>NC_138081.1:50786400-51386400 GCF_964212035.1 Myotis nattereri
ATGTATTATTTACTGTATCAGCTGGTTTACAGCTTACCTTCTAAATTCAACCATTAAGCACATAGCTGAAATTCTTTTTATATCCGTGTTGGTTATTTTATAAATGTAACAATGGCTTTGAGGTTGGTCCAAAAAGCTGCAAATTTTTGTTTCATGCTCTTCATAAACTACCAAAAGAAACGCATTTATTTCTATCAGTAAATTCAGTATTCAAAATTTTAAAAAGTCAAACATAATAGTGAGAGATTTCTTTTAAAATGTCATCTATTTTTTGTTGGCAGAAATAAAAACACATTTTTTTAGTTCTAAAAATAAACTTGCCTCACCTCCAGAAAGAACTGTCCCCGGATGATGGTACATTAAACGTAAAAAGTTTTAGATAATATCTGGCAGAGAAAATATGACTCTAACGGAGGGTGATTGCTTCCCAGGTTCCTCCCAACAATCAGAATGTAGATCAGCCACAGTGTTTCTATTGAAGATGCTTAACACATATATGAAAAAACAAGACACCTTTTTATCTTAGGATTTCATGACTCAGAGGCATCAGCATTTTCTTCTAATTTAGTTTATTTAATTCTTGAGTGGATCTGTAAGTCTAAGGATTAAAATGCCAAAAAGAAAATGAGAGGAGGCCTCAGAGAGTGTGAGCTGTAATCTAAACAATAAGCGCGACCCTGTGCATTATCCTCCTGTGAATGGCGATTCCTTGGATAATGCCTATAGATCGGAGAGGAAAAAAGGCTTTGCACACAGCCACCCATTGTTCAATCTTTGTCAGAACCCAAATAAGTAGAGACTAGGTTTTCAGGGCCACTCTGTGAAGACTGAAGAGAGGAATGCCATTGGATCCCAACAGCGTTTGATGTCTTCATTTTCCAGGACTCCTGGGGAGAGACCTGGTAGTCTCCACAGAGAAAGGCAACTCCTGAACCAAGTCACTTCCCTGGTAATGAGCCCTGGGACACTTCTGTTATGATAATGTGCTTTCATTGTTAGGGTAGAGCTAATAGAGCTGTGATGACATCACAGGTTCTCTGGTGGAAAAAAAAAAAAAAGGAAGGAGAAGAGGAAAAAAAGACCCTAGAGGTCACAAAATTCCCCAGAAGGTCAGGGCTAATATTGGCAAAAGTGCAGCAGACAGATAGGTGACATATTGCATTAGGGCAAGCATGAAGAAATCACTAAAACTTTTAAGCCATTGTCTTCAGCTTCAATCCTCCTGGCCCATCCTCCAGAAAAGTAGGAAGCAAGAAATAAACAGATGACCATAAATAAACGGTACGAGTTTACTGAGTTGGCTACTTGTCAGGGTTTAGCAGTTTCCTTAGAGGTAGGATTTTGGCATGCTTTATCCTTCATATGACTGTTTGTGCATATTCAAATATTTTTAGTTTTAGAAATATGATCATATTGTAATTTAAAATATATTCTAAGGATGCACTTCTAAAAGCCCCAAGACTGCCAAACAGCTCCCTAGATTTTACAGCTCTGTAGATTTCCACTACTCAGCAAAAATGACTGGTCTTAGAAAAAGCCAAGTTCATTGTCTTGTAAAATACTGCGGGTATTTATATCACAGCGTGATAAATCTCAGAGAGAAAAGGAAGCGGGTATGAGATTTTTAGATCTATTACACCATTTAACTCAAAGAATGTTTATATGACCCACTGCACAAAGTTTAAATACATGAGGCAGTTTTGATTGTTAACTCCTTGAACTTGCTGGCGGAGCAAAGTGAGACAGGACATTTCTAAACAGTGTGTGTGCTCTGGTGTTGTTATCAGCTACAAGGCCCTTTCTGTCTTGTCAGCTGCTTCAGACATCTGCTCAGCTCCAGAAAACCTGCACACAAGCGTGTTTTCTTTTTATTTGTTTGGAGTTGAGGAGTATTAGTTGATTATAAGTTAGGTCTATTACTCAAAGTTACATAAGACAGGAGAATTTTAGTGATAAAGTCAGTTCTCCAGGAAAAAAAAAAAATGTTTGCTTAACCCACTGAGTCTGTTTCCTAGCTATATTTTCATCTAAGAGTATATGTTGCATTGTATGCTTAGAGTAATTTGAACAATAGAGAAAAGAAAATGTTCCATCCTAATTTACCACATAATATAACTACTATATTATTTCAGATTATTTTTCCAGATTGTTATATAAAACCTTGTACATAGTAAATGAAATGTTGCACTATCATTTTCCTTTAATATGTTATTTTTTTAAAAATTATCTTTACTGTTGAAAGTATTATAGATGTCTCCTTTTGTTTACCCATTGACCCTCTCCATCCTGCACCCCCCACCCTTGGCCTTCAAAATATATATTGCTTTCTTCCATTAACAGTTTTGCATTGCTGCATCATATGAAGATAAGAAAATTCACTTAACTGTTATCCTATTGATTATTTAAATTGCAAAGTATTTCTGTAGGGCCAGTTGTGAAGTTAATCCTATGCTTGCATCTGTTTTTAGGTGTTTTTTCCCAATTTACACAACCCAAGAAAGTTTCTCTTTATTTTATTGAAAAACAAAAAAGCTTAACTTATATACTAGTATTTGGACAAATTGCTGTGTGTATTTTTGATTAACCTTTAAAAATGTGTACATGATAAAATAAACCCAAGATACATGTTAGCATTCCAATGCAATGATTGTGGTACAATTTTGTCCTGGGGCCCACAAATACACCCAGAGTATGTTCATTCTAACAGCTTGATTCCGGCCAGGCACAGGAATCAACTCTGGTGAGACGAAGGGAACAGGATTATGATAACCAGGGTCTTCCTCCCAGGCTTAGAAAGAGGATAACGAATCAAGCTATATTCCAGGGAAAACTTGCAAATATAAAGTCTCTAAATTTAGATTGTATACATAGGTAGACTTTTAAGAATATAAGGACAAGCTAACATTTATCTTTTGGCCTCTCTCAAACCATCTCCTTTCAGTCTTCCTCCTTCATTCTCTTCACTGGCCACTTTCCATTTGTTAAGACCTTGGCCCATATTTTGGGGGAATTGAAGGCTTGGCAGAGGTGAGTTCTAACTCTGAGTCTTGATCCTATTGATGCCAAGCCGGCCTCAAACTCCTTCTCCACTGAGAGGGGTCTAAATTGAGTCTCTTTTTGCTCCTGCTATTTGTTCAGAAGTGGGTAGCCACTAGGGACCTTGACAGTAGGGCCAGGATGGAACTGGGGTGCTATCCTGGGGACTGACAGCAAAGTCACATCTTCATCTATCAGAATCCAGTCATGGAAACATAATAGACCCCAGACTTCATACAAATTTATTTATTTAAATATTATATTATATTAATAGATATATTCACACCAAATATATATATTAACATTATAAATATCTATTATATATATATTATATATATATATATATATATATATATAATATATATAAGGTAAGAAAATTCACTTGTTATCCTATTGATTATTTAAATTGCAAAGTATTTCTGTAGGGCCAGTTGTGAAGTTAATCTTATGCTTGCATCTTTTTTAGATGTTTTCCCCCAATTTACACAACCCAAGAAAGTTTCTCTTTATTTTATTGAAAAACAAAAAAGCTTAACTTATATACTAGTATTTGGACAAATTGCTGTGTGTATTTTTGATTAACCTTTAAAAATGTGTACATGATAAAATAAACCCAAGATATATGTTAGTATTCCAATGCAATGATTGTGGTACAATGTTGTTCTAAATATATATATATATATATATATATATATATACATATATATATATATATATATATATATATATATATATATTATAAATATGTACCATAGACTGCTTGGACATGTATGTGTGTGTTTCTGTGTTTATTTTTTATTTCAAAATAAATCAAATTGGGAGTCTTTTATTTTATTTTGTTTGTTTATTTATTGTTAGAGATGACAACCCTAATCTGGATTACTGAAAATTCTCTGAAATAACAAATATTATATCGAGTTTTCTTTGAGGAACATGCTAGCTTTCTGTTGGTAAGAATAAACCAAGTTGAGTCACATTTTTTGTTGTGTTTTTTTCCCCTTAAACTGCTCTCTATTTCATTTGCAGTGACAGGAGTTATGAAAGATCAGAAGCACCCTTCAACTCTTTAATTTCACTAATTATTCTTTTATCACTAAAGAATAATTTTCAGCCAATAACAATATCAAAACAGAAAAATAAAACACCTCTATAATCTAGTTAATTATTGTTTTGTACCTGGTAAAATTAAATTTATTTTATAATTTCTTTTGTCATCTGACTAAATACCTGCAATGGGGAGTAACCAATAAAAATGTTTGTCTAGCCGTAACCGGTTTGGCTCGGTGGATAGAGCGTCGGCCTGCGGACTGAAAGGTCCGGGGTGGTCCCGGGTTTGATTCCGGTCAAGGGTATGTACCTTGGTTGTTGGCACATCTCCAGTAGGGAGTGTGCAGGAGGCAGCTGATCGATGTTTCTCTCTCATCGATGTTTCTAACTCTCTCTCTCTCTCTCTCTCTCTCTCCCTTCCTCTCTGTAAAAAATCAATAAATATATATAAAAAAATGTTTGTCTAACAGGCTCCCCTAATTCAGCCTAGACTTTCCAGTAAATGGTGGCCAGGCATAAGCTCTGTCTACCCTCTGCTCTTAAGTTGGTGTTTCAAGAGTGTGTGCTCACACTCAGCATGAACATGAGTGGGGCTAAAAGAATGTCCCCACTGGGTAGAGTCCTCTGGTTTTCTGGTGGATCTGGGGAAGAGGAGGTGGGGAAGCTGCTGTTATACTTGTTTTCCCACATCACCTCAATTTTTTGTTTGTTTGTTTGTTTGTTTTTCCCTATTCAATGCAGGACCAGAGCTGCAACTACAAGGGCTAGAAACAGATGATTCCTAAGCAATAAATTACAACTGTGTTTTAATCCTTATGTTAGAATTGCTACAGGCCTGATGGGGCAAGATGCGCCTTTACCCCTTCTGGAGAAATTGGGGCTAACAGCAATGCAGCTATATTGCCCAGTGGTAATGAGAGCCTACTAGTGCTGTACCTGTGCGACGTTATCCGATGCTAATGGGCATGCACTGAGGGGGAAGCATTTCCTAGACTAGCCCTGCTGCTAGCAATCTAGACAGCACAGTGGCTGAAGGGACTGTCCCCTTCAAAGCTAGAAGAGATTGAATATAAATGGGGAAAAGGAGGAAGTAATAGGTAAGAGTAAAGTAATGAATAAATGAGTTATATGATAAGAACATTCAATATTATATTAGCACCTCAAAAGAAGCTCAGAGCAAGAGAGATTATATTGTCTCTTAGCTTAATTATATTTCATGCCTGAAAGGATGAACCCACCTGCTTGCCTAGGTCTATGTCGGCAAACTGTGGCTCGGCAAACTGCAGCTCACAAGCCACACGCGGCTCTTTGGCCCCTTGAGTGTGGCTCTTCCACAAAATACCGACTTCTGTGCATGGGCCACGAAGTTTCAATCGCACTGTACCTGCGCGCCAGCACGTGGTACTTTGTGGAAGTCACACTCAAGGGGCCAAAGAGCTGTGGCTCACGAGCCGTGGTTTGCCGACCATGGGAGACCACTTCTGTTTTTGGATCCTGAGAAGATCTAATGGAAGCCTACAAACCTAGGTTGACTCATCAGGGAGCACTTTTCATGTGGTATGATGATGATTGATCATGCCACATATCATAATAATCATGAATGATTATTAATGATTGCATGGATTCTAGTAATGTGCCTGTATCTTTGAGTTATGGATCATTTTGTTATGAAGGGTCCACGGCCAGAAACCAGGGGGTGGGCTATGAGATAATAGAAAATATATGTTTTGGTCTCTGCCTCTGGTTCCTGGCACAGAGCTCTTAAAACCCTAGTAATTTCCTAGGTGATAAGAAAACTAGGAAAATCTATCTCTTGTTCTTATATTGGTCTTTGATCTCTGTTCTTGGCATGGAGCTCCTGAAACCCTAGATAGTATCAGAATTGAGTTTGTACTGTAGGGCACCTAGCTGGTATCACAGGAAATTGCTTGGTGTGGGGAAAAAGACCTCCAAATATTTGGCAAGCAAAGTGAAGTGTTTTGTGTGAATAGTAAGGAGACTCACAGGGAAGAAACACACAGTGGGGAAATACTGCAGAAAGTGGAGTTTTTATTTTATTTTCAGATGCCATGTCCAGAATAGGAGATAAACACATATTTGTTGAACTGAACAGAATGTACTTAGGACCAGATAGCTGGTGCTTGCATCATTACCTCTCCTGCTCAAACAGAAGACTGGGGGCACAAAGCACACAACCTCCTCTCCAGTTTTCAGTCATTTTTCTTCATAAGAACAAAATAATCTCTAATTAAAGTGAAGTTTATTTATATTCATGCAGAAATAATATGCAATCCCTCCTCCCTCCAAAAAGACTAGTTCTGTATGATGTAGTAGCATCTAATCAGACACAATTTGTATTGTTTCCTTTTTTCCCCCAGAAAGCTCACTACATGTTATATTATCAGCACCGTATATATAAAAATATGTGTTAATTCGAATTCACTGAGTAATACCAAATGTTATAAGTTTTATGGAGCAGGTTCACCAGGTGGGAATGTTTGATTTTTTCCTTGCAAAGTTAAAAAAAAACACCTTTTGGAAACTTAAGAGCTAGTGATAAGCTTAATTAAAGTGAAACAGGAAAACATGTATTTCAAAGAGTTATTTTAAGACACCTAAATTTCAGTAAGTCATTATACCAAAAAATTATGGCACTGCAGGAATTTTCAAACTCTGTAATGTTCACTTAGTATCTTCATTGTTTTCTCCCCACTTTGTCTAGTCCAGGAATTAAGTTCTTTTTGTTGGATTTACTTTCTCTCCCACTTTGAGTTTTTGGATCAAACACTTCCAATCAAGATTCTACCTCCTACAAGAATAGGCGAGGCAGACATCTCTGTTGTCCCCAGTATTCACTTATCTTTCCTCCCTTTTGGCAGCAGCATCTCCTGGACACATGTCTATGCCAACTGAAACTACATTTCTGGGTCACCTTTACAATGAGATGTGGCCATGTGACTAAGTTCTTCACAACGAGATGTGTGAGGAAGTGATGGGTGCAATGAATTATCTGGACTTTATCTTCTTCTATTCTTATGTGGTTGCAACCCAGCTTGGGTCATGTTAAAAAAGTGACACCTTAGAGAAAGTTGAGTCAGTAAAATAAGAAACCCGGATCCTTGATTGATCACAGGAAACGTGGTATCCTACTGAGTGGAACCAATCATCTTTAGATGATTGAAGTGAGGGAAGTTACTTTAAATGAAGTGAGGGAAGTTACTTTAAATGAAGTGAGGGAAGTTACTGTAAATCATATTTGAGACACTGAATTTTTAGATTCTTAGTTAAAGCAGCTTAGCCTCTGATCTGTCTGATGCAATTTACCAGAATTCATAGTCCTAATATTAGCAATATAAACTGATGATTTTTGATTTTCTGTTAACTGACTCTTCTGGTCTTAGTCCTGGTCCCAAGGTTTTGTTTGCATTATGCAAGCCTCAGTCATCTACTCAAGCTGTAGGCTTTACAAACGCATCCAGGGCAATTCTTGAAGCATTAGATAGATTGATGATAGATGATAGATAGATAGATGATAGATAGATAGATAGATAGATAGATAGATAGATAGATAGATAGATGATAGATAGATGATAGATATGATTAGATCATTCACTTGAAATGAAGTTAATGTGTCCCTTTCTGTTACTAATTAAATATCTACCAGGTATATCTATCATCTCTCTAAGTAGCCTTGGTTTCTTGTGGTGGAGAATGGTTTAGAAACCAAGATATGAGTGGTAACTATGTTCATTGTTACTGCAGAGACATGCTGCCAGGGTCTTCCAGCAGACAGAGCTAACAATTTTCTCTCTCTCTATGCCAGGAATACATGCTGACACCTCCAATTCCAAGCCAACATCAGAGTGTATTCTAGCTTCCCACTTTCCATGTGCATATCTCTCACCTGGACAGTGAGGAGCCCGGCTCCCATTATTCTCAACATATTTATTTGTTTGCTTAATATTAAACACACCGAAAATGGTATCAAAACTGCTAGCCCTTCTCACTGAAAAACCAAACCTACTGACTACAGTTCAATATTTGTTTGTAATTCTTTCTATCTTTAACCTTAGCATACCGAGTTAAAATATCTTTTAACATTACTTGGATTAATTGTGAACTTTTTTTCACTCCTTCAATGTGGCTGTATTAGTAATTTTAAATGAAGTTAATTTATTCCTTTCTGTTACTACTTAATATTAGTCTTTCCCACTTTTGTTGTTTTATTATTGTTGGTGGTGGTAGTTAGTATGTAAAACATTAACATAGTCTAGGAGCCAGCATACTAAAAGGTGTACTTAGAGAAGTATCACTCCATCCCTCACTCCCACTCAATTTTACCCCAGATTCCCTTCCACTGTGTTTTTACCCCTTGTCCCTTCTACCAAATTTTAAACCATCCTTTATATGTAGCCAGTATCAAGCTTTTTTGTTTTATTATTCCTGCGTCTTTAAAAAAATCATATATATATATATGTATATATGTATGTGTATATATATATATATATATATATATATATATATATATATATATATACACCCTATCCTTTGTTATGTAAAATTTTCTTATTGTATATACTTTTAAAAAGTTTTGCTATTTTTACTTAATATATACGGGTAACTATAATATATATGTTCATAGATATTTTTCTCACTTGTCTTACAATTACATAGTAACTATAATAGCTTATTCAATCACTCTATACATGGATATTTAGGTTTTCCTTCAAAATTTGCAATTCTAAATAATGCTACAATAAATTGCATATATTTTTGAATTGTTGGATATGAAACTTCAGGACAAATTTTTAGAACTTGGTTTGCTGGGTTAAAACACAAATGCACGTGTTATATGATACACATTGCCCAATTTCTCCCCATGAAGGTGTCCCAATTTCCTTTCCACCCGCAGCCTAGGAGAGCGCCTCTGTCCCCACAGCCCAGCCACAAGAATGTGCTGTCAGGTTCTTCATATCTTGTCAATCTGATCAGGGATAAATGTATCAGAGGGTGGTTGTATTTTCATAAACTTAAAGACTATTATATATATATATATATATATATATATATATATATATATTTTTTATATTTCTGTTTTATATTGTTTTTATTTTGTTCTCAAGTTTAAAAAGTTTTATATAATATTCATAATATCCTAATATTTGCATATATGTTATAAATATTTTCTGTCTGTTATTTGTCTTTCAATTTGCTTTTGCTTATTTATTTTGGGTCTTGTTTTGATTTGTTTTTACAATGCAGAAGTGGGTATTTTGTAGTTATATATATCAATCTTTTATTGTTTTTGAATTTTTAGTTATACTTAGAAATGCTTTCTTTGTACTTGTGTTATAAAAACCTTCAACCTTTTTATTAATGCTTAAATGGTTTAATTTTTTCATATTGAAATATCTGAACCATTTCCAGCTTATTTATTTTTATTTATTTATTTTTGGTATGTTGAAAGGTTTGCATCTAATTTAATTTTTTCCCCCCAAAGGCTGCTCAGTTGTCTCAGTACCATTTATTCAACGGCCTGTTTTTCCCTTCAGTGATTTTTAGAGGGCACCTTAATCACTGCAAACTTTCAATCACCTCAAAATTTCTCTATGTACTTGGCTGTATTTTTGTACTTTTTTTCTACTCCACTAAACTGTCTCTCCATTCACCTACACTAGGGACATCATTTCAACTGTGGGGACTTCTAAGTACGTTCCTACTAGAACCAGTCTGCTCTCACATTTTTCCTTTTTTACTGTTTTCCTAGCCATCCTTGAATATTTATCTTTCATATTAACTGTAGTACAAATTAGGCCAGTTCCATAAGAATCTAGTTTTCTTTTTTTTTTTTAACTAAAGTAGTGTTAAATTTATAAATTAACTGAAGGGGATGTGACATCATTTTGATGCTGAGTAATCCAGTGCAAAACAAGGGCTGTCTTTCAAGTTAGCTTTTAAAATTTATTTATTTATTTATCAAATTTATAGAGAGAGAGGAAAGGAAAGAGAGAGGGAGAAAGAGAGAAACATCACGTTTGTTGTTCCACTTGTTTATGCATTCATGAGTTGATTCTTGTGTGTGCCTTGATCAGGGATTGAATCCGCAACCTTGGTGTGTTAGGATGACACTCTAACCAACTGAGCAACTTGGCCAGGGCCTCAAGTTAACTTTTGAATCTTTCAATAGTGTACTAATTTTTCTCTCATAATGTCTCCAAAAATTTCCTGTTCCTTTAATTTCGCCTTCATCAGAAATGTCTGATCAAAACTAATTTTTTTGAGTCCCAAGGAATTAAGTCTGTTCCATATACTCAGAGCTCTGATTTGCTAGGACTCTTTTTTAGTATTTCCACACTTGAGGTTGACTTTTTTTTGTTAATCCTCACCTGAGGATATTTTTCCCTTGATTTTTAGAGAGAGTGGAAGGGAGGGGGAGAGACAGAGAGAGAGAAACATCAATGTGAGAGAGAGACACACTGATTAGTTGCCTTCCACACATGGGATCAGGGATCGAGCCTGCATCTAAGGTACGTATGTGCCCTTGACTGGAATCGAACCTGAGACCCTTCAGTCTGCAGGCTGACATCCACTGAGTCAAACTGGCTAGGGAGGTTGACTTTCTTTTGGAAGCGATTTTATTCAATGTCTCCTCTCTCCCACACAGCTTTCACATATCACTTTAGCAATCTGTAAAGATTTACAACAGGAGCTCAAGAATTACTTCTACTGAATTTTTTTTTAACTTAAGTAATTTAAAGTTTTTAATGTTTTTATTTCTGTGATTGTATTTGTTCTTCTATTGTTCTTTATAGTTTATCAATAAGATATGTGGAAGATTTAGATTTTGGCTACTGACTTACGTTATCTACTCACAAGAAAAATCACTTTTAAATTCCAAGTTAAGCAGGACTAATATGCAGCATTCTCAAAAGGATGTATGTTACAAAATCTTCCCATCATTAAATAATTCAATCCAGCTTAAATTTGTTTCTCCAGACCAATTTAGAATCTTCTTTTCATCAGTCAATGGTTTGTAACATAATGTGTTTCCTCTCTCTCAGAAGGGAAGGCGATTCTGGTAACCAACATTTGTTCCATTTTGAGTTTAAATGAGTTAACCCCAAGTTTCCAGTGTAAATATTTATGTCTATTCTCCAAATCCATGTTTTTAATTTTCATTCTATGGAGTCTTAGTGGTTCTGTGGAGAGAGAAGACTGGGTATATGGGCAGGATACAACATCGCTTCATCAAAACAGGTCAACTTTTAATGCATGTTTATTTTGAGTTTGTTATGAGTTATCTTAAGACTATATGGTCCAAAGCCAAAAAATACAAATAAAAAGAGAAAATGAAAAAATACATACTTCTAAATAAATTTATTTCTTTTTTGAGGGTCCTTCTAAACATGCATTGCTTTATGTTTATATGTGTTTTCTTAGTAAACCAACTCCAATACCACTTGGAAATAGTTCAGTAGAAATAGAACACATGGGCAAAGATTATATCTAATTAGTATGTCATCTTTCTGCCTCTACTTATTACAATTAAATGTTATCATTAGAGTTATATATTGCAACTCTAATATAACTCTAGTTTAAAGATGCAACTCTAAAACTTAGTAATTTAAACCAACAAAGGCAAACAAACATGAGCAGGGCAAGAGTTAAAAATCACATTGGTAATTAGGCCCTGGTCGGGGCACATGTGGGAAGCAACCAATTAATGTGTCTCTGTGTCTCTCTCACATTGATGTTTCTCTCTCTTTCTGTCTCTCCCTCGCCCTTCTACTCTCTCTAAAAAAAAATCAGTGTAAAAATATCATTGGGTGAGGATTAACAACAATAAAAAATCACATTGGTAAGTGGATATGTATGACATATTTCACCATTTAGAATATATTCATTTGTAACTTTGAGGTTTCATTTATGTAGTTGTGTAAACTAGTCAGTGATAATTAGTTTAGATCCTTTAACTAAGTACCAACGACTACAACACAGAATCTTTCAGATGGTACATACCATTATCTGAACATTTTTCTTAGGAGAAAAACTTCCAACCAAGTCTGAAGATCTTAGTTAGATTTGGTAATCTGTGTACACACACACACACACACACACACAATTTCTCTATCATTTTAACTTTATTCATCTTAAACCTTGTTCCTCTTAAGTTTGGTGAGAGTTTTTCTTCTTCCTTTCTAAACTAATTTGATCTTCAAAGCTTCCCTGAGAGCTTTATCCCGTGCTTTTATTCTGACTAGGCTCCCTGACCACCTCAATTGATCATAAAAGAGGTAATTTTCCTTTTGTGTCAGCAAGATTGTGCTTCTCTGCAACATTTTTCTATGTGCCTTTTTCCCTGTTAGCTCAACTCTATTTCTTTGTAGCAGTCATTTAAAAAGGAAGAAGAGGAAAAAGAAAACACACAAAGAAGGAATGAAAATATTACTAATCCATATTAATTGTCCTCTTAGAATGCTTCAGATGCATCCACCAAACTAATTTTTTTCTGTATTACCTTATATTATGTTACATCACTGCAGGCTAGTAATGGTAAAAAACAAAAACACAAACAAAAAATATACACAAGAAATTGCATAACTACAATGAAAAGGGCAAATAGGTTAGTTCCATACTATTATAAGAAGGTAGGCAATTCTTACATAATACTTTATGCTAAGTACAGACCTATCAGGTTAGTTTTACTAGTTTAATTCTCAAAACACCTCTTTGAGGCAAGTTCATGTACAACCTTTACAGATGAAGTGCAGAAAGGTTAAGGAACTTGGCCAAAGTCATAGAGAGCTGAGAGATAAATCTGTGACTAGGGAGAGATTGTTAGTAGGAAAGAAAGTTAAGTGAGAACTAGCATTTGCTTAATAATCTCATATCAAAGTGCTGGGTACTTTACACATATTATCCCATTTATAACTCACAACTATATTCTAGAAGTATTAATTGACTAATTTTTTTTAAAATATATTTTATTGATTTTTTACAGAGAGGAAGGGAGAGGGATAGAGAGTCAGAAACATCGATGAGAGAGAAACATCGATCAGCTGCCTCCTGCACGTCCCCCATTGGGGATGTGCCCGCAACCAAGGTACATGCCCTTGACCGGAATCGAACCTGGGACCCTTGAGCCCGCAGGCCGACGCTCTATCCACTGAGCCAAACCGGTTCTGGCTTGACTAATTTTTTGATATGAAGAAACAAATTCATAAACTTTTAAAAAATTTGACTAAATACAACAACTATTGTCCTGACCAGTTTGGCTCAGTGGCTAGAGCATCGGCCTGTGGACTGAGGAGTTCCAGGTTCGATTCCGGTCAAGGGCATGTACCTTGGTTGCGGCACATCCCCAGTGGGGGGGTGTGCAGGAGGCAGCTGATTGCTGTTTCTTTCTCATCGATGTTTCTGACTCTCTATCCCTCTCCCTTCCTCTCTGTAAAAAATCAATAAAATATATTTTAAAAAATACAACAACTATTAAAATGCAGACCCATGTTTAAAATTTGGGTCTATTTTATTCACAAATTTCTTTCTATTGAACCTTGAAATATTAATGTTTTTTGACCGAGCATTAAAATGAGCTGTACTCAGCATACCAAATATGGATGAGTGTATTGGGTGGAGGAACCTTAAAGACACAGAGACTATTAGGCTGCAGACCAGCATATAATACACCATAAGCAGTATACTTTGTGTGCTTTTCCTTGTAGGTGGTGTACTTACTAGACAGTTTTGAGTAAGGAGTAGCCTGAAGAAACATGGTGTTTTTTAGGAAGACAAGTGTAGGGGACTGATGAAAAAGATGTGGTACTGAGTATGCTAAAGATGGTATAGCTTCCAGGGTTGAAGGCTAATTGGATGTAGAGTGTAAACGAAAATAAGTCTAGTTTGAGGCTCAGTTTTCTGAGTGGGTTACTGCGTAGAGGATCAGGTTTGGGGCAAAAGATGACAAGTTAAATCCTGTGTATGTATTATTATGAAGCACACATGGAACGTAGAGATATCTACAAATAGTTGGATGTATAGATATGGCTCTGGAGACTAAAATTTTGGAATTATTAGCAGAGACAAGATAGTTGATGTTATGGAACTAGATGAGTATGCTCAGAAAAGGTATGCAAAATAGAATGATCTTCTGGGTTAAATGCAGCAGAGTAATCTTAATAAAGTCAAAGAGTCAGAAGGCAGATTTTAGTAGGTTCATGTTGCCCAGACAATTAGAAAATGGACATTTGGAGGAGATTGATTAGACCATGGATAGAGGGTCAGATTAAAAGCTAGGATAAGGATCAGAATTTTGTTGTCATTGTTGGTTTCTTTCTTTCCTTTCCTTTTGTTTTTTTGTTTGTTTGTTTGTTTGTTTGTTTTTTGTTTGTTTGTTTTTTTGTGTTTTTTTTTGTTTTTTTTTTGGTGGTCACGGTTCTTGTTTTGCTTAATGCTGCCATTTGAGGCTAAGAAAAACTGAAATTATTTATGATGCAGCAAGCAGTAAATACAGAGTGAAATGTTGAAAATTAGAACAATAGGAGATAACTAACGAAACAGAGAACTATTGGGAGACTGAGTCAAATGCAGACGGAGGTGTTAGCTTTTAAAGGGAAATTCAAGATTTCTTCGTCTGAAGCTGGAAGAGAATGAAGGAACAAAATAGATTTTAAAGAAATAATAGTTATGGAAGCAAAAAATTGATTTAGTTCAAATCACCCTTAGTTTTCTTGGAAGCATTAGAGGTAAATTTATCTTCTGAGAGGAGCTAGATAATGAATTATTATGTAAAAGAACATTAACTATCCTATATAATAAAAGCCTAATATGCTAAGTGTCCAGTTGTCCAGTAGTCTGTTCATCCAATCAAAGCATAACATGCTAATAATATGCTAAGGCTGCTCAACTGCTCGCTATGACATGCACTGACCACCAGGAGGTAGACCGTCAACTGGTTGACCAGTCACTATGACATGCACTGACCAGGGGGCAGATGCTCCTACTGGTAAGTTAGCTTGCTGCTGGGGTCCAGCCAATTGGGACTGAGCAAGATGGACCGGACACACCCTGGATCCCTCCTGCAGTCCTTCCCAGGCTGGCCAACCTCCTACGCCCCTCCCCAGCCCTGATCATGCACCAGTGGGGTCCCTTGACCTGGCCTGTGCCTTCTTGCAATCTAGGTCCCCTTGGCCGATGTTGGAGAGCCGGTTTTGGCCCAATCCTGCAGGCCAGGCCAAGGGACCCCACTGGTGTATGAATTCGTGCACTGAGCCTCTAGTATTCAAGATAAGCAGCAAGAATAAGGAAGCCACAGCCCCATAGCACAGGTACTCTATCTAAGGGTACTGCAACTTCCACCTATGTGTCCCTTTCATTAAAGGATTAGAAGACCTCTTGAAGTCAGAGGTCCTCCAAATTTTCCTTATCACCTGACAACTAGTTTTATTTTGTAGTACAGGGAATTTAGAATACTTTAATACAGAAACTGAAAATAATTTTTGGTCAATGAATTATGTGTAGTAAAGCTCCCTGTATATGATTTGGGCAATCTCTCTAAGGGGTAACTTCATATTAGAATCCTAGTTAATTTTAAGAAATTAGACATGACCCTCTCATACACAATTCATATTTCTCTCAGAACTTTTACTCTTTTTTGACAAATTCTAGTACCTACTATTAAAATTCGAGGTCTAAGATAGTTTACTATATATATATATATATATATATATATATATATATATATATATATATTAGAGGCCTGATGCATGACATTTGTGCAAGAGCAGGCCTTCATTCCCCCAGCTGCTTCCCTCTGGCACCTGGGACCCAGGCTTCCCTTGCAGCCCCAGCTTCTTTCAGAAGGTCGTCTGGAAGGATGTCCAGTCTAATTAGCATATTATGGTTTTATTATTATAGATATTTTTTCCTGTAAAATGTATTCTAGAATGAGATTCACTTGAAAACTGAGATAGAAATTTGGAATGGTTCTGAGTTATTAACAACTAATGAGCAGCATCTATGATTCATTAAATGGAATTTTCCACCAAACATAATTGTGACATCTGTGTACGTCTTTCTTTGACTTTGTAATTAATAAAATAGACACATCACCTTTGGTGCGTAAAAATCCCCGAGTGGCTCTCTATAATATCCTCAGATGCTTGAGAGATGGCTATATGACACAGTTATTACTGGGCAGACTTGACTCAGCCAGTGTGGGAGCAGGTTAGATAAATTATTTCTTGAAAGACTAGATTTTAAACTTAAATTTCTAGGACCTTTCTGATTTGCATCATAGCAGCAAATGTGTATGCTTATATTAGTTAGTGAGAGTGGTGATCTCTACATCATCAATACGTAATGAAATTGTATTTAGCTATGTTTTATTTAATTTGCTAGACAATTTGAGGCAAACATTAAACTTGATTGTCATTTCTACTAAATTGACCATTGTTTTATTTATATGACTAGTTACTTTGACATTGCATATCTGCAAAATCTCCCTAATGAGTCCAAGATAATTTATGATGACTTTTTATGTATCAAACCAAATTTTCTTTAGCTATTTCACATCTAGTGAAAACAATAGTCGTTATTTAGCCAATCAAATTCAATATTGTATCACATAAAATCTCCACATCCCTTAACTTTAAAATAACCATAGCTATTGTATACAAACAAATAAGCATACATATATGTATAATACTATTACACATGGTTTTGTAATGCCTTTTCTTAGTAACTAAACCGCATAGAGGCCAAGAAGAATTTTTTTCTGGTATTATTTGGACATTGCACAAAAAGATGGCATCTACAAGAGTGGAGACAAATTGGTTTTATGCTCTTTTAGAGTATATTCTGGAATAAAAAGTGATGGGGTCAAACTTGGTCACTGATGGTATATATTCTAAAGCCGCTTATTTTATTATATGGCTATGATAGAAACATTTTTTAGCATTTGGATATATTTATTTATATATGTGACATATTTTATATTCTTTGTTCCCATCTGCTACAGATTTCATTACACCATTTTTACAAATATTACCCATTACTTTAGTCATAAAGGCTCAATCTCTCCAAAACATATACTGAGAAAGACAGGCAATTTAACAATGGGCATTTTGTTTCCATTGTTTAGGATTACTTTAAGGCAAATCATTTCCTTGTCAGCCCTTTTGCTCAACACCTAAATCATATCTGCAAATAGCTTCCATGGTAATCATTTGTTTTCATGTCCACTTGAAGAAAAATGTGGAACATTTCCACTTGCATGTAGGGAGACCCCTAAAGTAGAAAGCAGAAGTTTTTCTGTTATCAGGCTGTCTGACTCCTATCTCCCTCCTTATAAAAGACCTTTTAAGTAAGCCTATTTTTGTCTGTAATCAAATACTCAAGAAGTGCCCCTTCAGTAATGTACATGTACTTCCTTCCTGTGTTAGAATTCTCTTCCTAAAGCCAAGAGTCCTCTGTTGACTAAAACTCAACAACCTTCTGTAAACTGTAACTCCCATTCTGCTGTTTTGGATTGATAGTAATCTCTCTGCATATGTATTCAAGGACGCGGTGACATGGTTGCCAATGTTTTAAATGCCAGCGGAAATGCAATCCACTGCTACAAGGAAGCACTTATGAACCCACAAAGAATAAATGGCTGCCACCGGGAATAAGTGCTTATTATATCAAAGGTTTGGCAAACATGCCTGCTTAGAGGACTTAGTCTAATGAATTTCATCAGCACTTACCAGATGTGATATCTAGAAATTTGCCAGGTGTTTGAGCAAACATATATTGCCTGAAAAACCTTAGGAATGAATGAGATCTAATTTTCAAATTAATTAAAATTGTATTTTGGTAAATAAGACTGGTATTTTTAAAAAATCTAAAAACATTGATTCATGCTCACCAGTGTGCATTTTTGCCAAAGTACTGATTTTTAACAAAGATCACAATTCATTTGTAAGATATTTTATACTGGAAGTTTTCAGTATGCTTATAGCACAACAGTATTAAATATAAAATAAAGAAAAAGACATTTGAAGGATCATACCCATGAACTATTTGCTAATAGACATTGTGTGTTTGGTTATTTTATCCTAGAAGTTTTGGTTTAACTTTTTGATTGTCTTTTGAGCTTCTCTTTTTAAGAAAGGTCAGAAGCTGCTTGGATGAATATGCTTTTTCTGAGTTAAAATACTAAATTGGTTTCTTGGATGCAGTCTAACATTATATCCAATAATTAGAAGAGGAAAGGGAAAGTAGACAGTCTTTTTAGGTGTTAACACCAGAGAAATTTCATCATCCAACAAAGAAAAGGCTGTCTAGAAAAGACTTAAGTTGAATTCCCTGTTGCCAACAGTTCAAAGAAATCAAAGTAGGATTAGTATTAATGACAAAACAAACATGTTGCATTGTCTTAAGCATAAATGAGGTACAGAATATCTGTACTCACTGAAGATCAAAGGATAATTTTCAATGAAAGTAGAGCATACTTTCCAAAAACACTTGAGAAACCGAAAAGGAGAGAGAGTCCAAATTTCATTTTTTTTCTCATGTGATTCTTTAATAAAGACGGGTTGAAATACTTTTTTGAAGGTGTCATATTTATGTGTTGAAATGTATAATCTTATTATTATAGACTTTGCAACAGTTAAGTATCCTTTTTAGTGTACGTTCTGACTTGTTAGTATTTGAATAGAGACATTGTAGGAAGAAATATTTAAACTATCAGAGTGGAGTTATAGGAAAATAATTAGGCCTTCAGACACTGTTGTAGCTTGAATTTTACCCCCTCTCCAAAGTGGGTGGCTAGAGACAAAGGTATTTCTCAGAATACCCTCATTCTAAGAAAGCCAAGTCAGAAGTAACTTTAAGAAGATGCCTTTCCAAATGGAGAAGGCCTGTACCAAATGGAGGAGGTTTGGATATGGAGTAGGTTGCTTGGTCTTGAGACCTTATATTTTAGAACCTCTTTTCATCTTATATGATCACCACATTCTCACCTGTCAGTGAAAATGCACTTTCCAAGATGTGCCATGGCCTCTCAACCCAAGGGACATTAAACCAGTTTGTTTTCACTATTTGACAAACACTATTTCTTCTTCCCCACTTCTCTTTTGCTCTTCTTCACACTTATTTCATTATTTATTATCTTATTACAGAGACTTTCTTGACCTTAAGATACTTTCCTTAGATTGGGTTAGATGCTTCTCTATCTTTTAACCTACTTACTAAACAATATTGCCATTATACACTAGTACTTGCCTAAATTCTCAAATTTGTTTGGTTTCATAGGTAGGGTAAAATTTTGCTGAATGTCATAAGATAAAACTTTCCTGGGAGTTTTCAATCCCGGTTCAAAAGTGGATTGTTTTCACCTAATCACCCCAATTTACTAATGGGTCCTTTAGAATCACCAAGGAGCAGAGGCTGGGCATATTCACATATTGAATATGTTGGTTCCTTTTAAGACCCCTATTGGTGTGAAAATTCCACAAACTACACTCACCCTCCCATAAGGTGATAACAGGTATGGTGAGAAACAATCTAATGTGTGACTTTAATTTTACTTTGTCTTGCTGTCCTATGATTCCTTCCAATGTTTTCATGTATATGTTAATAGAGATAGAGGTAAAGACTGAAGCTCAGAAGGAAGTTGTGTTCTTTTGTGAGAAAAACTAAGATCAAACTTACCCGAGTTTTACTTCAAAAACCCCCCTTCAGTATCCTAATAACACAAATGGAAAGAGAATTTTGCCAAACAAATTAAAAATGATTTTCCTAAATACAATACTCTATTATTAAATATACTAGAGGCCTGGTGCATGGATTTGTGCACTGTTGGGGTCCCTTGACCTGGCCTGTGGGGATTGGGCTGAAACCAGCTCTCCAACATCCCCTGAGGGGTCCCAGATTGCAAGAGGGTGGTCTCGGGTGATACACTCCGAATCGGGCTCCCTCCTCTCTGGTTCCAGGTGCATCACCTGAGAACCTCAGCTCCTAAGTCACTGCAGCTCAGCAGCTCCTGTGTTGAGCATCTGCCCCTGGAGGTCAGTGTGCGTCATAGCTACCAGTCGGTCGGCCTGTCAGCTCGTTGCTTAGGTTTTTATATACATAGACTAGAAATTCCTGCACTGGGGTGGGTTCCTCAGCCCAGCCTGCCCCTTCTCACAGACTGGGAGCTCTCAGGAGATGTCCTACTGATGTCCTACTGATGGCTCCCCTGTGGGGAGTGGGCCTAAACTGCAGTCTGGCCTCCCTCTGCGGGAGGTGACCGGGCTGATCAGGGGAAGGTGCCAGCCCCATCACCCCGCTGCTGTTCACTGTCAGCCACTGAAGCCGCCAAGGTGTTTTCATCAACATGGACTCCAGTCCCTTCACCACGAAAAAAATGACAGCTTTCTTTAGGCATTTTCAAGATGTGTTTTTCATAGGATATGACCTTTCTTTTTTTTTTTTTTCATCCTCACCTGAGAATATTTTTCCATTGATTTTTAGAGAGCGTGGAAGAGAGAGGGAAAGACAGAGAGAAACATCAATGTGAGAGGGACACTTTGATTGGTTGCCTCCTGCATGAGCCCTGACCTGGGCCCCAGCCAGGGAGGAGCCTGCAACCTAGGTACATGCCCTATATCAGAATCGAACCTGGTCCCTGCGGTCGGCAGGCCGAGGCTCTATCCATTGAGCCAAACCGGCTAGGGCAGGATGTGACATTTCTTAGCCCCTTGAGCAGTGGACCTTAGTTTTTTCCTCCAGGAGTGAGGTGTAAAAACCCTAGATCACCTTCTTGGATTCTTATTACCCAAGTTACCAAGAACACTGCAGTGGTGGCGTACAGGGAGCTTAGCCAATGAGCGGTCAGAAAAGGTGTTTTCTCTGCAGCTCACGTGCAGAGGCCTCTCTGTGTTGTGTCCACTGGGGTGGGGACATGCTCCAAACCACGTCGTGGCAGCTCGGAGCATGCCCCCAGCCCTGCCTTGTGTCTCTGCCTGCAGACACCCTCTCTCCCTCTGCAGCCAGAGCACAGGACACTGGCCACTGTGGGTGCCACCATTGTTGTGACTGAGTGACGGTTAATTTGCATATTACCCTTTTATTAGATTAGATAGCCAACATGAAAATGTTTTGTACAATATTTTCTCTAGTTCTTCATTCAAAAGAGCACCATGGATGTTGGAGAGTGAGTGAGTTAATGAAAATGAGCATGAGATAAAACAGAACCTGTGGAACATGGCAAGCAGTTTTAATTACACTCAAGATACAATGGAAAACTATTGAAGGTCTCTAAGTTGAGAAAGATGCAATCTTATTTGAATCATAAATTGAATACATTAGCTGCTACAAACGGCATGAAGTGAAATGGAGGGAATAGTTACGAGGTTATTGCAGTACAGGAGAAACCTGTGGCTAAGATAAGTGAAATAGCAGTAAAGATAGATGTAATAGGAGATGAATTTAGGATCTCTATTTGACTAATTAGAATAATTAGTCTGGGTGATTAAGGAAGAAAAAGAATCAAGGTTTCTAGCTTGAAAAACTAAATAAATATGGATGCCATTTTCTGGTAAGGGGAAGACTGAGTAGAAACAAATTTGGGGAGAAACAAATTATTGATCACGTTATCTACTGGACATGTTACATTTGAAATGTCTATGAGAAATCTAAATGAAGGTGTCGGGCAGGACTTAACATGTCTGGCTTGCACTGAAGATATATAGGAGAAACACCAACTCTTTTTATATATCATCTAAGGCCATGAGAATGGGGTAATATCACAAAAAGATAGAGAATAAAAATCCTAGAACCAAAAATTAAGGTTCTTAAAAACATTTTCCATACAGGTTTCCCCACTTAATCTTTGCTAGCACAGTCATCGCACACCTACCTTATTTCAAGCCACTATCATCTCTCATCTATTTTCACTCTTGCCTCCTACAATTTATTTTGTAATATAGGAGCAAGATGATCCTGGGGAAAATTAAACCAGACATACTCTAAATTCTCCTCAAATCAAAAAACAAGATATTTATATCGGCCAGTGAGAACCTCCCTAATTTGGCCCAAAATTAGATCTTGGACTTAATCTCCTTCCACTGTCCCCTTCATCCAGATAGCCTTAGTGCTCACCTTAGCATTGTTCATATCCACCAGATGTCCTCCTGCCTTAGTGCCTTTGAGTTTACTGTCCTGCCTGGAACATTGCTCTCCTGTACATGTGTGTGCCTAAACTTTTTCCCTCCTTCTAGTTTCCACTCAAATATTGCCTCTGTGATTTCTACAAAACCCAAGGCTCATCTTTATAGGCATGTGACATATTTAGTTGTGCAGGACCCCAATTTTTAAAAGAATACCTTTTTATTGATTTTAGAGAGGAGGGGAGATGGAGAGAGATATGGAAACATCAATGATGAGATAGAACCATTGACCAGCTGCCTCCTGCACACTCCACATGGGGGATCAAGCCCGCAAACCCAGGCATATGCCCTGACTGGGAATCAAACTATGCCTTCCTGGTTCATAGGTCAACGCTCAACCACTGAGCCAGGACCCCAATCTTGAAAAGCCCCTTGCTCGGTTTAATGCATTGCTGCTGCTGTCTTAACAATATTTAAACAAGGGGTCTTGAATTTTCATTTTGCACTAGGCCCCACAAATTATGTAGCCAGTTCTGGAACCATAGGATAATCCTCTCTACCTTCCCTACCTTGATTTATTTTTTTCTCCGCAGTATATATCAACTTCCAATCTACTGTATTTTATTATTTGATTACTAGAGGCCCGGTTCATGAAAATTCATGCACTGGAGGTGGGGGGGCGGGTCCCTCAGCCTGGCCTGCCCCCTCTCACAGTCTGAGAGCCCTTAGGGGTGGGAGGCGACCTGGCAATCAGGGGAAGGTGACACCCCCATCACACTTCTGCTGCTGCCACTGCCGGCAGCACAAGCCTTGGCTGGCCCTGGTTACCTGAGCTTTGGGTGGCCCTGGGCAGCTGGGCAGCCACCGTCCAAGTCTTCCCTATACCTCAGGCCAGCCTGGGCAGTTGCAGGGCTGAGGGGACTGGGGGACTCTGGAGGCAGGCACACGACAAGGCTGTGCCTGCCTGGGGGCGGGCTCAGCCTTGCCGTGCACCTGCTGCCCCAGCGGGGTTGAGGGGACTGGGTGCCACCATCTTGTGGCTGTGGGCACCTCCATCTTTGAGGGCATGGCAGTCAATTAGCATATTCCCTCCTTATTGGCTGTGGACACTGCAATCTTTGAGGGCGGGATAGTCAATTAGCATATTCCCTTCTTATTGGCTGTGGGCACTATAGATGACTGGCACACTATAGATGCCCTATAATGATCCTATATAATAAAGAGGTAATATGCAAATTGACCATCACTCCAACACACAAGATGGCCACCACAAGATGGCCGGCAGGGGAGGGCAGTTGTGGGCAATCAGGCCTGCAGGGGAGGACAGTTGGGGGGGACCAGGCTGACAGAGGAGGGCAGTTGGGGGCAGCCAGGCCAGCAGGGGAGGGCAGTTGGGGGCAATCGGGCCAGCAGGGGAGCAGTTAGGTGTTGATCAGGCTAGCAGGGGAGTGGTTAGGGGGTGATCAGGCTGGCAGGCAGAAGCAGTTAGGGACAATCAGGCGAGCCGTAGGAGGCAGCAGTCCTGGATTGTGAGAGGGATGTCCGACTGCCCGACTGCCCGTTAGGGCCCGATCCCACTGGGATTGGGCCTAAACAGGCATTGGACATCCCTCAAGGGGTCCCAGATTAGAGAGGGTGCAGGCTGGGTTGAGGGACACACACACACACACCCATGCACGAGTTTTGTGCACCGGGCCTCTAGTTTTTAAATAAAAGAATAAATAAATGATTGAATGAGCTCTGATGTCGGGAGTTAAGATAGAGAAGAAAGAACAAGGCAAGGAGACTGTGATGGAGTAGTTAGAAGTGGGAGACACAGCAAGAGTGTTTCCAATGGAAATGTAGAGAATAGTGTTGCAAAGGTAAGTATAGTCAAATGCGGTGAGAACTACTGAGGGGCTAACTTGCCAATGAGGCCAACATGGTATTTGCTACTGATCTTGAAAAGAGTGATTTACATAAGCATAGTGGTGGGGATCAAAGACAAATGGGAATCAATGGGAAAGAACAAATAGAAGAAAAGAATTGTTTTTTAATAAATTAGAAAAAATCTCTACAGTGTTGACTTATTTATCATGTACATTCCATGGATCTACTTATCCAAATAGAGAATATAATTGTAGTCATGACCTCCATAAAATTCATTTGTACCCTACACCTACAAAACTCCAATTAATATAGTACTCTTCCTAGACTTTACTTCAATCTCCATTATTTTTAAACATCTCTGGGGGAAGAAATTAAAAAGTATAAACATTTTCTCTCTACATAGGAGCTTTCAACATATGAAAATATGACAAACATCAAGTCAAAAACCTGAATTCAAATAACATATCGAGGCAACATAGAAGAAATATCACAAATATTATACACAATAAATTATTTGTAACCAACCATAATTACAGTTAAGTTTGCAGAGGAGAAAAAGACTGTGGTGGTTTATCAAAAATTTCAAATAAAGGTAGATTTTAAAAGTAATCCAAAATAATAAATACTATATTTGTAGACAGAAAATGTTAAAAAAATATTCCATAATTTTGGAGGAATTAGGATTAGGAAAAATTAAGAGATCCAGAAAGCATAAAATTTATTGAGGGAGCCATATTTTGAATTAAATTAGTTTGGAATACAGAGTTTCAGAAGATGAGAAATTTAATAGATGGGCAACTTACATGTGACTGTTGGAACAATATGGTGTAATTAAAATAGTATTATTTGCTTTGAAGTCAGAGAGATGTATGTTTTTATCCTGTTGCTGTTCTGTTAACTGAGTAATTTCAGACTGTATGGAAACTCAGTAACTTCAAACTAGAACACACAAAATATGGCATAATGTTATTTAACTTATAGGTTTTATGTAAGGATTATATTCACTAACGTAAGCAACTTAATGCACCTGATATATAATTAGTTTTCAATACACATTGGTTAATTCTCACACACCTCCAGTATCATGTTACAGATAGTTTAAGTGTTTGAGATTTGCTGTTTATTATCTAGGTAGAGGGGAATAATTAATAATTTCTAAATAGACAGGCAATCAGTTCAAAAGTGGGCATTTTTAAAGATTAATCTGCTTTTATTGTGCAGGAAATGAGAAAAGAGACTGGCCAGAAGCCTGATGGGAAGCTAGACATAGATTAATAAAGATTATTTTACTCTGAACTTATATCTTAGTTCTATTCCACATATGAATGATACTCTAATCTTTACATATGCCTAAAATATTAGTTCCAGAAAGTATTTTCCTTCTTTACTACTTAATAATGATTGAAAGGGCAGCTCTTACATGGCCAAAGTGATGACTTTTTACCAAATGCACAGTACGCACTGCCTGGACCTAGACAGAACATTGGTCAGCCACACAGATATCTTCTTAATGCTTTCCCTCAGCATTAGCCTTCACTTCTCCGCTATTCAGTAATTACTGTCCTAAATGTTTTGCTTAGTTTTAAGTTTTATATACATAAAATCTTATGGCATTCATTCTTTTGTGCACAGTTATTTTTTACTTTATAGCTGTAAGATTCACCCAATTAATGCATGTAGTAGTAGTGATACCATTGTAATTAGCTAGTTATTAACAATAGGAAAGGAGGAGAAGAGAGGCCAGACATTGGGCAGCTTCACCAGGAAGCTGCAACTTTACACTCCCCAGTGAACCAATGGCCCATTCCCTACAGATTACTGGGGGAAGAGACTGGACAAAGGAGAAGATGGGCACATGTGCACTGAGTCAGGGTGCCATAGGGAGGGAACCTCTCAATCAAACCTGGAAACAAGATGTCATTGGCTAGAAGGTGCAGGGTCAATGCAAGCCAGAAAAAATTTGAGAACACATGATACCCTAGACAAAGGAATTCTCACTCTCTTGATTTTCTCTGGTTCATTTGGCTTTGCCACTGTCCATGTTTTCTCTATAGCCATGTGGACATGCAGATCCCACAAGCAATGGACTGGCGGACTGCAGCTGGAAACATAATTAAGCTAGCCTGATGCTGGACTGGACACTGCTTCAACATGGAGTGAAAACTCTGGTCAATGGCTTTAATCCTACCTCTACCAAAGTCACAGCTACATTTACTCCGTGACAGGCCAGAGGGAAATGGGGCCTGGGAAACTCAGAAATTTAATTCCATAGAAACGGAGCTTTCTATAATAGATCATCCTCCTGTACGAGTCTCAGAAAATTCTTTTTCTCATGACATTATAAGAAGTCCACTCTCACCAGCAACCAGTGGGGACGAAGAGAGTTCCCCACCAATAACAGAAGTTCATTCTTTTTCCTTGCTGCATACTATTGCATCGTATGAATATATCACAACCTGTTTTGTAACTGAGGAATAGGTGCTTCCAATTTTTTGCCTTTATAAATAATGTTACTATAAACATTCTTGAACATCTTATTTGGTGTACAAATGTATATACTTCTATTGGATATATATATATATATATTCAATATATATATATATATATATATATATATATATATATATATATATATATATAATTGAATTACCTGAATCATACATAGTATGTGTTAAGGAGTATCTGCTAAATCAGTGAAGATAGTTTACAAATAAAGCTCCTAGAAGATAAGAAAGGAACATACTTTTATAGTCTTATGGGAAGCAAATATTTTCTTAAATTTTTAAAAATAAACCACTAACTACAAAGGAAAAGATCGAAAAAATTGATCTCCACTAAAATTAAGAATTTCAATTTATCAAAAGTCACCTTTAAGGGAGTTTTCAAAAAGCAAGACATAATGGGTGAACTTGCTTTGAATTAACTTATCTAACAAAAGACTCATATCCAGAATATCTAAAGAACTCATTAACACATTAAAAAAAAAAAAAAGCCCAGACAATCCAATTAAAAAAAATATGCCAAAAGAGAAATAAATCAAACAGTCTCCTCACAATGGGAGCCATCTAAATGGCTGAGAAACATATGAAAAGACTTTTCACTTTATTAGTCATCAGAAAAATTAAAGTTAAATCCATAATAAAATATGACTACTGACACACCAAAATATCTAGAAAACGGTTGACAGCATCCTGCATTGGTAAGGCTATAGAGTAACTGTGACTCACTCACATGCACTGCTGATAGAAGCGTAAGTTGATACAACTTTTTCATTCATTTTTTTTTTAATGTGTGGGTCATGCAAAACATATCTTGGTGTTGAATCTAGCTGAGAGTGCTGTTTCTGAATCTCTGAGAATGCCTTCTTGTGACAGATAGGGACCCTAGGCACAAAGAAATTACCAAGTTTAATTCAAGGTCAAATAGCTAGAACACAGGTCTCCTGCCTGCTCACTCGGTATTTTTCCTGCCACACAGTGTGGCTTTCTCTAATGACCAGGCAGGAAATGAAGAGTGAAGTATAATGCTTTGAAATTTAACATATTTCTCATTGTGCAAGTAAAATCCATTTCATGCAATCTTAAATGAATAAAAGGAATTTAAATAAAATGTATTTCAATTCTGCTAAGGAAGTTTTAGGATTAAAATAATAACAATAGTAAGCCTAGAACCACCTATTAAAGATTAGAATTTAGGAGGTTCAAACACAAAAGCCTTTCATAAAAAGATATCTGAGTATTAGTCACCATTGTTTTCATACATTTGAAAGAACTTAATAACCCACTTAATTATTTTTTTTTCTGGAGTACAAATGAACTGTTCCAAAAAGATCAATTAAATAATAGGAGTGAGAGGCATCTTTTTATTATAGGGGGTTTCTGGAGAATTTGCTGCATTAAAGTTAATTCCCTTGCCATTATTGAGGAAATAGTATGGTTGTGTTTGAGTTTTAAAATTTCTACTGATGTAAGAACAGAATTTCTTGGCAGGTTAAACAATAGATTCTTTGGAAACACTGAAGTAGTCTTAAAAAAAAGAAGTTGATCTTTAAAATTGGTCCATCTTTAGCTAGAAAGAGAATTTTTTCCTCTCACTGCAAGAAAGCTTCTAATTTCACATTTAGTGAGATGAATTGCTATTTTCTCTTACATAGGAATTTTATCTATAAAAACTTGAATAAAGTGGTTATATTTTTAAATAGCCAAATGTCTCTTGCGTCTATTATGTTGAATTTCTATCTGCTTTTAATTAAATAATCTAAAGCTAGTAAATCAGAGAGACGATGTAAAAGCCTTTAAAATGTCCAATGAGCTTCTCTAAATTTCTCAGAGAATGTTTAAGTATTTCAATGATACTAACAATTTTCAGCTCACTGATGAAATTCTACCAATCACTTAACAAATACAAATCATGTACAGTTTGCTGGAGCATCATTTTGAAAAAAGAGAAAAACAAGTGACCATAGAGCACTCTTCCTGTGGGACAATAAAAGAGCATACACGTTCCCACAAAGATTAGCTCACATATAAAATGATCTACTGTGCTTTTCCCAATTTGACAAAACTAAATGTGTTAGCTCTATAAAGGGCAAGCAGCCAAAACATCAGAGAGAGCTAAAAGAAGAAGGAAATGAATTTTCGTAGCACATTGTGTAAAACTTTGTAGAAAACTTTTATTCACTGCTATTAATCCTTCACTTTGATGAGAAATGTGTTCAATCATTATTCCTTTTTAAGAAAATGTTCCCAGCTTTTAAATACACTAATTGTAAGACTTTAAATATCTGCTTTAAAGTGCTTAGAACAACTAGTTACATTCATTTGAATCTATCTATTTGCCAAAGAGTTGAAGACAAGAGAAACTGACCTGACAGAGTTAGATTAAATAATTTATTTCCTCAGCATATCTAACAGACAAACACAGGCGAGATATTTAGGTGTTTTTGTTTTGTTTTGTTTTTGCCAGTGTTTTCAACATGCTCATGTTCTATAATATCATTTCCCTGGTTTCAGATATCTATAATTGATCAACTAAAAGAAGCATTGCAATTTCACTATGACCTAAGAATCTGATCTTCTTGTTTTCTTCCTTTTCTATCCCTCCCGACACCCTCAAGAACTACACAAATATACAGCCAGAAACAGATAAAGTCACATATTCAAGACAGGACTCAGCATATTATCAGTTCATTTTCTAAATGAGCAGATATGTGTCCTTTCGTCAGTGGTTTTTTACGAACTCATCCAGACTTATAAGTTGTTTTTCAGACAAAGCTTGGTGAGAAAAACTAAGCAGGCGGAAGATAATCTTGGTATTCTCTTTGCTTGTTTTATTTTTAAACTGTAAAAGTATTTTAAGAATTAATTCATATCCATAACAATAGAAATATAAAGTTTTAACCGAGAATGACTTATTTAGGAAAGCCATACCAAAGAATGGAGAGGAGAAAAAAATAAGTTGACTCACACATAAAACTTTCCCTAATTTTTTGAGTTAACCTTTAGAATTGGGGTTAAAGCCAAGCCAATTTATTGTGGATTTCACTTGAAAATTTCCCCTCGAATTTATCGACTATAAGAGTCAAAAGATCCTTAAACATATAGCTTAGGTCTTAAAGTAGTAATCTGGGATTCTCTTAGCCTGTTTCAAAGGGAAAAAGTTTAAGGGGATGTTGATACAATGCTCTCACTCAGCCCTTTGGAAGTTCTGCAATAAGCTTGATCAGACTCTCAGAAGTAACCTGGATTACTGCTCACCTCCTGACCTACTAGGCTTCTATTGTAAAAGCAGGGGAGATTCCTTACCACCAACCTTTTCCCACTGACTCACTCCCCATTCTGGTCTTTTACATCAACTACTGATAAGCTGTCTCTTCCCCTTAAGGTGATAAAGAGCAGCCCTGTGTTTTATTTATCCTTATGTTCTTTACAGAGCTTCTGGCACTTGGGGAGAGAGGGACACACAGGACCTCATAGGTATTTGGGGTAAAATGACTGGGTGATATACTTTTACTAATATAATAATTAATATAATAATATTACATATAATAATGCTAGGTGATTGCTACATTAAAATATATCTCAGTTACTCTCACCTTATACTAATAACAGTAGTAAACCTGACCCTCCCAGCATCCTCTCACTGCTTTTTCAAGCCATGAGTGTGAGAGTGTGAGAGGAAACATGAGGCAGTAAAAATAGCTGGAGCTATTCTAGTGCCTGTTCTGCCGGGATCCAATTCTGGGCCCTCAAGCCCATCTATTGACATTTCAAAAGGTGTTTGCTCATAAAGGGCAGACAATATTTCATAGGACGATATGAATCCCACAAGACTATGTAGTTTTTAATGAATAGTAAGGCATAAAACTATACAAAATTGTTGAATACTAAATTGCAGCTGGGTGGTCTTGGGCAAATCATTTGAACCTCTGTATTCTCATTTTCTTATTCATAAAATATGAACCGGTGGATCTCTAAGATACTTGCAAATGCCAGCTCTAAATTTGTACTTACATATGTTTCCTAATGTGACTAAAAATGAAATTTAAGACCTGGCCAGTATGGCTCAGTGGTTGAGTGCTGACCTATGAACCAGGAGGTGGTGGTTCAGTTCCCGGTCAGGGCACATGCCCAGGTTGCGGGCTCAATCCCTAGTGTGGGGCATGTGGGAGGCAGTCAAGGGATGAATCTCTCTCATCATTGATGTTTCTATTTCTCTCTTCCTCTCCATTCCTCTCTGAAATCAATAAAAATATATTTTTAAAAAATGAAATTGAAGTACAGAGGAAAGAGCGTATGGTTGGTCATCACCAGGGGTGACATGACTCAGGTCCCATGAATGAAAGTAGAGGTTTAGGCAGATTGGAAAAATAAGAGAGATTTCTGAGCACCTGCCCAGACACCAGTCTGGGCTGACAGTAAGCAAGGATTAAGAGACATTTTACCTTTGGATCTAGCTACTCACTTCATCCCATTCTTTCAATATGCAATGCATTTGCCTTGATCCCTTTGGCAAAATGTTTTCGTCTTTGTCTACTCAAGAATAATGTTTTCCACACCAGCTGGAAAACTATGGTTCTTTACATGAAATCCAAATTGATTTTCAAGATATATTCTTCTACCTCTCCGCTCATAGTTTCCTACTCAAGTCATTCTCTCACATCTTCAGACAGTTCTTTTTCATAAACATTCCTAATTCATATTCATTTATCTCATGAATCCTTTCTCATATATCCCCAAAGAACAGGACAATATATGTTATTATAGAATAGCCAGCAATTCCACATTTAATGTCTTATTAGTTGAAAGTCAATGTGTTATCCATTGATAAGTAAAAATCGATCGAAGAGGATACAACAAACATGGAGAGAAGATGCTGTTGTCCTTCATTCTTTCAACACAAAGTCAGACCCGAACAGATAACCAAAGTATAAATCACCTAGTATAGGAAAGAAGACAAAAAACAATAGGAAAAGAGGGGTAGAAAATTACTTTAAAAATTAGGTTAATTAAAATAAATATGTGGGTCCATACTGTAGTATGCTACATATTATTGCTGACCTGCTAAATGATTGTTTGTGATGTCTGGGAATGATCGAAGTGCCTTTGGAATAGAAAAGGAGGAGTATGAAGTACTGAAATTTGTAAAAGAAAATTAGAAAGCCAACAGGCCAGTTCTGTTGTACAAAGGATCGCTCCTCCTCTCGGTCACTCAGTTTGTTTGATGAGAAATTCAGATCTTGCAACGAAATCATTTGTAATCATGTCTTTCACAATATTTTGCTGCTTCATGTAGCGTCAAATTTTGAGAGAGTGGGAGCATCCATTGCTTATTTGTACAAGCATCTTGTAAGGTGTTGTCATTGCCAGTGGCATGCAGGACTCACCAGCAATGACATTGGCAGGGAGGGAATTTCCTTCACAATGAGCTCAATCCCAAAGAGAAAGAGCAAACACGTAGAATTGCACCCATTAAACTGGGCCAGGACGTCAGAAGTTCGTGCAGAAGGAAGAATAACCACAGCCACTCTCAGCTTCATCTGTGCTTTGAAAACCTTGATTTTCAATAGTCAAGATAGAACATTCAAACTGATACTGCCTGCTTGGCCCCACAAATTTCTTGTTAAAAGATATCAAGTGAACCAGCGTGGCTATAAGTTTAAGAGCAGGTAGTGCTGGTCAGCGTACTCTTAGGTGCAGCCAGCCTGATGATCTCCTGGCACTTTTCCAAAGACTCAATTACTAGAACATATATAAGGTGTACTGGAGAATTTGAATCTTCCTGCTTCCATCATGGTCCTTCAACATGGAGTGTTGTAGGAGTTTTAATTTGAAATTGTCTACCATTATTTCTACTAAGTGAGTCATAGTTTTTGTTGTTCATTAGGGACCATAAGTATACAAAACAAGGAATCCATTATTCATGAAAGATAATGTTTTGAAAGGTAATAATGGGTCAAGAAAATGTATGTGTATAGGTGTATTAAATGCGTTTTTTAAAATGAAATTTTACATTTTTCTCCATTTGAAATATCTCCACCCTTCTCCAAAGGTTAGCATGTTAGTCAGGTAAGATGAAAGAACCTGAAAGTCATGACAAAATGAAGTAACTTTTCTAGGCAGTTGAATAAAGCCACCTAAAACAGGATTTATCCGGGGGGGGGGGCGGGGAATTCTCAACAACTTCACTCCTGCATTTATGTTTACTACATACATATGTAAATTGTAATGAAAGCATGCATATTCATTATTCATTTACTTCCCCAAGATGGTGTCATTAATATTAAAGCTAACTAAATGGCATTATGCAATCTTCAAGTCACTTAGATATATTTCTGTAAACTTAAAGCAGAGCTGTCTTGCACATTAGACATCATATAGAAAATCAAAGGATTTGCTGCATAGTCCCAAAGGATTTTTCTGGATGTCACCTAAATGTTCCTTACAGAACAAAATTACAGACCTACATTTAAAATTAATAGTTAATATAAATAGCAATTCTTTTTTTAAAACATATTTTTAATGACTTTCAGAGAGAGAGAGAGGGGAAAGAAGAGAGAGAGAAGAGAGAGAGAGAGAGAGAGAGAGAGAGAGAGAGAGAGAGAGAGAGAGAGAGAGAAAGAGAAATATCCATTGGCTGGCTCCTGCATGCACCCGGACCAGGGATTGAAACCGAAACCTGGTTATGTGCCCTGATCAGGAATTGAACCTGTGACCTTTTGGTGCATGGGATGACACTGAACCAACTGAGCCACACCAGCCAGGGCAAAAGAGTATTTCTTTTTGTTAAGATTCATTCTCTTCTCAATTTCCTCCATGTTAGTGATAGCATTCTTGTTTGCACAGTATGAACATAGTCTTACAAGTTATTGAATAAACAGTAAGCAGTAGCTAGTCAGCAATTTTCTTTTTTGAACTGAAGGGATAAATATAGTTTTTTCAAGGTGTATAATATGTTTCCTCGATACATTTATATATTACAAAATGTTTACCACTTGAATATAATTCTTTTATCATATAACCATGTGTTTTAAGAATAGGCAAACAAAATTAATCCCATAAAAGAGAAAAAGATCAAAGTAGGTGAAGAGTATGCCAATAGTTTTAAGATATTCTAATTTAAGATAAAAAATTAAGAAATATACAAAATTTAAATTTAGGTTAGTGGGTAACAGTATCTATATTCACATACAAATGCAAGGATTTAAATCACATTACATTAGAAAAGGTCTATGATCAGTGATTTGAACTAAGAATAAAAATTAAAAGTTATATATTTCTTTGAAACAAAGGCACTCAGATTCTGCATCCTTTAATTGGTCTTGGTGATTTTTTTTAAGGTCGAGTTTTCTGTTTAAACGCCTGTGTCCTCTAAAATCCAAGACCTGTGCACAATAATAGATGCCATGCTAGATAAAGGAAATCAATGGCTGTGGTCTGCTTTCGGAAATGTAATGATTACTGACTGGCCTCATCCTCATGCCAGACAGTAGTGTGAGTCAAACATAAGATAACCAGACATACTTCTTTTCAACACTTGTTTCTTTTCTCCTAATTAAATATCTTTTTTGAAAAGGATGCAGAAACTTCACTCCCAAATGACTGTTCTATTTCAAAATGAACAAACTTTGAGAGAAAAATATAACTCCAAAGAACAATGCAAGTAATAATAAAAAATTAAAATTTATAAAGACATAGGGGTAATATAAGGAGAAATTCTCTCCAAAATTTATTTGTCACATTTACTGCTTGCTAACACTTTATTTAAATTAAACCTAAGAGATATATGGTTTGGTAAAATCCAAAAGTCTATCCTAATGATGAAGACTATAATCTCCAAACTTTATTACCTAGCATTATTAAAGGTATTTAATAATGAAAAGTTCTTTCCAATTGTCAATGAACTCCCATTAGATTTTTTTAAAATCTGAATATTACAGAGCCATATGTTTACACAGACATCATTATATATTATGATGGCTGGTGTGGTTCATGTCTATAAAAATACAAACAATAATTTAAAAATAAATAATGTGCCGAAACCGGTTTGGCTCAGTGGATAGAGCATCGGCCTGCGGACTGAAAGGTCCCAGGTTCGATTCCGGTCACGGGCATGTCCCTGGGTTGCGGGCATATCCCCAGTAGGAGATGTGCAGGAGGCAGCTGATCGATGTTTCTCTCTCATCGATGTTTCTAACTCTCTATCTCTCTCCCTTCCTCTCTGTAAAAAATCAATAAAATGTATTTTAAATAAATAAATAAATAAATAAATAAAGTGTTTATTTAAAAAACCTTGTTTTTTAAATGTGACATTGAGCAAGTATCTCATGTCTTAACAAACAAAAAAATATTTTACATCTTTACTTTGTAACATTCAAGCATCTCCCAAATTTTACATGAATCTCTTTACTGCCAAACTATGTTTTCCAATTTTTCAGTTAAGAGGCCGAATGAAAACAAACTACAAATAAACAGCAATTCAATCCAATTGATGTACTCAAGTGGATCTCTGGGCATCATATTGTCTGTAATATTTACATTAGTCAGCTGTTGGAAAGGTCTTAATTTTCTTATCTTAATTTTTAATTTTATAATTTTACAGTTTGAGAGAAATTTAAACTAAATTGAGAATAACCTTTTTCTTTTCTTTCTGCAGTAACTTGGCACTTACTATCTTTTCTGCAGGCTCTGACTAGGTGAATGCTTTTGCTCTGGCCTTTGGGATCCTTTCTACTTGTAGACAGTTCAGGGCTCAGACTCCTTCAGGCATCACTTTGATGACCAAGACAACCTAAGCATGTAGAACAGATAGTAACAGAACCTGTTGACCAACATGGGAGATGAAAACGCTGAGATTTTTCAGAGAGACATTATAAAGGATAAAAAATTAGGCTTGCTGGGTGAGGGCATGTGCTGGGGGTTGGGGGCGGCCGGGGAGAGGTCAATGGGGGAAAAAGGAGACTTATGTAATACATTAAACAATAAAGAACTTAAATTTAAGAAAAAAATTAGGTTTGCTTGAAAAGTCTTAAAATTAGAAACAGTGTAAAATTTAATAGATCTGAATACTGAAGAAATGTTCTTCCACATATATTTAGTGGGCTATATATCACCTAGATTATTGGAAATATGTTGATCTAAATACATAAAAACCAAAGTTAAAGTCCTCGAAATCAGGTTCTATTTTTTCACCAGTGTATCTCAGAAATGCTTTACATGCAATTATAGAGGGCAAAGATATCTTCTACAGGAGAGGATATAAAGACTACACTATCTACGCTGCAAAGAGACAACAGAAAGTCTATTGATAGCTAATAAATAATAAATGTAATGTATAAAACTGTACTAGTTAGCTAGCTCTCCAACATCTTTCTGGTCTGTAACCTTCTCCCCCATTAGCCACACTCAATAAACTTGTTTCTACATTTCTACAAAAGGAACTCTCCACATACACCTGAAAGCATTTAGTTACTTCCTTCTTTTTGAGGGGATAGTAAAGAGAGTAAGTTTGTTCAAATAATGTTAGCTAACTCTAAACACTAATAGGCAACTTCCACAAACAGAGAGTTATTATTAACACATACTGTCATTCTTACGTGTCTTTTGTCTATATTAAATATAGACAAAGCTTAAGTAAAGTGTTGTAATAAAGCCGATTACAGCGTCAATTTATCTATTTTTTAACATAATTTAGAGACTTTCACACCTTGTTTTCTTAATAGTTAAGGTTTTTCAGTATATTAGATTATTAGCTTTCCCATTAGATGGCCAAGCTTTACTAATTTACATCAAACTCTAGCTATCTATCTACCACTCACAAATGTCACATATTCTAGTTCTTAACTTTATGCACAGCCCCTTTGCTATTAAGTAGCCAGAAGCTGAAATAGAACATTCATACTTTGGGGATAAACAACTTATCCCTCAACATGGAATTTCTGAGATTTCCTGTGAGATGATTCCACACAAATTAATCTCCCTGACTTTGTCTCTTAGAATTATGTTTCATTAATCATGAATCTAAGTTGGCACTTTATTAGCACAAATAATACAAGCACTTAAAGAAACAAATGGTTAAAGGAGGAATTTGTTCTGTGTCTAAAGCATCAAATAATTTTTTTAAAAATCACATAATCTTCCAATCATTGCCATTCATTTGTCTCAACACAATTATCACACTACATGTATGCAGTCAGGTAGTTAAATAGCCAAAAATCAAAGCTGAAGATAAGGTATATTTTATAGGTTATTTGTTCATAATTAAAATATACTAGCAGCTTTTAGCTATATTATGACTCAAGAAAATATTGAGCACCATTATTAAAAGTGTTTCCAAGCTAGATATTTAATATTGCCCATAACCACATAGCTGATTTTATTTCTATTATAAATGAACACTCAACATGTTTTCAATAAGTTAGCATTTGGGATTTTCTGGGCACATAGCATTGTACTTACCACACTACCTCTGCAGCCAACCTCATATTTGAAATATTAATCTCTCAGAAGAGTGGTTTATTCCTGCTGTTGAGGTCATTTTTTATTTATTCTTTTTAATAACCTCATGAATAGTTCCACTTGGCCTTTGCTTAATATCTTTCTAACCTGGCTTTGGACTTTTTTCTCTAATGTACTAATGGAATAACCATCTTGTTTTTTTATTCTCTGTGTCCAAACAATGAAAACCACAGGAAATGTTGCAAGTTAGAAGATAATAATTTTGAGAAGCCTAAGAAGAGGTATACATTTGCAAACATGCAAATTACACATTTGGAAACATGCAAGGCTTCAGCCAGCACACATCTGTTTGAACTATTTGATCAGATGAGAATTTTGCTTTAAGAATTTGAAAATCAATGGAAAAGAAAACTTTGATTACACAGATTTTCTTTCCTGTACTTTAGTCAGCATCCCTCTTGCCCTGGAATTGCTGAAGTCTTGAACACAAGATGCTATGTCATATTTTCATTGTCTTTTCTGATCTCTGTTGAAATTACATATGGATTAATAACTGTACATCTGTTCATTTAACAGTGCAGTGAATTTGTGATCAATGGACCTATACATATAGCTGAAATGATCCGTAAGTCTGAGTGAAGTTAACCATGTACCAAATTACAGAAAATGTCTTTTTTACAAATCATCTATTTTTTTGTGTTTCAACAACGCTTACCTACCACAAAATTGAGATTGTTTGAAAATATATGTAATAGGAAAATCAAAACTGCCTATTCACAAGATCACATTTAACCTTTAAATTATCAAGATGGGAAATGCAGGCTTGTTAACAAAACTGTTTTGTAAATGGAACATTCTACTATATTCTATATCAAGGGACTATATCTTTAGGAAATAGTCCAAATCTTCTTCAGCCACTATATATTATCATCAAATATTCTTCATAATAAGTTAAAGCTTACAAAATATCAAGAGGAAGAATATCAGTGGGGTCATCTGGAAAAATTTGGGCACAATTACTCTAAAAAAAATTAAAAAGCTGTCAATCATTCTTTCCCAGCTTAGTTTAAATTCCAAGTTTAAAACACAGGAAGTCTTTTGTTGTTAGTTCTTGTTTTGTTTTGTTTGTTTTAATTAGTACTTATTCTAATATGAACTTCAATAAACTCATCTATAGACGGTTCTCCTATTACAGTAGCCAGCAAACTGCGGCCCCTTGAGTGTGGCTCTTCCACAAAATACCACGTGCTGGCGCGCACGGACAGTGCGATTGGAACTTCGTGGCCACACTCACAGGCCAAAGAGCCGCACGTGGCTCGCGAGCCGCAGTTTGCCGACCACCGTCCTATTACGTTTACTCTCATTTAGTAAACCCGTTAATTTGTTAATTTTGAGCCAAAGATTTCGTTAACTTTCTTTACCTATAGATTCTTTTATCACATTTTTTGCAAGCAAAGTATAAAATATTTCTAATTAATTCACAAAAAATGAATAAAATTACATGTATATGGTTTGGAATATAGGTGTGTTTTGGTCTAAATGAACATAACTCAATGCCATGTTCTTTCTATATTACTGGGTGTTTTCATATATTCTAAAGATTTTTATTGCTATCTTTAAACTAATGTTAGTCACAGTTTATCTCTAATTTTGACCATATCTCTGGACTAAAAGCTCATATATAGCCAACTACCTCCGGGATATCCTAACTTCCAATGCTGTATGCATCAGCTTTGCAGACCTAAAGTGGTTCCTGCCCTATCAGATCTAAAAACCACAAATTAGTCCTGGCTTGTGTGTTCAGTGGTTAGAGCATCAGCCTGCACATAGAATAGTTTGATTCTTGGTCAAGGGCATGTACCTGGGTTGCAGGTTTGATCCCCACCCCACTCAGGCACATGTGGGAGGCAACCAATCAATATGTCTCTCTCACATCAATGTTTCTCTCTCTTTCCCTCCCCTGCCTCCCTTTCACGCTCTCTGGAAACAACGGGAAAAATATCCTCAGGTGAGAATTAACAAAAAAATAAAAATAAACAAAATAAAATCCACAAATTAGACACTTAGAAATTGACTCTGACTACTTGCTCTTTTTCTCTTTTTAAAAGCCAATCAACCCTACCCAGTTTGGCTTGGCGGATAGAGCATAGGCCTGCGGACCAAAGGGTCCTGGGTTTGATTCCAGTCAAGGGCACATACCTTGGTTGTAAGCTCCTCCCAGGGCCTGGCCCTGGTCAGGACTCATGTAGGAGGCAACTAATCAATGTGTTTCCTCACATTGATGTTTCTCTCTCTGTCTTTCCCTCTCCCTTCCACTCTCCCTAAAAATCAATGAAAAAATGTCCTTGGGTGAGGATTAACAACAACAAAAAATAAAATAAAAGTCAATTGATTCTTATGATGTGCCATATTATCTTTTAATTATATTGATAATTTATTATTTGTGTTTGTAATAATTGTTATTATTATTATTCTGTATAGTTCTCCTGATACAAGTCATTTCATGTCTCCATGCACTTGTTGGAGGCACTTCCTCTGACTAAAATGCCATCCCCAACTTTCTCCAACTGATTGTTAAAGAGCATGGGCTTGAAGTCAAAGCTAATTCCAATTCTGTCACTGATTTAAGATGTCAGTGAACAAAATGTCACTTGAAATTTTGTTCATTCTGTTTTAGCCTAGTAGGCACATTTGTTAAATGGTCACTTTAAAATGAAATAGGTACTATATACTTTATGAAGTTTGTGTAAGGATCAAATTAGATAGTACGAATAGTGCACAGCAAAATAATCAACATATAGTAAGCAATCAGAAAGTTTATTTTATTAATATTATGGGCACAACTTCAGTATTATCTCCTCCATGAATGCTCAGTATCTGTTGCTGCTTCTCTATGGGCTGCTATATGAATTTATGTCAATTATTTAAATCACTTATTACAATTTATTGAAATATTTTCTTCACATGCTACTACTGTACTACAAGTTCCTCTGGAGCAGATACTCCTTTGTAATCACCTATGCATGCATTTCACTTAACTTCTGGTACAAAGTGAGTATTAACAAATATTTGTTGAACATGATTGCATAGCCACAAAGTAATCAAGATTCTGAGTAATCTTATTAATATATCAAAGATGAGTAAATGAATGATTGAATGAATGAATGAACATTTATTAAGTATCTTTGTGATAGGTACTATGCTGGATACATACCAAAGAAAATACAGTACTCTAGTGAGATGATTATTATCATCTTTAATTTACAAGTGAGATAATTAAGGTTCCGAGTTTATATGCCCAGATCATATTGCCTATAAGAGTTATAAATCAAATTGCAATTTCAGCCCCAAATTGAAATATCATTTATGAAAAATATAGCTACATATTAAAATCAAATTATTGGTAAAATTGGTAACTTCTGCTTTTCTCTGAATCAGTATTTTTTAACCTAAAGTCTGAGGATAGCCCCTGAAGGGTCCATAAATCTTCTATAAGACCACATATAATTGTGTGCATGTGTAATTTGCTGGTAATAGCATCCGTGGCTTTTAGTATAGTCTCAAAATAGATAATGCTCTGAAAAAGGTTATGAAGCAATGCTCTAGATGATAGTTTTCCATTACTCAAAATATTTTATTAAACCAGTACACTTTCTTACTATTAATTGTTTGTATGTAAAACCAATGTCCAATTCTGAAAGTATATGAGTAGTACATCTTAAATTTGCATTTCATAAGTACAATGAAACTAATTATTTTGACAACAATTTTCAAAGTTATATTAAGTCATAAATGTTACTTGGCCCACTAAGTAATCTTAATGTCTTTTATCTTTTTTCAATATTTCCTTGCCTTGGATTAGTCACTGGGATAGGCAGTGTGTTTCATGACCCTATCCATTTCCAGTCTCATCCTAACTTGTCATGTTATAGGTACTAAAGAGCTTAAAAACTAAACTTTTCAGATTCCCTTGCAGATTAGGGCCTGGGAACTCATCCAGTTCTCCCAAAGGAAACTCACACAGGAGACCTAGAAGCAGAAAGAAGCCTAGGAGCTCACAAATAGATGGCATCTTCTGGCAAGTGAGGTAACAACATCATTTGGTTCTTCTGGGGTTGTGGTGGTGGAGTGTTTTTGGTCTCCACTTTGCAGACTCACAGGTGTCCCGTGGCAGGAGGTGAAGGCAGTGGCACACCCTCAAAACACCACCACTTAATGTACCCATCTTAGGTAACAAGAGCCCGCACCTGAATGCAAAGTAACACACTACTTCCTTACTGAGAAAACCTCACTATGAAACAAATTGTCAACGAAACTTAATAGTGTGCCTAGCAACACAATTCATTTGCAATACGATACAGGGCCTTTTTCTCATCCTAGACTAGTAACAGAATGGGATCAGCAGCTGGTCCACAGACCACACCTTGAATAGCATGGCCTTAGGTTGCAGGGAATTTTTCCTAGTTGTGTTTCTTCTGAGCTGTAGTAGTGTCTAAACCTGGTTATTTGATTTTCCAAAAGATTCTCTTTATTATAGAGCCCGGTTTTTTTATTATATTAGCTACAAAGAAGCCTGTTTTCTGTAACTAATAGATGGGAATGTGTCCCTGATAATATTAGGCAGTGGTCAGGGAAACATTAGACTATTATTTTTTTTAATTAAATCTTCATTGTTCAGATTATTACATTTGTTCCTCTTTTTTCCCCCCATAATTCCCCTCCTCCCAGTTCCCGCCCCACCCTCCACCCTCACTCCCCACCCACTGTCCTCATCCATAGGTGCACGATTTTTGTCCAGTCTCTTCCCGCATCTCCCACACCCCTTTCCCCCCCAAGAATAGTCAGTCCATTCCCTTTCTATGTCCCTGATTCTATTATGATCACCAGATTATTTATTCACTTGATTCTTAGATTCACTTGTTGATAGATGCATGTTTGTTGTTCATAATTTGTATCTTTACCTTTTTCTTCTTCTTCCTCTTCTTAAAGGATACCTTTCAGCATTTCATATAATCCTGGTTTGGTGGTGATGAACTCCTTTAGCTTTTCCTTATCTGTGAAGCTCTTTATCTGACCTTCAGTTCTGAATGATAGCTTTGCTGGATAAAGTAATCTTGGTTGTAGGTTCTTGGTATTCATCACTTTGAATATTTCTTGCCATTCCCTTCTGGCCTGCAAAGTTTCTGTTGAGAAATCAGCTGACAGTCGTATGGGTTTTCCCTTGTAGGTAACTGAGTTTCTTTCTCTTGCTGCTCTTAAGAGTCTCTCTTTGTCTTTTGCTCTTGGCATTTTAATTATGATGTGTCTTGGTGTGGTCCTCTTTGGATTCCTTTTGTTTGGGGTTCTCCGTGCTTCCTGGATTTGTAAGTCTATTTCTTTCACCAGGTAGGGGAAGTTTTCTGTCATTATTCCTTCAAATAGGTTTTCAATATCTTGCTCTCTCTCATCTTCTGGCACCCCTATAATTCTGATGTTGGTACGCTTGAAGCTGTCCCAGAGGCTCCTTACACTATCTTCGTATTTTCAGATTCTTTTTTCATTTTGCTTTTCTGGTTGGGTGTTTTTTGCTTCTTCGTATTTCAAATCTTTGACTTGATTCTTGTGACCCTCTGGTCTGCTGTTGGGAGTCTGTATAATATTCTTTATTTCAGTCAGTGTATGTTTAATTTCTAGTTGGTTCTTTACCATAACATCGAGGGTCTCATTAGATTTGTTGAGGATTTCATTAAGTTTATCAGCGGCTTCTAGACAGTTCTTGAGAGACCTTAAAAGTGTGGTTCTGAACTGAATATCCTCCATTGACAGTTTTGTCCTGTTTCTTTGTCTCCGCATTTTTTATGCTTTCTTGGTGCACCCCCTACTGGTCTTTGTGTGCAGTCCTCCTGTAGTTAAGCCTTGATTGTTGTAGTTAATACTAGGGGGATTTGACCTCCAGGCCAGCTGGCTGTGAGAATCAGCTGTGTCTGCAGTGGGAAAACTACTGTCCTCTAGGGAGGTGCTAATCTAGCCTTTGCCTGAGGCTATCTGGCAAATGGTTCTGCGCAGGGCTTGGGCGGGGCAGATGGGTCACTCTGGCTAGGGATCAACAGGGTAGGCCAGAGAGAGCAGTTATGGCGGCTCTCAGTTCCGTCCCTAGGGGCTCTGCCTCACAGAGTCCCAGCAACCGCTGCAAACCTCGGAGAGAAAGCTGCCTTCGAGTTCCCACTGAAGCCAGACAGTCTCGCTTCTCCCGTTTGAGTCTGGGTCTCTAGAGACTCGCCTGGATCTGGAGCTCAGAATCTGAGACTCCCTCCCGATTGAAAGCACCAACCGCGTCCTCTGCCGCCAGCCTGCTCAGCGCACTCTGTACCTGAGTATTTTACTTCAGCACTGCGCCTCCTCTGAGTCTGGGTATGATATTCTCTTTCCTCCTAGTTGTAGAATTTCCACTCAGCCAGCCTTCCTGTGGTTCTGGATGATGTCCGTTCCGTCTTTTAGGTGTCCAAATTGTTGACTCATACATAAAATCATGACTTTGTGCAGAGGAGGGGAATTTTGACACTCTTATCTCACTCTTCAGTGGTTAAAGAAGGTAGAATTAAAAATAAACATTCCAACCCGGCTGGTGTGGCTCAGTGGTTGAGCATTGATCTATAGACTATTATTTTTAATGCAGGCTTTAGCTTGAATTTTGTTTGCACTATTAGGCTTTCACTTGCTTTTCAACAAATCCTACACTTCCTCCATGGTTACCACAGCTTAGTATTTCTTTTGTTCATATAACTAATCCTTTAAAGGATATTGAGTTCTCAAATTCCCTCCATGATTTTTTACTTTCAGTGTATCCTTTCTTGCCTGACTTTATACACATTTTTTAAAGCTTGGGAGTGGCAATTGTTTAATAATTATATTACACCTAAAGTAACTATGGTTACGTAACACTTGTTAAAATTACATTCATATGCCCAGCCAGTGTGCTCAGTGGTTGAGTGTTAACCCCTGAATCAAGAGGTCAAAGGTTCAATTCCCAGTTGGGACACATGCCTGCTTTGTGGGCTCTATCCTCAGTAAGGGGAGTGCAGGAGGCTGTTGATCTATGTTTCTCTCTTACTGATATTTTTAACTCTCTGCCCCTATCCCTCTCTCTCTAAAAATCAATAAAAACATATTTTTAAAAGATTACATTTATATGACACTATTCACATCTAAAGAATTCATATGTGTCTAAAAGAGAAACAAATTCTATACATTTAAAAGTCATCTAGGGGGACATAAAAGCCCAGATAAGGTCACACACTTCTAAATTAGCTAGCCAAATACAAATTGGGATTTCTCTGAAACCATTTCCCAAGCAAACACATTAGCTTTCTCTTTCCTACTGTGACTTCCTATGACTTTATTCAATGTACACAATTTTAGGTTTTGACTTTCTCAATCACATTAAAAAGAAACTATATCTGAAGTTTTATCATTGGAAACACTCCCGTGGTTACAGATCACTCTCTCTGATAGAACTCCCCTGGGATCCACAGAGGACTTACTAGACAAGCCCACCTTCTGGTTATTTTATTAAGAATTTAGGAGCAAATTGGATATTGAAAATCATTGACCTATGAAAACAAAGCTCAGAACATTTTAGTTAGAAAATGAGAATTGATAGCATTACAAAATGTGAAGTAGGAAAGAAAACTAAAAGGACAATTAAGAGTGAAGAGGAGTTTAAATGTCATACAAGATGCTGAACTAGTCATTGCCTTTCTACAAATTAAGCTAAAGAGAATTCCTTTGCCTGTCAGGAGTGACCATAAGAATGCATAAGATTTAAAGAATTAACATAGATTTGAATAAAATAAAAAGTGGCTATCCCTTGCAACTTTTTTTCCACTCTCCAAAATTACCTATTATTAACAATTAGGCATGTCTTCTTTTAACCCTTTTTATTATGGAGATAAAGGACACCCAACATCCCATGTGCTCCGCTATGTCTCAGCCTCCTTACAGTTAGGCAAGTCTCCATGATTAAGTATGTCTATAAATAAGCAGAAATGATTTGTGTCCCTTTCAAGCAAAGACAGTGTTCAGAGTCCTCTAAAGTCCCCCAGTTTCTCTTTTTTCTCCTACTGGATCAACCAATCAACCTTTTGTTCAGGTAACAGAGCAGAGGATTGAAGGGTCAGGATCACTAGATCGCTGGGGAGGACGGCTACCCTGTAGATCTCAATGAACTCACAACAGTAAGTGCCGGGGTCCAGCCCCAGCAGGTCCAGGGCTTCCCAAAGGTGTGGACAGAGTTGAGGAAGAAGGAACGACATGGAGACAGCGTTCAGTTGATCAGCAGCCTAGCCAGGATCTCCAGCCAGGATCTCCAGCCAAGTTCTGGTCTGGATCTCCAGAGAGGTTCTGCTTCGGATCTCCAGCCAGGTTCTGTGTCCATGTTCTCTTGTAGGTTCTCCAGGTTCTCCAGCCAGGTTCTGTAGCCATGTTCCCTCACTAGGTTCTCCAGCCAGGTTCTGTCCAGGTTCTCCAGCCAGGTTCAGTCACCATGTTCTAGTCAGGTTCTCTTGCCAATTTCTGTTGCCAGGTTCAGTCCAGGATCTTTTGCCATGTTCTCTCCAGCGAAGTTCTTCTGTCTCTAGGTTCTGTGTAGGTTCTGTCTTCTTAGTTCTGTCTAGGTTCTGTGTGTAGGTTCTGTGTGTAGGTTCTGTGTGTAGGTTCTGTGTGTAGGTTCTGTGTAGGTTCTGTCTTCTAAGTTCTGTCTTCTAAGTTCTGTGTCTTGCTGTCTTGTTACATCTGTATTTATACCAGTTGATTCAATCCTATCAATCTCTATTACAAAGGTTAGGGTGTTTCTTATCTCCATTCCAGGGAGTAAAGATTATGTAGCTTAAGCATGATTGTTCATAGTTAAAGTGATTAACTACCCGCCTGGCACTTAGTTGAGGGGTTTTATTCCCTCCCTAACTTCAGGGGAAAATCCCTACCTGGGGAAACAACCTTTCTCAGAGAGGAGACCTTGGTTAAAACACATAGTGCCAAGAAGGTGAGCAAACATATTAAGAACAGTATGCCATATATGCCAGGTTCTTTGAAACAGCAAGGATGGACCGGCTCCCGGCAAGTAAGTCATAAATTCTTGTTGTTTTAAATCAGTGTGATTTAAAGATTGTATCTTACCACAGAAAAACCTTTCCTATCCTGAAAATTATACCTATGCATATAACATACATAATAGAGATAGACAAACAAGAGTATATGAAATACATTCATTTTTGTTCCTTCAAAATTGAAATGGTAGTATAAATACTAATTTACAATTTGCTTTCACAAGCAACAGTATCTTTTGGTTATCTATGCCAAAGACAATTTAATATCTTTAGTATTAATAAAGCATGTAATGAGCAACTGATGCTCAGAACAAATATTTACTTTAATAATGGATGAATATTTATAACTATCCTATAAAATCCATTCAATAAAATGATGATCTGTGATAATATTAATGATCAAGGACTATTTTATAGTTTCTATAATTAATTATATTAAAATAAACATTATAGTTCACAATACATTTGAAGTTAATTTTAAAAGATTTGTTTTCATTATTTAAGATCACCATTAAAAATGTTATTCTTCCTAGGATACTTGTTTTAGACGAAGAAGCAAAACTTTCAAAAATTTTTTTCTGGTTATGGCAAGTGCTGGTTAGGGTGAGTTTCCCCCCAGATCATCTAATAGATACAGGCATCTGAGAATACCAGGGTGAGAAATGACATGTCAGGACATAGAGTTCCAAATACAAGAAAACCCTACTTGTTCCCAAATTTAACAAACTAATCCCATGTATCACGATTAAGTTGCCATTGGTTCCTATTTCAGTTAATATGACCATCAGGAGAGCACCAATGACTATTTTTATTCCTAAATCTTGGGCTGTCAATATGATGAGAATCTAGAGATTGGGTTCAATTAAATGTGAATGGATTTTGTTTAATTCTGTGAGAATGTTTGATAGGTTTATCTGCGAGTAACTGTTAGCTTTATGGTTAATTGGGTTCAGCCAATAACTTGTTTTTCTTTCCACACAAGTAGTTCTTTTAGTAAAAGTGAGGAAATTCAGAAAGTCACCCAACCAACCAGTTTGGTTAAGTGGCAGCCTTTATACTTGTCATTCAAGTGACTTCAACAAACATTATTGCAATTGCTAGTATGGACTTGACCTTGAAAAAATAAGTAGCTTGAGGATTATCTGGTGTATTGTTCAATAAACTCTGTATCATCGAGCCACCCAGACTTTAAAAGCAGTAGGATGTTATAGTGTTGTTTGCATATCCTGTTTTTAGTATGATCAAACGTTTCACAGACCCCACTCGGAGAGTTCTTTTTCTTGTGCACATTACATCCCAAGTATGATTGCTTCATCCCAGACGACTGTATTTTATAGCTCTTGTCTGTTCCATAAGTTTGGATGGCTTACAGTTCTGCCAACACAAAACATTTACTTTTGTACGCTCAAACAAAAGAAATGTTGGTTAGCTCTGCCAAGTCCTACACTCTCTAAAAACTTCCTAAAGAGAAGTCTTATTCAAAGAGATAAAGGAAATATGGCACATAAAAAACAAACCTTTTAGCCTGTGGGAAGGGAAAGTGAATGAGAACCTAAAGCATGAACCAGTTATTTTTATTAAAACAGAGTGATTTTTTTCACCGAGCTCATCGGAGGAAATTCCCAGGCCCCACTAGAACCATCAATGAACTCAACTGACAGCAGTTTCAATCTATTTCCCAATCAGGACTTAGACCCTTTTTTTTTTTGGAAGAAAGAGCACACTTTCTTTGAGGCTTTATAATCATTCCAAGTCTACAAAGTTCTACCAGACAAATTTACCAAGAGAACTATGCATTGTACTTTATTTACTATAATATACCCAGCATAGAATTTATTCGCTATTTTTAATAATGTAATTCGTTGTCAGAGTTACAGTGTAAAAAGGTGTGAGTTTCAAGCAGAAGTGAGTAAATACCTTCACTATTCAAACTATGCCTCAGCAATGGTTTCACCTGAGAGCTTGTTAGAAAAGCAGAATCTCAGGTCTGGCCCGAGACCTACCAAATCATATTCTGCATTACAACAAGACTCCAGGTTATTTACAAATCACATGGAAGTCCAGGAAGCACCCGACTGGACTAAACAGCTTCATGTTGATTTCTCCATAATGGACCTTCCTCTGTGTGCATGGTTCAGGGGTTTAGGTTCTCATAGAAGACTCCTCCTAGGTGCATTTATTAACTCAATTAAGACACAAACACTTACTCTATGCCAGAGACTCTTTTGGCTCTTCTCAATACAGACAAAAGTCCTTGCTTTAGCACAGGCATAGAACTTAAATCCTGGTGTCTTTAAGCAAATAAAGCATATAATTTCCACAGATAATTTTGATGCATCATCCTTGTTAATTCTTTGGTGAAGCAAGATAATTTAAACAAATAGTAGGGCCTTGCATCCAATAATTACTTATTGATGGTGTACATGTTACATTAAATCTTTGCTCTTTACTTTTTCAGAATAGGGGAAATGGTGGTATTACCTAAATAGGTATGAGTAAATCAGTAATTTACTTAGAGTAATCGTTTTCACTGGATAGCTATTTCCAGGGTAATCCCTGGAGAAGAAGCATAAAAACATTTAATCAGTCACAGAGCACTAAATAAGAAATGAATGGCAAAATTATACTTCATAGAGAAAATGATTAGTTCTAGGGTGAAACATGTAGTTATATAAACTGTGAGTTAACGTTTTTGTCACCTTTAAATGTTGGTCTTATATTTCTAAAAGCAAGTCCCGTTACACAGTTAAACTGAGAAGGAAAACTAGAACAAGCCAGTGATGCCATTTATTAACCTTAACTACACGGTACACAGAATTATGATGGCACTGTTAATATTTCAATTAGTATTTAAGTATTTGGTAATGAGCTAATTCACTCATAAATCTTAGTGTCAAACTTCAGGAAGAATAAAAATAACATAAGCTAGAAGGAAAAATTGTTCTCCATCATTTTATATATTTTTACATGTATGCACACATTCACACACATGCACTTGTATACATGCTATCCTGAGTGAGACATTGGTAATTATGTTGGCAATAAACAGAAGAATGAACATGTTTAAAATTATGCATCCCAGATATAAAATTATGATATATGTGAATAAAAGCTTCTGGAAGAGCCTTCTTTCCCCCACATTTGCTTAGTACACTCATGGTTGTTGTTTTTATTCCTGCTGTGGAATTTTCAGGAATCTGACTTGTTTCAGAAACTCTAATATATTTGCAACTTCAACAAACATGCATTGAGCATCTACTATAAATCCATGAGAAACTCTCTAAGAACAGGTGGATAAAGACTCATGCAATTAGCTAAGTGCTGCCCTCGCCTGGGTTATTGGCTACATTTGCAAGAACTGGGGGCAGTGGCATAAAGAAGATCATGGGTGAATTTGGTGGCACACAAATATAGGTTTGATGGTGAGTATAAAAGAGTTTCCACAAATTTAGGAAAATATTGATTTTTTTCTGTAGCCATAGTGACAGGTATCCACTAACTCAGCATCTGCAGATGATGTCAATCCAGTTGCATTTGTGAATGTTGGTCAGTGCCTGTACTCCATATTTCTCCGGAACCCATCTGAAATCAGTCCTCCGCTCTGCGCAGAGAGACTGTGCCTGGGCAACGCAGTGTTCCTGCAGTAAACTTAGCTCTGCGCTTTTGATTCCAGGTACTGCGTGATGGTCTTATCACTCTGACCATGGACAGCATACCTGGTTAGGAGAAAAAACAATCCCTGACTGCCCAGGTTCTTTCTATCCGAAGATCCTGTAATGCCCTCTCACTGAACTATGAATTCTTCTCAAAGTGTTAGATCTGCAGCATTAAGCATCACCTGGGAGCTTGTTAGAAATGCAGATTCTTTAGCAGTCTCCAGGCTTATTGGACTAAAAATCTCCTTAACGAACTCTGCCAGTGATTTCCATACTTGCTAAAGTTTGATGAGCACCGATAGGAGGCATCTAACTTACAAGTGATTGAGCCAAAATTCAAATCTTAGCTATTTGACCTTGGTAATTTATATAACTATAATCTACATAACTGTTCTTTGGATTCCTAAATAATTAGGAATAATGTAGTACTTAGCTTCTAAGGTTATTGTAAAGATGAAATGACATAATGATTTTAAAGTGTTTAACCTGGCATGTCATAAATGCTGCATGATTACTAGCTATTTCATTATATTTATTATTGTTATCAGTTATAAAAACCATCCGTGTGTAATTTCATAAATTTACTGATAACTATATTGAGGCACATGCAAGTTATTTGCAAAAACAGATCGTATTTTGTATAGATACTTACCCTGATAATCTTCTATTTTTGCTGACTTGATAAAGTTTCTATACATTTGCAAATAAATTTAGAGCTTCTATTCTAATTCTATTCCCTAAGTAATTTCCATCCCTCACTTTTTTCTCCTAATCAAACTATAGGACTTTACTGTTAGTTGTTTCAAGGCATATTCATTTCTTCCCACTATAGTCCTTAATTTTATTTGCTTCTCTTCCCTAATCCTCATAGGACAAAACCCTTGGGACACATTGAGTTATCTCCCTCTCCTCTCATCCTTCACCCAGCCCTGCTCCTCCCTAGACCATTACAACATCTTCAACCTCTTCTCCCACTCACAGCCATGTGGCCCCCATCACCTGGGTTTTCCTGGAATAATTTAGTGCTTATTGGAAGTGTTTTTGCCTTAACTCCCTCCGGTTTCAAAACTCCTCATATCCTAATCTCCAGAATTCACACATTTTCGGTTTCATTGCTTACCACTATTTCCTCTTTCTACATCCTGTGGTCTCTCTTTATGTATTTTGCTTGTCTTTGTTTATTGTCTTTCCTCGAGTGTGTTCCTTGGATAGCACACTTGCATGGCAAACTGTCAGAGTTTTTACATTAACAAGAAAATGACCGAGTACAGGATTTTTTATGTGCTGTCTTATTCTCTGTAGAGTAGTAAATGATCTCTTTTTGCCTACTAGCTTCCAATGTCAAATGGAAAGGCTTATGCTAGTGTGATCATTTTTCCTTTGTTGGTACCTTGTTCTCTTAAATTGGAAACATACATTATTATTCGTTATCTTTGGAGTTCACACCTTTCACAAGGATTTACTTGGTTGTGTATCTCTTCTTTTAAAATCAGCCTGGAATTTAGTCTGGCTTTTTAATTTCTGGACTCAAATCTTTCTTCAGTTCAGGAAAATTTACTTCTAATATTTGTTTAGCAGATACCTCTCTTCCATCCACTCCTTTTTCCTCCTTCTAAATCACTGTTGACTGTTCTTGTTCCTAAAGTTATTCTCCCAGTATATTTTTCCTTTGTGATTCCTCATTATCTCTCTTTTGTGGTTTAAAAAAGTTCCTGTACTTAAACAATACAGTCTCCACAGTAGTCTCCCTTTTAACATATTTAATTTGTTTGTTCCAAAATGAGGGACTTGTGTGTGTGTGTGTGTGTGTGTGTGTGTGTGTGTGTGTGTGTGTGTGTGTTTTGCATTTGTATATCTTTCTATTCCTTCTTTATTTCCTTCTTTTTTATTTTATTTTAGTTGCCCATTTCCCCATATGTCACTGGGCATGTATGCTGAATTTCAAGCTGATCCTCTTCTCTCTGGCTGCTTTGGCCCCTTAAATAAGCAGTTATTTTCTCAAATAGCTCACTAGACTCATTTCTGGTGGCTGGAATTTATTTAGAGCAGGAATTATCTGGAGGATAAAAGGCCAAAGGGTTATCTCTCTCTCTCTCTCTTTTTTAAACCTCATCATGTCTTTAATGGCAGGCTATCAACCTCTTCCTGAGACATCAGAGTGGCCCCTCATTTTTCTGTTTTCTCTGCATTCTCACAGAGGCAGAAGAAGGGGAGATTCAGCTAAAACCCTAGTTCTGGCCTTTCGAGGGTCAAGTTGACCAAGGTCACTTAAACGGAGTGATCGTACATTTTCTTTGGTGACAGAGGCTACAAATTCCCAAACACTGAGCTCTTCCCAGGAGCCACCACTCACCCGACCCGTCCATTCCTCTGGACTTTAATGCTGCTTTTTCAGCTGAGCAGCCCACAGGAGAGGAACCTATACAGAGCCAGGCATATGTCCACCCTTGGTCACCTACAAGTCTCCGAAGCTACCAGGTTCAGAAGAGACAAATAGCTTGCAATTAAGAGAAAGAGGAAAGGGGATCTTTAAGTTGCTTCTTTGTGGTTGATGTTTAATTTGGGGAGATATGGGCAAGGGAAAAAATACCATGTAAAAAAGCCAACAATGTATTAAATGTATGAATAAACTAAGGTGTTAGAGTTCATATGAACACGGCACTTATATGAGGCAGAATAAGAATAGTGGCCATTGTCAATTGCTTACTCCACAAGCACCATTTTCCCTCCCCTTCTTTGAGCCAAAGCCCCATTTTTTTCAAGATGATCACCCTCTGAGATGCTTGATGTAGAGCCCCTCTCTTCCTTCCAGAGTGAAGCATGAACACTGCAAGCTGGTCGAGGTGGTGTCACCTCTTTGTCAGCATTTGGTTGAGGCTTGCAAATGTGACTGCAGTCCTGGGGGAGAAAATCTCTTGAGTGGCTTCTAGAAAAGGTTTCATCCTTAATAAAATAGGTACACAGTGAGACATGTCCCTCATTCGTTAGAGATCGTTGTGTCTCCTGCCACTACTTCCTGAATGTAGCAATTTTGGTTGCATTCTCTTTTGTGAACTATCTAACTCTTTATTATTTGAACACTTTTTATGGGTCTTCTGATATTTGCTGCTAAAAGCAATCTCTATATTGTAAAAACAAATATGTATTGTAAAAAAGAACTTGGGGTCAGATTTAAATTGGAAACTGCAACTTATTTAAGTACATTAAGCCTACTCTTTCATCAGTGGTTCACCTGTTCACTGGTTTGTGATAAATATTACACTTGACAGTTTTAGTCCTCATAGTGCCTGCATATATTAGGTTCTACCCGTGGCTGTCCCACAGCGAGGAGAAAAGCAACTCCTCACCCCAAATTTTGTTCAGATATTGAAACAGTTCATACCATGCATGCACTAAAATTGAAGTCATCTGGAGAAGAAAGGATGGCTCCCAAGCATGTTTGAAAATGTGAGGGATAGGAAAGGCAACTGACTTGGGGATTCATAGTATGTAGTGTCTGGGGTGAGGGTCTCCAGGCAACAAACAGGGAGTTTGGTAGTGTGAACCTCCCACTGGCACAAGATAGGGAGTGTGAGAAACTTTGCATGGATTTTCCAGTAAATGGGGCAAAAAAAGGAAAAGAGAGGGGTGGGTTTTGAAAGCTATCAGAGGCCAAACATCAAAAACAAAGCCAGAATCCATTACAGATGCTCCTTTAATGACCCCTTTTCCGCCCTTTGTTCTATTCAGTGACACATCATGAAACAATGATCAGGGATTCCTTTTAGAGAGGTAGAGAAAAATGGGATCTTGGTAGGAAAAATAATCTCTATCCCCATTAGTTTAAATATGCCTTTTGTTGCCAGGAACATAAAACACATGAACTCAATTACATATCTCCTAATACTGATGTTAGGCTTCTATCAGATCTCACTTTAGAATAAGATCAATGTGTGAATCACCAAATAGACAGTAGACAGATGAATAAATAAAGGCATGGCTGAGTGAGTGCCTTCCTGTTGGTCTGACGTGGCTTCTGTGTTTAATTTCTAGCAGTCTGAACATTTTGTTAGGCAGACGCTGAAAGGGAACTTCTTTCTTATGATGTGCTTTTGCTTGAGATCTGTTTAGTCTTTCTCCATATTGACAGTTAACCAAAATCTTTTGCAAATTTAAAACCAAAGCAAACAGCACGCCTGTAGGTTTATTCCATGACATTCCAGTACTTGTAAGTGCACAGCTAACACTCTGTGCTGAGAGACCATGTGCTCACTGCCTGAGTTCTCACAGAGGCAAGGAGAGGAGGCTGTTTTGCACATTCCTCTCCATTTGCTTTAAAGATCAAGAAGAAGCATGCAGCAACCTTGTACGTTAATGGCACAAAGATGAGGGATGATGAGCTTTTAGCTTTCTATTGCCTTTGAGTTTGAGAGGTATTGGAGGTTTAAAATATTGGTGACTCAGTCAGCTATCCCTCACTCAGTTCAGCAAGGGATGAGTGCTCATGATAACCATCTCTTCCAAAATTGACTAGGTATGCTGTGCAAAGAGTTTGCTGTCTGCTTCTTTCCGAGCTATCACACAACCTTGTCAGTGCAATTTTTTATGTTCTCCTTTTTTCTCTCTCTCAAAAATATTTCATCTTTTCAGTTCACTGCCACAAGCTTTAGAAATAAAAAAGAAGCAAGTGGAACAAGCTCATTTGACTCACTATGCTCTTGACCTCAGGCAGGCCTTTGCTGCCAACACCGTCCTCCCCGCCTGACCATGCCTTGCATTCCCTACTTCATGAATAGCTCTAAATACCTGCTTACCAGTCATGAACAACACACAGGCCCACTACATTGCAAGTTACACAACATGCCCCAGTCTGTTTATTTCATTAGGGATGTGTAAACATTAGTTTGCTTTCTAAACTAATCTGTAGTCACTCTACAAGTTACCAATACTCCATAATTAGTTTGGTAGCCTGACGTCCAAACTTTGTTTAGGTGATAGTGAATTATGAGACTGGACTATTGGGCTAGAGGTTTGCTCTTAGCAGGGACAAGAAGAGGCAAAGCTCAGGTTTTTGAGAGTGAATAGTTGAAGCTGTTCACTATGAGACAGACTCATAGATAGAGAGCAGGCTGACAGCCATAGTGGGGAGGGGATGGAGATTGGGAGGAGACTGAGCAAAAAAAAAAAAAAAAAAAAAGAGAGAGAGAGAAAAATCTCATGGGACATGAACAACAGTGTGGTAATTGCTGGTGGAAAGTGGAAGACAGTATGGGAGATAAATGGTGATAAACAGAGATTTGACTTGGGTGGTGAATACACAATACAGTGTACAGATGATGTGTTGTAGAATTGTGCACCTGAAATCGATATAATTTTGTTAGCCAGTATCATCCCAATAAATTCACTAAAATGGGGGTGGGGAGCCTAAATAGGTCCTTTACCATGTGACTTCTCCCCTCCCTCACGCATTAATTAGAAGTAGAAGCTAGGAAAAGGAGAACCAGTTCCATATTGGCCACAAATTCATTTCTTGTGTGAATATGTTTAAGTTACTGACAGACTCTGGGGCTCAATTTTTTTAATTATAGAATCAGGGCTTCAGATTTCTAAGTCCCTTTCAGCTCCTATCTTCGTAAAGGTGGCTGCATCTCCCTGCCCCATTCCCATTCCTTCCAGTGGGCCTCTAGGGTTTGGGTGTCTTTTTTTTGTCCTTTCCTTCATCTGAAGCTGTTCTTTAACATGATATCTCTCACAAATAAGTGTGGGAAAGATTAGAAAAGGGAACCAAAGTTTCCAGAGAAAAAGCCCTGTCTCCATACCAATGGACCAAATACTAATGTGAGATACCAAGGAAGGTCTTAGCCTTTGATTTTTCTCTTGAAAAACAGGAAAAAAAAAAAGAAAAGCAAGTACTTTCACCTTTGCTCTAGAGTATTCTAATATTTTTCACATATTAAGAGAGGCTGGTAGGGTTTATAAAAGGTTTGGACTTCTTTCCTCTGAAACAACAACAACAAAAACCTCTAATAAAATTCCTAAAGCCAATGTATATATATATATTTTTTTCCTCAACAAGCTTTAATAAAATAAAGTCAACACCTCAAATGAATACACGTGCATAAGCCAGGTAACAAATAGCAAGTTTACAAAGCTATTCGGTGATTTCCATGTTTTGCTCACTTGTTTGCTTACCTCAAATCACAACATGTGGCCATTTGGTTTTATTTGACTTTATGATTATTGCAACTCTACAGACCTGGATACAAACTCTCATGACAAAAATCCCCCCTCTCTGGGGCCAATGCCAACATTTATGCTAGCATTCCTCTTGGTCTAAATATAGTTTTATAGGTCTCTACTCTAATAGTTACATATTTTTGCCTAATACAAAACAATACTACTTTGAATTGCCAAAGTTACCTATAAATTACCCATAAACAAGTCTACAGTGGCTTTCCAACTACCTGGCTCTGTAGTCACTGGACCTATCAGAAAAATCAACGTTTATGCTTTTTATTGCCATCTTTGTCAAACTCCTCTTATAAACATGCATCATTCTGGAGCCTAAGCCCTCAGAGTGTCTTGTGGAGACCACCTCTGAGCAGCTGTCAACTGATATTCAGCTATGATCTCTGCATTTCAGTCAATCACCAAATATATACTGATAGCTTATGTCTAAGAGAAAAGTACGAGTATCTGTGCTAGGAAGATATAAAATAATAAAAAGATGAACCACTACTTTTAAGGAGATTTGGAAGAACAAAATTCACATATACAGAACACCTAAGGACTGATATCAGATGATTCATAGTGAAGCCCTAAACTGTATGGTTTCAATAATAAATATGCTAAGAATTTGGAAAAGAGATCAATAAAGAGCCTTTTATAATCCTTTCACTAATCCTGAGGGACCCAAGCTTGAGTTAGAGAAAAATTGCAATGTAGGTAGTTGTGTGTATTATTTAATGGTCAATTCCTGTCTGACTTACTTATCTACGTCATGTAAATTCTATGCTTTCCCTTATTGACCAATTTCTCCTCTCTTTTCCTCTCCTCTTCCTCCCCCTCCTCCTCCTCCTCCTCCTCCTCCTCCTCCTCCTCCTCCTCCTCCTCCTCCTCCTCCTCCTCCTTCTTCTTCTTCTTCTTCTTCTTCTTCTTCTTCTTCTTCTTCTTCTTCTTCTTCTTCTTCTTCTTTCTCTCTCTCTCTCTCTCTCTCTCTCTCTCTCTCTCTCTCTCTCTCGACAGAGATTTGTCTAGGGACATTTCAGTGACTTTTGCTAGGTGGGGTCATAAGAATAGCACTTCTTTTCAAAAAATTATTTTAAAACTTTAAATGCTTAAATTTTCTCATATTAAGATCTGAAATTTTCCTTCCTTTACTGGCAGCTTTACTATCACATAGAGGATACATTTGATAGTAAAACCGTTTGAGGCATCATTGCTGTGAGGTCTCTATGTAAAATATTACTAAGCAGGGCGACTTAAAATTGGGATAGGAAGGTAGAGAAAAGGTACTGGGGGACAGGCGGTTTAGACAAGAAGGAAATGTGTTCCCTGAAAGATCTTCTCCAATAGCAAAATAAGAAAGTTTATGCCAAGACAGGGTGGATCTCTGTTAGAGAAGAGAGAAGAGACAGAGAAGAGAAAAGATGGTGATTGAGAGTAGAGGTGATACAGGAAAGCTATCTTTTAAAATCAGAGTAATACAAATTAAGAAAGGTCTTCTAAGTTGTACAAATGGGACTTTATCACTCCTTCAGGCTGAATTGATTTGATCATATTTGTTCTCCATTCTTATGAATAAATGATTATTACCACCAGCAAGAAGGCAGGGAATTCTGAAGTCATTTTTTTATTTTGTATTTTGTATTGGTTTTTATACTCAGTGAAGGAAATTATATCCACTAGGACTCTGACACATGAGCGGATGAACTGTGCTTTGTAATGTTTGAGAAGAGTCAAACAGATTGAGATGAACATGTATACACACACACACACACACACATTTCTTAATGCTTCTTTTTTCAAAAAAATTTTGTACATTAGAGCCAAATAAGGCAGCCACTATTGTTATTTTTAAAATCAAAGCAATACCAACTTTCCATTTACAACATGATTTACTTGTGCCGTAAAATGAAGAATGCTCTAGCTCTTTTCCTTGAAAACTTCATTCCGGGTATAGAGAAGCAAACAATTTGGCAGCTCTACTTAACTATGTTTATGTACATATTTCCATACAGAACAATGTGTTACATTACCGTAGACCTATAAAAACTACCAGTACAAAAAAGTTCATAGTAAAGTCTGTTGGTCCCTGGGGAATTTAAAATTAATATACAAAAACATGGTTAGAATGGGGGAGAAATAAGCCGAGTACAGTTAACCCTTGAACACTGGAGGGTTAAGGGTGCTGACCCCTGCAAACTAAAAAAACTCTATGTATAACTTAGAGTCTCCCAAAATTTAACTAATAATAACCTACTGTTGACCAGAAACTTTTTGATAAGGTATATTTAAACATATTTTATATGTTATAAGCCTTATGTACAGTATTTTTTTTTACAATAAAATAAGCTAGAGAAAAGAAAATATCATTAAGAAAGTCATAAGGAAGATAAAACACATTTATGGTATTTATTGGGGAAAATATCTCCTCCTAAGTGGACTTGCAAACCCGTGTTGTTCCAGGGTCAAGTATAAAACAAAAAACACTATTTCAAAAATAATATGCCTACTGATAATTAAAGAAAAATGAAGTATACTAGTTGGCTAATGACTTAATATTTATCTTCAAATTATATGCTAATGAGTTAAATATTACCTAAAATTCAAATTTCAAGTGGTCTCTAAAATAGCATAGATTTATTCATTGACATTAAAAAAAAGGTTGTGATACCTTCGAAGGATAAGTTAAGAAAGTTTGCTAAGTTCACATTTAGAATACCTTGCAGAAACCAGTTCTTTAAGAGAAGTAGCTTTCATGTATGAAGGAATATGAGCATTTCATTTTCAACTTCAAATACAGACACTTATCTTACATTTCTATAGAAGAATCAAGAGCCATTTGAAAAGCCACCTACATAAGTGCTTTACACTGCAATACACTCAGAGGAAAAAGAATTACGGAAGTTATAAAGTCAGACATTTTTCTTTTCCATTTTTTCTACCATTGGTAAAAGCTTAAGGAGAAAGCCTTTAACTGGGATTAAAAATATCAAAAGCTCTATTAGGTGACATTAAGTATAATGGAATCTCAAGGTTGAATTAATTTTGTAGCTTTCCTATCATTCCAAAGATTACTATCTCAATAACTGGCATCAATAGTCAACACAAGGAGACTTGAATAATCGGTGATCAATCATGACAATTGGGTGACTTCATCCTTTCCAAGCCTTGAAACCTTAGAGATTTTGTTTACAAAAAGTAAATAGAAAAACATAACTACAGCTAAGTATGAGTTTAATTTGACTGTTTGAAAGTACGGTCTAACCTTGCATTTCAAATTTTCATTATACCATGCTAATAAGCACATGAGAATTTTATGGGCTTGATAGTTACTCATTTAGGAATGTTTCATATCACTGAAAGTAATATATCTAACTACTAGTCAAACAACCTCGTAAAATTCTCAGAGTTAAGATTTCATAAAACTTGGACAGCAGTAGAGATGAAAAAAATGTCATCTTAATGAAATTCCATGACAGGCATCATATTTCTATGTGAAATAGTTTCACATCGAAGACATTTTACATCTTAGAATCTAAATGAGGATGAGTGTGACTTGGAGCAGAAGCCCACCACTGAGAGTGGTTTTAACAAATTCTCTTCTCAAGACCAGCCCTCTATGAAAATAAAAATATTTACACATCTATGTAGTCAGTGACAAACAGAGAAGAAACCATCTGGCCATTTGAATCAGTGTAAATTGCCCAACCACTCTTGTGAAAAGAGGAAGCTAGTCAAATTAAATGCGTATTTTGTTTTGCAGCTAAACAATTGCCCTAAACTGTAATCATAAAATCCACATTTGCAGTATCAAATAAACAAAAGCAAATCAGTCAAGAAAACTTGTTTTTGTGTAGTAATTGGCAAGAGGATTAGCTTTTCAGTGGATCCGATTTCCTAAACCTCTTCGTTCCTGATAACAGCCTCAGAGGTGAGGTGACACACCAAAAAGCATAAATTATCTAAAGCTGGAGATAAGCAGAGGCCATTTGGGGGTTCTGAGTGCAATATAAATAGATGCAAAACAGTAGGAGAAACAGCCCATCCAAAACCTCAGAAGGATTAGCTGTGTGAGCTCTGACTCCTTTGCCATTGTTAGCTGTGATTTATCATCAGACGGTAACAGAGACTTAGCCTTATCTGTGATAATTCAATGGCTTAATGGCAGTACCTTTATCTGGAGGTCATAATTAAGCCTGTTTGATCAGGCTAAGAACAAGCACCTAGGCTGTGCTTCAGCCCTAACTATTGCTTTTGGTTTTGGGGGTATAACATGATAAGAACATCATTGGAAACAACATTAGTAATTTTGTTCAGGTGTCGTGGCAAGTTATTACTTATCTATAAAACAGAATCCCCCAAAAGGAAGAAGGATGCATTCCAAATTTAGAAACTTCTGTGTAATTTAGAGTTTAGGAAGCAGCTCTGGTGCTTGGATCTAAAACCAATTTGAAGATAAAACGAAAATAAAGAAATACTGTAACATTATCTTCAACTAATAACAGCAAATGCTTATTAAAAGGAAAAAATGAACATTTATTGCATCTTACAATTGAAACATCTTAATAAACTCCAATATTTCTTCCAAAGTAATATAAATTATAGCCATGAATTCAAATAGACATAATAAAACCCCATTAAATCTGAAATTACTGGATGGAAGTTTCACTTGGTTTTTAGAAATATCTGAGATATTAAATAATTTTAAATAAATTATATTTTATTACTTCATAGTACTTAGCATAATTTGAACTAGCTGTTTTATATTTCTAAAAAGAAATTATGTCAGCTCTAGATTTAATAAGATATCTTGAAGTTAGCCATTTGGTAGCAAATCACGAGTATGTTAAAACACATAGGAAAAGTTTATTCTTTAACTTTGTTTAAAAAGTACTTATGGTTATTTTATGTACACAATGTTGTTTTCTCTTAAAATATGTACAGGTAAATTTTATACAAGTTAGTTATAATTATTTACTAATTCTGAATTAAGTCATGATAAATCTAAGATGTCTTTCAGCATTTGATTTTAGGTTTTTTAGATCACTTCTGAATGTTTTATGAAATTAAATCAAAACTCCTTCATAAAATACTTTCTCGTAAAACTTGGTTGATTTGATGGATCCTTCATTCATCTCTCTTTATATGTAATATGAAATTTCTTTTAAAAGTTCTCTTCTACGAATGTTTAACAAGTTCTGACAGACTAATATACCCATAGAAAAGCCAGGCACTTTGGGTTCAAGTCCCAGTTCTGTCACAGGCTGTGTGACCTTGGGCAAATTATTTAATCTCTCTAAGCTTCAATTTTCTCCTCTGTTAAAAGAATAGTAGAACCCTACAGTGATGGTGTGAGACTCCAATAAGAAAATTCATGTGAAATATTTTGCACAATGCCCTCCCTCCACCCCATAATCCATACTAGATGCTAGCTAGCTCTCTGATTAGACCTCCTCTACCTTCTTCTCATCTTCACCTAGACAAGAAGTTGAGGTTACTTTCTTTAAAGATGAGGATAGTAGAAAATTTAAGAAAGCTAGATGCTATGAATCAAAATAGATGAGGAAGTCAATACAGTAGTCAAAAGTAGCTAATCACCTCAACTTTACTGTCTCTTCTACTGATTACTAATCTGTTTCAAAAGCTTGAGTATTTTTCTTTTCATAGTCTCAGATACCTTAATTTCTTACTCCTTCCTGTAATTATATTTATAACCTCCTGGAGTAAATTAGCAGAAGGAAAGATGTATAGTGTATTAGTATATATACATTAATGTACATGCATATTTGTGGATCAAGTATAGCCTGCTTCTTTTTACTAAAAATAAAAAGGAATTTTTCATGTTCAGAAACAAATTCTTAAAGGCAAAAAGAAAAGAAAGTGAAAGGGAGATTCAGGTTTGACTGTTACCAGCTCCAAGTATCACATTTTTATGGGTCATTTTAAGGTCATATGTTCCATCTACCATTCTAGTAGCCTGAATTTTTTCTCTATAAACCCTGCCAAATTGTTGGCACCATGTGCTTGAACACTTCTGCTGATTCATAGCTTTCTATCTCGTAAAGCAGAGACCTTCTCTCTTTGGGCACTATTGATAAAAGTTTTTTTCTAATGTTTTCTGCAACTTCCATATGTAAGTACTACTTGTTCTTCTACTAGATTCATATTAAGCAATCTAATCTTCTATCTAATATCCCTTTGAACATTTGAAATCATATCTCACATCTCACATGATATTTCTTTATAGGAGGATAAATCATAGGCATGACTTTGAAAGTCCATAACAAATACATCAGAATTTGGGGGAGGGTGTAGGGGGCGTTTTGCAGCATGTTTGAGAATCAAACATTAGCCTTGTCAACACATGAATAATGTCAGACTTTATAATGTTTCTTAATTTGATAGGTGAAAATGGTATTCCACTGGTGCTTTTAAAATCTAATATCTCTAATTATTGCTGAGGTTGACCAGTTTTACATGCTTATTAGCGTTCTAAAGTTATCTTCTGTGATTGCTTCTTCCTATTATTTGACCATATTTCTCATGGATTGCTTTCTCTTATTTATTTATTAGAAATCTTATACTTTATTGATATTGAGTCATCTTATCTACATTATTTACCTTTAGATTTATACTTTATATGGGGAATTTTGTTTGTATTGTGAAATAAATGCATATTTTTTTTATTGCTTATACTCTTGTGGCTCGCTTAAAAAAGCTTTCCCTACTTCCAAAGCAAATTCACCGCTTTGTGATGTCAAGTTGGCCAGTTTATGGACATAATGTAATTCTCCATTTATTCGGGCTTTATATTGTCTTCTTTTTCCTTCTTAAAATACGTTTACTTTATTCTTAGAATAAGTTTATTTTCTTTCCATTTCATGTGAGTTTTGTTTCTCTTAGCTTTATTTCATGGAGGCCCAAAAGAAATCATTTTAAACCCCAGTGCCTGAGTCCAGAATCCTTTCAAAGCTTTCAGCTTCCCCAGAATGTAAGTTTCTTAGAAGTATGGGGAAAAGTTTCAGAAACAAGCAAACAAAAAAGCCATAAGCTATGTACTGCTGCAACTGCTCCTGTAGGAGTGGATAAAGGACTGATTGAATACTTTTTAACTTAAACAGACTCCTGACAATTCTCTGCCAGCCCATGGGGCACATGGAGACACATTGAGGAGTCATGTTCAGGCAGGTCTGTAGAAGTTAACAGAGAATGCTTTGCCCAAGTTGGCTGCCTAGCTCCATTTTATAATTTTTTAAAGTTATCTTTATTGTTGAAAGTATTACAGATGTCCTCTTTTTTTCCCCCATCGACCCATTCCTGCCACCTCCTCAACAAATAACTTATATGCGTAATTCATGGACATAAACAATATGTTGTCTTTTAATAGAATTTTGATAGATTAACTTTCACATATTTATTGTACATTTTCTACTATATTACTTTTGGTTATTGCTAGTATAGAAAGATACTGTGGACTTTGAGCTACCTTTTTTAATCCAACCATTTTACAGAGTCTTTCATTGGTTTTAATAGCTTTTCGGTTTGTTCACTATAGTTTCTAGGTAAATGACCATATTATCTGGAAATAATGACAATACATATTATCTTTTCTATTCCATACAGCTTATCATACTACCTTTGCCAGAACATTCCATAATACTTTGTACAACAGGGGAAATATCAAGAATCCATGTCTTCTTCTAAACCTTAAAGATAATATCTCTAAAATCCCTTGTCATTTGCTTTGGGTTTTGGGGAGACAACTTTTATCAGGTTAGAGATTTTCTTGTCTATTCCTGCTTTCTATAAACTTTTATCATGAATAAGTGCTGAAAAATTTTCAAATTATTTTACTGCATGTATAAAAATGTATGCAATTTCTTTTTTTATTAATATGGTATAAAATATTGAGAAATACTTTGCTCCCTAACAATCCTTACATTTTCAAGATAAGAGTTAATTATAATCTATCCTGTTCTTTTTGATCAACTAAAAATAATTTAGAATTTTTGAATCTCTATTATTTTAAAGTTTGGCTATAATTTTGCTTTCTTAGATAATTTACTATCAAAGTTATATTTACATAATTAAATGAGTTAGACACTTTGCCCAACTTACTATATAAATTTAATTTGCTGAAGCATGTTGAAAAAGAGAAATATAATCTGTTCATTGACCTTTTAATATTTACCTGTAATATGCTCTAGGCTTAGAAGTACTTGAAGAGAATGACTTTTTAATAACATCCGAATGTCTGGAATAGTTATCAATCTATTCATATTTATATTTCTTACACTAATTTGGGCATTTAATTATTTCACCTAAATTTACCCATATTTTCAAGTTTATTGACATGTAATTATGCATAACATTCTTTTTTTATTGCTTAAAATATTACAAAGAGTAGTACATTTGTCTCCTTTTTTCCCCCTTGACCTTCCCCCAGCCTCCCCTACACCCCTATGTCTTGTGTCCATTGGTTATATACATAACGTTCTTTATTGTTTTATACAAGAGGCCCTGTGCACGAAATTCGTGCACTGGGGGGTGGGGTTCCCTCAGCCCAGCCTGCCCCTCAGTGGATGTCCTACTGATGGGAGCCCTCAGTGGATGTCCTACTGATGGCCACAGTCTGGCAGCAGAGGCTCGGAGCAGGCATCCCGTGTGTGTGTGTGTGTGTGTGTGTGTGTGTGTGTGTGTGTGTCTGCTGGGGGCCTGCCCTGAGCCACACCATGGAGGCTTGGAGCAGGCACCCCTCTGTGTTGATCTCTCAGGCTCCTGGCCTCCACTGTGTGATGTACTCTCCCTTGAGCGTGGCCAGGGTGGGGTGCTGCCTGCAGGCCACACTTTCCTGCTCACAGATCAATGGATCTCTGCAGAGACCCGGGAGCAGGCCCTCCTGGGTGCTGCCTGCAGGCTGCACTTTCCTGCTCTGGGATCGCCACGGAGACCCAGGAGCTGGCCTACCTGGGGGCTGCCGGCCCTCCGCACTTTCCTGCTCTGGGATCGCCACGGTGACCCAGGAGCTGGCCTACCTGGGGGCTGCCGGCAGGCTGCACTTTCATGCTCTGGGATCCCCACGGCAACCCGGGGGCAGGCCCTGCTGGGTGCTGCCTGTGGGCATCACTTTCTTGCTCTCCGATCGCCATGGGGTCCCGGATGGGGGCAGGGCTTAGTCGGAGCACCGGGGTCCCAGCTGGGGAAGGGGCTTAGGTGGCGCGGGGCTTAGGCGGAACATGGGTGTCCTGGCTCGGGGCAGGGATGCACACAGGCCCGGATTGTGGTTTGCACTGTCCCGCCCTGCCTGCAGTATGCAAATTTGCATATCACGCTGATTAGCCATCTTTGTCTATTATTAGATAGGATATCTACTAGGAGCCCAAAGCACGATTGGAAATCACATGGCGCCGCCCCCCCTCCAGTCTGGGCCTGCCTCCCTCTCCGGCCCTTGAAGCAGCTGTGGCCACTGCTGATCAGGCCCTCCCCCAGAGCAGGTGCCCGGAGGCCTTTACCGCCCCGCCCCCGATGCTGTGCACGCAACCTCCTCCTGTCCGATCGACCTGTTATGCTGTCCCAGTTAATTAGCATATTTCTCTATTATATATATAGATTTTACCTAAGGTTATTTCTCCTTTTTATTTAATATTTGGTCTCTAAAATCTAGTTTATGAGGTGTTTAGCACATTAACTCAACTTCATGAGGCAGCCTATGGAATTTTTAATGTCTTTTTCATGATATTTACCTCTTTGGTGAGGCTGATGATTTTTGGTTATGGTCTAATATCCTACAACAGTGTTATCCTATCCTGGCCTTTGGCCAGCACAGATATGGCATATTAAAAAGCACACCCATTTTCTAGGATGCTGGAGTTCCTTTGCTTTGAAAGCTAGTTCTCAGGAACTCTGTTAAAAGTGCTTTTATCTGGTTTCTCAGAAACCCTGGAATACCAGGCAAGGACTGACCTGCTACGAAAATGTCCATGGTCCCTGTCTGCCATGGCCTTATGTGCTGCTTGTCAAATGTTCTTAGCTTGGAGCCTGTGGTTGTAGACATGAGCAATTCCATCTCTTCTTTCTCTTTTATTGGTTAGAAGTTGAGGATGAAAGTCCTTGTATTCAGTCAGGGAAAATTTAAGAACAGAATGGAACTTTACCTAGACCAGTGATGGCGAACCTTTTGAGCTCGGCGTGTCAGCATTTTGAAAAATCCTAACTTAACTCTGGTGCTGTGTCACATATAGAAATTTTTTGATATTTGCAACCATAGACTTATATTTTTGATATTTATTTTATATATTTAAATGCCATTTAACAAAGAAAAATCAACCAAAAAAATGAGTTCGCGTGTCACCTCTGTCATAGGTTCGCCATCACTGACCTAGACCCTGTCAAAATTGTTAGAAATCAATAAATTTTTATTATCTCAGATACGTCTGTGGCCTCTGGACCAAAATGTCTAACTTCAGTAAAAATAGAAGTACCTTATTACCTTTTTTCCTTAATCTACTTTCTGGTAAGTTTTTTTGGACATTTTTTCAGAAAATTCTTTTGTTTATTTGGTATGTTCAAAGGTCTCATTTAAATTGATAAACCATTCATTCATTGTTACTAAATTATTATCTATTTTGTGAGCCCATACACTAAGATTGTGCTGCTCAGATAATGTTTCATTAAGTGGGACACATTTGCATATTTGCCATTGAGCAAGCACCCTTACAGTGCTTACTAACTTTCAAACTTCTCTATGGCAGGAGCTTCCCTTTCAGAGCTGTACATATATTTCACAAATATTATCATTTCCATTATAGTACTAGAGGCCCAGCGCACAATAAAATCATGCATGTGTAGGGCCCCTTAGGCCTAGCCTGCCATCAGGGCCATGTCTGCTGCCCCGCAACACCTTGCATGCTCCACAGATGCTGTGGGCGCCCCGTCCAGCCCCGCCCGTCGCAAGAGCCACTAGCCTATACCAACTACTTAGCTCTGATGAAAGTCTCAGAGTGTGTGTCCAGAGTTCATATTCCACAGAACTCTGGCAACATTATCATGTAGAATTCCAAAGTTCAAATATTTATTTTAAAGAAATGTTGAATCTGGGCTATGGGCCTCACCATACATGCCACAAATTTCCTGGGTATGCTTTAGGAATAACAGAAAATTTAATATCGTAGGAAAATTCTAAGGAGTCTCTCTTCAGCCTTATCACACTGTATATGACCAAGTGTTTTAAAGCATCTTGTTCACTTTCATATTCATATCTGTACTCCTTATAATCATTGTATTTGCAAAGTCCATAATTAGTTCTGACAATCTATAGTTATCAATACACCATGAGTTTTAGAAAATCACAGCCAGTGTCCAGGGTTGATAATTGGGCATTAGCAAAAATATGCGGTCAAGGATTCTTAGCAAATCCCAAGCAGTTCCCACATGAAGAGGTAGATTCACAGTCCACTGCACTAGAATGTATGCTCTGTGAGGCCAAAGATTTTTGCGTTTTTCCTTCAGCTCTGACCCCAGACTCTAACACTGTGCCTAAAGCGGACACTTAATAAATACTTGATGAGTGAATAAAACATCACTTTATTTTTTTATCCCCATCTTAATTCTAATCCCAAACAAGATAGCTGAAATTTAAGTTCACTCATGCTTAGCACTTTTCTGTCATTGGATTTATGTTGGAATCTACTGAAATTCTAGGCATAAAAATTTATGTTGAGTCAAGGCATGGGTCTTTTTGCTGAACTAATGTAAGAACAATTTTTAGTGGCACTCTCCATCCAGAGTAGCCTGGATGCACATGTTCACAATTCGACTAAAGATGACTATTTGTCAAGTTCAAAACTAGGTGTCTCTCTCGTCTCTCTACTTTTGAGTTCATGGGAAGCATGGTGCTGATTAAGAATATTGGTGGGGCCCGGCTGGTGTGACTCAGTGGTTGAGCATCAACCCATAACCAAGAGGCCACCAGTTTGATTCCTGGTCAGAACACATGCCCGGGTTGTGGGCACAATCCCCAGCAAGGGGCATGCAGGAGGCAGCTGATCGATGATGTTCTTTTCTCATCGATGCTTTTATCTCTCTCTCTAAAAATCAATAAACATATTTTTTTTAAAAAAAAAAATTAGTGTGGCCTGAATGGGATGTTGAAATTGAAAAGGTCTTGTTCCCAGCCCTGCTGAATGGGACAGAGTGGCACTCTCCATCCAGAGTAGCCTGGATGCCCACCCAATTACTGAACTAGAAATGGGCTTACCACACAGATGGTCACATATCATTTTCTAAAATACTTGTCTATTTCTTTGTATAGTCAGGACAAAGGCTCTGTGTGGTAGTTAACTGTTTCTTGAAGTTGAAGGGCACAGTCCTGACCCAGTGAAAGTCAAAGAAGGTGATTTATGACAGCTCTTTTTCTTTGCGGCAACATTTAGAAAGAAATAAGAACAAAGTGCTCTGACACCTCTGAAAGAGTAAAACACTTGCAATTTACAAAATAAGTGCTTCAGGTGACCTATGACCAAGCTGACAGCCTCTTTGAAAGCAGATACAAGTTGCCATGAGACAGAGAAAAGTTACCACTTGTTCAGAAGGATACAGGTGTCTGTAGCAGGAAGAGATGACATTTTTGACACTGACAACATCAAAGGCATTGCCCTAAGAAAAGACCAGTTAGTTCTCTGAGACATATCTACATTCAAGTGGAATGATTGATTGGCATTAGACCCTTTTTTTTTTTTTTTACCCCCAGCAGTCTCTGAAAATTTATGGGTCAAAAATGGAGAAGGTAAATGTTGGAATATGTGATTGAGGTTGCTGAGGACACTGAGCTTAAGGATGGTCTCTCCGATGATTTCCTTAAGGAGGATGCTTAAAATTTTTTACTGATGATGACTTAATTAACATTGGTAATAGGCAAATCCATTTTATGTATACTGATTTGGTCATTAAATGAACAAAAGAAGTGCTGTTCGAAGAGGAAGGAGGAGAGAGGGAAGCAGTAAGAAGTGGAGTGAGAGGAAGAGAAGGAGGAACAGAAAGGAAAAAGAAGAGGGACAGGAAGTGAAGGCAGAGAATTCCGTGATCACAATCAACGTTACAGCCTGGATCCCTTTGGTAGTATCAAAAGGAGAAGGTGACCTTTTACTCCATTTGGGGCACCAATATAGACAAATTAATCAAGATGATAATAACTAATTAATAAATCACCTATTGTTGGATTCAATCTTTTCATGTGAATGGCTACAAAAAGAAGCTTTGGTAATTATATTTGCTCTTCCTGTGTTTTTGTTTTGTTTTTTTAATCCTCACCCGAGGATATGTTTTTATTGATTTTAGAGAGAGGAAAGGAGAGAGAGAGATAGAGAGAGAGAAAGAGAAACATTGATGTGAGAGAGAAACATAGATCAAGAGCATGACCAGGTAGAGAAACCACAACCTGGATATGTGCCCTGACAGGGAATCAAAGCTGGACCCTTAGGTTGCAGGGGACGACACTCCAACCAACTGAGCAACACTGGCCAGAGCTGCTCTTACTGTTTAAAGAAGATTAATTGCGAATGGTAAAGTTGCTTCTTTGTATAGGCAAATTAGAATTTTAAAGGAAGATTTGCTCATGAAAGTGTTATTTATTATTCTCTTTAGGCATGTAAATCACAGTTTGGATTTGAGTCCTTAATTGTTCTTCTGGTTATCATTGTGCACTTTGAGACCTGGCTTAAAGAAAAATCCTCCTCTTGGCAATAATCTGGGTGTTTGTCAATATTTTACTTTAAATCCCCATAACTAATATTGGTGTTATTTTCTTTGTTTATCATTTTTATACTAAAAATGCAAGCCTGCATTTTTGTTGAAAAGACTTGATTAATATAGAAGAGAACAAAATGTAAATGTTCCATTCACCTCTCTTACACTAACACCGATTCCCTCTTCCCTCGTTATAAGTAACAACTAACAAAAGATCGAGTGCCTTTGTACCACACACACACACACACACACACACACACACACACGCACTCGTCCTTTGTCCTTTTGCTTGTTACATTATTGGAAGTACACTGCATTATTCTAAGACTTTCTTCTTTCTTAGTTGTCTTGAGATCTCTCCATGTCAATATTTATAGGTACACCTTCCCATTGTTCACTGTCACATATAATTCCATTTTACAAATATGCTATAATTGACATAACTGCTCCCCTAAAAAGCACAATTTTATTTTATTTTTCCTATTTCAAACAATGCTGCAAAGAGCAATTATACATTTATCCTTATGGGAACATCATTCAGCTGTTAACATTCACATTCTGATGATAACATGGTTAACTATGCTTTCAGTTTTTCTTTTTTAGGAAAATACTAGAGGCCCGATGCACAAAATCCATGCAGGGGGCTCAGCCCTCCCAGCCGTGGCGGCTTGCCTGGGCCCTCACAGTCCCAGCAGCTTGCTTCAGCCCTCGCAGCCTCGGCTTCAACCTGAAGGTCATCCGGAAGTTCATTCGGCTGTCTGGTCTAATTAGTCTATTACGCTTTTATTATTATAGACAGATATTTAAAGAAAAAATGTTTATATATTTTGACCTCATTAAAATGAATTAATATTTATTATTAAGTGTTACTAAGTTACCTGTCTTTTAAAATATGTTTATATCCAACATTTAAATATAAATAACTTTATATAATACATCATATTGTGTGGTTTTAGATAATTTCTTAAGTTAATAGAATGCCAGATAATATCAAAGCTTGAATCATACTGTGTATATATTTTGTTTTGATAATAGTGATGTTTAAGCATATCTTCAGTTTTGAGCCAAAGAGTGGTGGATCAAAATTATATTTATGGAGGTCCTATTATTTGGCAAAGACATGAAAATTTTTTTTTTTTGTTAATACTCACCTGAGGATATCTTTTCCATTGATTTTTAGAGAGAGTGGGATGGAGAAAGAGAGAGAGAGAGAGAGAGAGAGAGAGAGAGAGAGAGAGAGAGAGAGAGGTGAGAGAGACACATTGATTGATCAATTGGTTGCTTCTGGCACTCGCCTGACCTGGGGTGGGTGAGGGGGGTATTGAGCCTGCAACCCAGATAAGGCCCTTGACTGGGAATTGAACCCGAGACCCTTCAGTCCACAGGCCAATGCTCTAACCACTGAGAAACACTGGTCATGGCAAAGACATGAAATATTAATTCTAATCTTCATATAAACTTTGTGAGATAGATGTTTTTATTTTTATTTTGGTTCATACCTGTGCCTATGGTTCACAATTAAGTACTCTTTGTTCTTGTTAAATTAGAAGAAAGCATTCTTATATCAGCTGAAATCTTAAATCTCTTTTCTTGGATCAATCTGGCCACTAGAGTGTTTATTCAGCCAGTCCATATACCCTTATAACCAACCCTCAAAGTGATATGAAACTACTATAAAATATCTTGCTGAAGTCAAGATGTACTTTGCACATAGAATTCTCCGATTTAACTGTCAAATAATTTAGTGACAAAAGAAAGCAAAACAAGCCTGTTCAATATAACTGGGCATGTGGTAGTTCCTTTTTCTTGTTTGAAAAACTCAAATCCATTTCCTAATTTTACCCAGGGTTGTTACTAACATAGAGTTTATGAATTCTGCTTCTGCCATTTCCTTTATTATGAAGGAATTTGGCATCTCCTTCCACCTGGCAGTCTCCCCTTCCCTATGACATTTCCTAGTGGAGATAAGGGCTTTGCAATCTCGATGACAAATAAAAGCACTTCGAGGGCAGGATCTCTATCGGTTTTCTCCCTGCTGTGTGAACATATGCCTACAACAGTGCTGGGACTTAGGAGGCACTCAAAAAATATTTACTGAAGCAATGAATGAATTGTTTGGGATTTAATATGCTTCTGCCTAAAGATGTGACTTTAAAATATGTAAGTGCCATGGTACCATCATGCTTTTTTTTCTTTTCTGTTCCGTTCTGTATTTACATTTACCCTTCACACTATTTTACTATTTCAAGTTTGAAGATTCTCTTTTCTGGAAAAGGCTTGATGCAGCGACTAAGACAAAATGAAATCACGGGAGCGAGCTTTCAGGATTACAAGCTTGCTTGCCTGGTCAGGTGCTCCTCTCAGGAAAGGCTTCTCAGTTTCCTAGGTACCGTGACTGCTTTTCCGAAGGAGGCTTTTATCCCTGCTGAGTTCAGTGTCAGAGACCAGGCCGAGGCCATTTATTTCACAGCTGTCAGGAAAGTGCAAAGTTAAACGTCCCCTGCTGCCTCCTGCCTTACCTTTAGCCTAGAGGGCCTTGGTGGCTGGGAACACAGGGCACCTCGCTCAGGTAAGGTGACCCCCGGGGAAGATATGCAGCGGTCCTTCAGGATCCTGCCTTCCCGTGCTGCCCCGTGGTGATGCTTTCTGTCACTCCAGGTCCCCATCCCCTAAAATACCTTCAGAGCCACACGGGAAGATGGGAAGACGTCCAATCCAAAAGACTTCATGCATTTTTTTTTAATATATTTTATTGATTTTTTACGGAGAGGAAGGGAGAGAGATAGAGAGTTAGAAACATCGATCAGCTGCCTCCTGCACATCTCCACTGGGGATGTGCCCGCAACCCAGGTACATGTCCTTGACCGGAATCGAACCTGGGACCTTTCAGTCTGCAGGCCGACGCTCTATCCACTGAGCCAAACCGGTTTCGGCGACTTCATGCATTTTTTAAGTTGTAAAAAATCTCAGCACTCAGGGAACTAGACCAGACAGATATGTTATTTGTCTAATTACAAGTGATTAATTAAGCTTTATTACTCTTCTAGGCTTAACGTATGTCATTAATCTAAAAGAAAAGTTAGAGTATATATGTTCATAACCTTTCTCTCAAAAACACACGACCATACACACATAAACACACAGTATTTTATCATGAGGTTTTCATTTTTACATCTTTGAAGGGAGGCCTTTTCAATCTATATCTATGAGGTGAGTATAAAAGAATTTGAAAGAAGACCAGAAAGCCTATATTGATTTACATTAGAAAGGCAGACACATCAAACCCTATAGGTGGGGAGAGAAGGAGCAACTCCTACTCAGGCTGGGTCTGGAAGAGTTCCAGGCGTAATTAGTGCCAGGGTCCAGCTGAAGGGGGACTTTGGGGAGATAAGTGAGCTATGAATGGAATTTCTGTCTGGCACGTCCCATGTCTCTCTACAGAAATGCTCAAAATAGTTTAAACTCGATTTTAAACACTGGATAATATTAAGGTATATATTTGTTTTTTTCCTTAATCTAAAACAAATCAATGACACTTTGCCTAGACTGGATGAAGGTAGGTACTATATTCTAACTGATAGAAGAAAAAGCTAAGACTTATACTTCCAACTAAATGGAACCACAGGGAACAAATTTATGTTTCCACTAAAGCAAACAAACAAACCAAAAAAGGGGGGGAAACATGCAAAACAATGGGTTTCAAGACACTGTGCCTCAAAGAACACTGATCTCTCAGAAACTGGAAACCAATAAGGTCTGCCCCACAATTGCCTCAGCTTTCTCCTTTAGAAAAGAGCTTTCAGGCTGCAGCTCAGGAAGGGATCCCAGGCAGAGCCAGGCAGGCTTCGTGAGTTGAAGAGATCAAGCTGAGAGCCTGGGAGACCAAAGTGCTAGAGTTTGGTGATAAGCAAGTGCCACACAGTGAGAGAACTCTGGTCTAAAGAGGGTCCTTCTTGATTCTGCATAATATTGTTAAACACATCTGAGTAAGAAAATTACCCAGTGCCAGAAAAACATCCCAAAATATCAGAGACATCAGTACCTGGTGCTCATATAGACTGGGGACAGTTATATCTACAAGATGTTGTTTTTTAAAAAAATATATTTTTATTGATTTCAAAAAGGAAGGGAGAGGGAGAGAGATAGAAACATCAATGATGAGAGAGGATCATTGATCAGCTCCCTCCTGCATGCCCTACACTGGGGATCAAGCCCACAACCCAGGCATGTGCCCTTGACCGGGAATCGAACCTGGGACATTTCAGTCTATAGGCCGATGCTCTGTCCACTGAGCCAAGCCACCTAGGGCTACAAGATGTTTTATATAAGCCTCATGATAACCACAAAGGAGAAAATTTACAGTAGATACACAAAAGATAAAAGATTTAAAGACTTGTTATAAAGCTACAATAATCAAGATAGTCTAGTATTGGCATAGAGATGGACAAATAGATCAATAGAACTCACTAAAAAAGTTTAGATATAGACCCATATATATGAACAATTGATTTTTGACAAAGGGTCAAAAGATTGAGTGGAGAAAAGATAATATTGTAAATAAATGTTATTAAAATAATTGAGTATCTATATGCAAAATAATTAAGACATAATGTGTACTAATAAAAATTAATTCAAAATGTATCACAACCCTAAATATAAAAGCCTTAACTATAAAACTTCTAGAGGAAAAAAAAGAGAATATTTTGTGACCTTGACTTAAGCAATAAATTATTAGATATAATACCAAAACAGGAAACATAAAAGAGAAGTTGATAAACTAGACTTCAAAATTAAAAGGTTTTCTTTAAAAGACACTGTTAAGAGAGAATGATAAGACAAGCTACTGACCGGGACAAAATATGTGCACACTAAATACCTGATAAAAGATTTTTAGCCAGAATATATAGAAATCCTACATAACTCAACAAAGGAATAAGCCCCAATAAATAAAATGGGTGAAAGATTTGAACAGATACTTCACCAAAAAATGCATATTGATGGTAAACAAGCCCATGAAAAGACACTCAGCATCATCAGTCACAGGGGAAAAGCAAAATTTCCTACTACTACTGCTACACACATATTAGAATGTCTAACATTAAAATGTCTGATCACATTAAGTGCTGGTGTGAAGAAAAGCACTTGGGCTCTAATACATTGCTGCTGGGAATGTGAAATGGTGCAACCATGTAGGAAAACAGTTTGTCACTTTGTTAAAAAGTTAAACATGTTCAGACCATATAATCCAGCCATTCCATTTTTGCATGTATGCCCAAGAGAAATGAAGATATAAATACAATTTTTATACAATATTTCAGAGCAACTTTATTTGTAATAGTCTGAAGATAACTCAAACATTCTTGAACAGGTGAATGAATAAATAAAATAATTTGTGGTCTATCTGTACAATTGAATACTACTTAATAATAAAAAGGAATGAACTATTGATGTCTCCAACAATATAGATAAAACTGTAAATGATTATGCTGGGTGATAGAATCGAAACCAAAAAAAAAAAGAGTACTTCCTACATGTTTTTATTTTTATGAAATTCTACAAAATGCAAATTAACCTTTAGTGACAGATGGCAGATCAGTGGTTGACTGGGGATGGGAAGAAAGGGGGGTTTCAGAGGGATTACAAAAGTAGACTAGGAAACTTTTTCAGCTGACACAATGTTCATTATTTTTATTGTGGTGATGTTTTCCTAGATGTACACATCTGTCAAGTTATTCAAAGTTCATATTTTAAATATGTGAAACTTATTGTATGTGAATTATATGCTAATACAGTTGTTTATAAAATAAAATTTAAATATTTTTGTAAACCTTTTATTAAAGTTATAAGAAGAAGAAGCAGGAAGATGAGAAGGAAAAAGAGGAACAGAAGGATGAGATGACCTAGAAAAAATACTCCTAACTCAACAAGGTAAATGGTACAATGTCTGGCATGTTTTCTAAATCCCAGGTATTCTTCACTAACGTTATGTACAAAAATATTTGAGCCCTTCCTCCCATGTTGGTAGTTCATTCTGCAAGCTACTGAATTACAATAACCTGGTCTTTTCACTGGACCAAGTAAAATTTGGTTTGGTTCAAATTGGTCTAGCACTTTTATAAATAAATATTCTTCATTGTTCTTATTTTAAAAGGCCACAATAGAAAAGCAAATTCTAGTCAATACATCTTACACATTTGATTTTCTTTAAATAACCTCAAAAACATTGCTTGCACAAGAAAGTGGCCCAGAATAATATTAAGTTATGACAGTAACTCTTATAAAAATAAGAAAAACAGTATCTACAATTTGTACATTTGAGCAAGAATGAAGGAATCATGATAAATGGACAAAAAGACCAAAAGCTTATATAAATTTTCTTTCATTCTTTGGGTGCCATAAAATGTTAGCAAAATATTATAGTTTAAACAGTAGAAAATGTTAGCTTATTTGTGCCCTCTTCATAGTAACATCCTCTTTAAACTCAAAATTGTGTTTTGTTTCTATGGCAAGTGTATAACATTGTTTAAATAAATTATTCTGAAAATTACAAGTTGAGAAAATTAAAACCATGATGTGAATTTATGATAATATATGTAGATATATGCTGAACAGTGTGCATTTCACAGATTACTTGGCAATCTTCTGATTGTAAAAGTTTCTTCAAAAATAAATGCAGATGGCCAAATTTTATCAAAGAACTTATGAATTATTTCTCTTTTCATACTGAAGTTAGTAAATACTTCTTATATACCTTTAAGGTTAAGAGAATACCTGAACTCATCTCATTTAACCTGATAACCCTTGTGTTTCCTGATGTTCATTACATTTGGGAGGAATTGCAGATGGCCAGCTATTTGATGGGGCATGGAACCTACTTTAACATCTAAATTTTATTCGTAAAAATAAAATTCTAAGTTACAATAGAGTGTCAATTTGTTATTGAAAGAGAAATTTATTATTCATTGGCGTAAGATACCATCAGCTTTCCAGGAGGGCTTCAAGTAGGGTAGACAGGTGGGAGGATGTGGCCATGAGGTCCTATGGAGAGAAAGTTTTGGAAGGAACACAGAGAGTGGTAGACCATACGTGCACAGGTGCTCACAAGTCTATTTGTGAATCCACACACTCTTTCGCAGTGATACCTTGGTCTTCCCAATGAAAAATGTAGGGTGGTGAAGACCTGGTGGGGGGTTAGGGGCTGGGTGTAGGGGGGTAAAGGGAAGGGCACGAGAGACATTTGTAATACTGTCAATAATAAAAAAAATATATAAAATAATACTAATTTTAAAAAGTGTACTCTATTTCTCCACTTTCATATAAATGGTTGAAGAAATAATGTTGTGTGCTTCCAGGCATTAACCTTATCCAGTGTGGAGGCTTCTGCTTCATTCCTCTTGGAAGCCCTATGATGTCATCAGTGGGGCTACCTCAGAGCACCAGGTTGCAAGCACCCAAGTCATATGGTGAGGCCCTGAAAAATGAGAAACCCTGTGGAATGGGAGAGAGAGGCCAAGGGGCACTGGGCTAGCAGACATGTGAGTGAAGAAGTCATCTTAGAAATGCATCTTCTAGCCCAGCAGCCCCAGATGACATCACATGGACCAGAAACAAACCTCCCAACCAGTTTTTCCAAGTTCCTGACATGCAAAATTGTAAGTAAAGTAAAATGGTTGTCATAAATCACTAAACTTTAAAGCAATATTTTTTCAGCAATAGGTAACTAAAACAAGAAATCATATCTTGAAATAAGATCCGACTCTAACAAAAACCTGAAACAAATAGCATTTGCTTTGCGACTTGAAGGCAGGTGGATGCTGAAAGAGCCTTTAGTAGACTCTTTGTGAAGAATGAGGGCTTTGTTATCAGAGCTGAAGACACCCTCTATTATATAATGGAGGGAAGTCTGGCAACACTGTCATCTATGATAACACGGAAAATAAAATGTATTTGTCTGGTTTGTTTTGCTAAGGAAATTTCCAGGCAGAACAATGAAAGTTAAAACTTTTTTTTAACGGTATGGTAGAGATAGTAATGATTTTAAAATGGAATTATAGAGGGTCTGAGACAATGTTTCTTTCCAGTCAGGTAAGAGCTTCTCAAAGTAAAAAAAAAAAAAAAAAAAAAAAAAGGCCTCAGGGTAAAGATAAAGATGAAGGTAGAAGGCTAAGATACGTTGCTGAGAGCTCAGAAAGATTTAAGGGTATGTTCAAAGACTCTAAGAAATAAACAAGGAGACCTCTAAGAATCTTGAAGATATGCCTTTTAGACACTGGGCTAGGCAAAAGGGCTTTTATGGATCCTAAGGGTGTCGTCCCACAGCACCTTGACTCTCAGGGTAGAGGAACCTGTATCTAAGAGCTCGACAGACCTGGCTTTTGTCTAATAGAAGAAACCCCAGTGTGATTTATCAGAAGCTCATGAAGTTTGTAAGAGAATTTTACTTGTTCGCTTGAATTGAAAAAGATGGAGACAGAGCAACATGAAGAGAGGCCTGGGGGACGTCCCTCACATCATCCAGGGCAGGAAGCAGGCTGAGAAAGCTACACAATTGCAAATAGAGACCAAAGGCCAAAGTGCAGAGAGCAGGGTCTAACCAACAGAGACCATGCCCAGGAAGCAGAAGTAGGCCTGTTTCAAGGAAAAGACAGCATGCGCCTGGAAAGATTTCCGAAATGCTTTAGACTAGTGATTGCTGCACACATCCCCCTTCACACTCCCTCACTTTCGGCACTTGACCACTTATTACATTTACCCTCATTGTATGTATCAGCATTGGATGCGGGGGGTGTGGGATGCTTTGACTCCTTAGTCTAGTCACAGGTCTCAGGGTGAAGCAAGTATGCTTGAGAAACCTGAGCCACACCTGGACCTGGTTTGGATGGTGAGCTCCTGGACTTTGAGCTAATGCCACACTGTCATGGGAACATGCAGGTCTTGAGATGGGGATGCGTGTGTTTGGCGTGCTGGAGAAAGGTGAATTGTGATGGCCAGAGGCAGACTGGTAGATAGACTTGCTCCCTGAACACTCGCTGCTTCTCAGGTCAAGAGAGAGAGTCTAATGCCCTTCTTTTTGAATGTGATGGCCTAACCCCAGTGACTTAATTAACTGATAGGATATAGTGGAAACGACATTCTGGGATTCCTGAGGCTCTATCTTCAGAAGCCTTTCAGTTCTACTTGAGCTTCTTGGAATCAGCCCCAATGATATCGCGTGAATCAGAGGCAAACCTCTCATCCGGGTTCTCCCCAAGTTCCCAACATGCAAAGTTGTGAGCAAAGTAAAATGGATGTTCTAATATATCATATAATACACATATTATATTATAACTAACATGTATTTATATATTATAATATATAATTTCTGTTATCATTCCTCTCAAAACCCAGGAGCCATGGAGTTGAAAGCCCAGAAGCCACGCCAAAATTCAAATGTATGTGCTTCAGTCAACAACCTGGAGGAGTTTCAGCCAACAGCCAGCCTAACTGCCCCTCCTGTGAGTGAGCCATGCTGGCTATTCAGCCCAGCGGACACTCAGGTGAATGTTAGCTTTAGTCGCTATCTGCCTACAACACGAGAGGCCCAGAGTCAGAGATAATAAATTGTTAGTGTTTTAAGCCACTGAGGATCGGGATAGTTTGTTATACAACAGTAGATAATCTATACAAAAAGTCTTCGTTTTGTCAGAAGGAAGGAATTGTTATTTCAGAGATGTGGCAATTGAAACACGTTCACATCTCAAATTATAGATCATTTATGTCCTTCCTCTCCCCTTGCTAAACGCCATTGCCTAAGGAGCCCAATGCTTTGCAGTGTGGAAGACACCACTTTCTCTAGTTTAAAAAAAATGTGAATCATCCACATGACTTGTGGTCTGGGTTGTGCAAATGTTTGCATATTCAATACTCCTAAAGGTTGCCTTCCTTGATTTTTATTTTAAAGTGAGATGTGTATGGAAAACACATGGGGAAAATATTTTCAGTTTAAGTTGTTGGGCAGGCAACACATTTTAAAAGAAAATCTTCCCATTATCTCTTTCAGAAGTATGATCAAATGTGTAGAGTGTGTCCCGGTGGATGTTTCCAGCACGTGAAAATTCTCTCAAGATGATTGCCGTTCTTGAGGAGTGAAACCAAACCAGCCCCAGGTAAAGCATTGACCTGTGGACTTTGGGATTCTTAGCCACACTCTTGCTCCTAAAACCTCCGCTATATTGGTGGCCCAATTACACTGCTCTTCCCACAGGCCACCGACTGGTGCGGCACCTGTGTCTTTGTATTCCTTCCAGAATCTGGCCTGGTGATATGCTCAAAAGAGCTGCTCAGATGGCTGCTGCATGAGAGCATGTCTTCAAAGTACAGAGAGCGGGCCACACTGCATTTCATTTCTACCCTGGGCAAGAGTCCCTTAGCTGTGACATACATGTTAGTCTCTGTCCCCAGAGAAGCATGTCACATTAGCAAGTTACTTACAAAAACTCCCCAGCATTCATGACATCGTTTCACCTAAAGAACAGGAATGAAGGTTAGGGAAGGAGAAGTGACAGAAAGGTGGTTTTTCAGGGGACAGATTGGGTTGGTCACTGAGCTTATTTAAAATCACAGCTCTCCATGAAAACACCTGGGAGGCCCTGGAAAATGAAGCTCGTGAGAGCAAGAGAACAGATTGTTAAGAAACCGGCAGAAAACAAGAGGGTAGGGCAAGCAGGAGAGTCGGCCAGAGCCAGAGGAGACGGGATAGTGACAGGGAACCAGTTAGAGGCGGGCAAGGAAGGACCAGCAGGAAACTAGCCAGGTAGGTCGTGAAAGCCACGCCAGCAGCGAAGAACCTCAGGTGGCTGCAGGAGTTAAGTGGCAGATCTGGAAACAGTCTGACATGTGGGTAAAGCCCATCGGCCAGCCAAGGCAAACAGAAAGCCTTTCTTTTAGCTCATCTATTCCTCAAAAATAAGTATTTCTCAACTGCCTATGGTGAATTCAGTGTCAGAGTGCTGGGATTATGACATATCTAGACAGACCCAGTCATTTTTTTTTAAATATATTTTTATTGATTTTTTACAGAGAGGAAGGGAGAGAGATAGTCAGAAACATCGATGAGAGAGAAACATCGATCAGCTGCCTCCTGCACATCTCCTACTGGGGATGTGCCCACAACCCAGGTACATACCCTTAACGGGAATCGAACCCGCGACCCCCCAGTCCACAGGCCGACGCTCTATCCACTGAGCCAAACCGGTTTTGGCATAGACCCAGTCATTTTTGTCACAGAACTTACATTCTAGGGCAGAGGTGCCGAGTTGAGCAGCCACACCGTGACGCAGATCCTCGAAGGTGGACAGGGAGAGTTCTCCTAGGACACTGAGTTCTCCCGGGGGCCATTCCAGCTGCCTTTGCCCTGTCCAGAGATGACCACCCAGCAGTTTCCTAATGGATGGCACTGGAATCCTCACCCACTGTGGCAGGAGCAAACTGAGCAGTGGAAGCCCGCCAAGGACCGCCACTCCAGGACAGCTCACAGCACGGCACTGGGGGGGCACACACCTCCGCACACCAGGACCCGCGCCGCCTGGAGGGAGCGACCGCTGCTCTGGGTTCTGCCCACCATGAATGCTGAGTGGGTTACAGGTGGCCGCTCTTACTGGGGTGTCAAAGCAGCACTTCCTCTAGGCATTTCTGAACTTGGAGCAGGAACATGGCACTTCTGAGTAATTTTGCCAAGAACAAGGAGAGCATAGCTGGTTGCCGCCTGTGAAAGGTCAGCTAACTAAACCCCCCCTGATTCGGAGGCTCAGTCTGTGGACCTGGCACGTTCCCTAAGCTCTATGCTCTGGATCCAGCCACCCAGACGCTACCGATGCTCTCGGCAGGTTACCATGCCGTAGAGGCTGCTTCTAAACGATTCCCACATGTTCAAAACAGCAACAGCGACAATGAAAGGACAGCCTCTGAGCACCAGCATTGACTGCTATTTCTCATCAGCTCAGTGTGTAATGACAGCCTGGCTCCTTCATGTGCATTGTTTGCAAGCTTCCTCTCATTGTAACCTGAATACTAATGAGCAACCTGTTCTCTGTACCGCAGCCATAGAATTTTTGAAATATAAACAAGGCATAGAAAGAGTAGCTGACCGTACACAGCAAGCAAGATCTAAAGTAATGAGGTAGAAAAAAGATCACAAAACAAAGGAAAATAAATGCACATATCCTCCTATCCTCTGTATGAGCCAAAAGTGATACTCTTCTTTCTATTTTTTTTTTAACATTATGGTTTAGTAAGGCTTGTAGGTTCTCATTCTGAGAAAAAAAGCAGTGGTTAGCATTTAAAATTTAGAATCAAGCCTTGATTTGAGTCTCAGCTCTGCCACATGCTCTCTGTGTGATTTTGAGATATTTAATCACTTTTTATGACTCAATTTTACCATCAACAAAATGGATGGAATAATCTCACTATTTCAGGCAATAAATAAATAACACACAGAAGCCTCTGACATATATGAAGCCCTCAAAAAATGTCCGTGAGGTTGCCATATAAAGAGCCACTTGCATCAGTACTAAAGGCAGCTTTCAAAACAGTGCGCATTTCCCCTGATATCAGCAGCTGGCAGGCGTGGCGAGCAGCACCCGGCATGTGAGCTGGCCTCCCGAAGGCCTGCAGACCTGCTCATGCTCCAAGCCTGTCCTTCTCACATGACCTAGAATCCCTACGTCATTCCCACTCACTATAAGGGCACCGGGAGGAAATAGAATTTCCAGTTGTGTGTGTTTGTGTCCATCTTAACAAGTTAAACAAAGATGAAAAAATAGGTCCTGTTAATATTAATAAAGGGTGGATGTGGCACCTCCCTCCACTAGTGTGGGACAGCCCTGTGTGATGGAGATTCTAGGAGGAATCTGAGAAAAGGGTAGAGTGGGCCTGGGACATCCTCACTGCTCAATTTGCTTTATTAATTTGCAGTATCTGCAGTTTACCTGCGGACAATTGTATTACTTTTTGAATTTGCTAAAATCAATACTCACAAAATACTGGGCTTAAAATGATTTGTGCCAAATCAGTGTGACTGTTGATAAAACTAGCAATGCCACCCTACCTGGTTTGCCTCAGTGGATAGAGCTTCGGGTTTGATTCTGGTCAAGGTCACATGCCCAGGTTTTCTGCTTGATCCCCAGTAGGGGCCGTGCTGGAGGCAGCCAATTGATGATTCTCTCTCATCATTGATGCTTCTATCTCTCTCTCCCTCTCCCTTCCTCTCTGAAATAAATAAATAAATATATATATATATATATATATATATATATATATATATACTAATAAAAGAGAAAAATGGTAATTGGCGTATGGCGATACCTTTTTCATTGGCTAATCAGGGCTATATGCAAATTAACTGCCAACTAAGATTGGCAGTTAACTGCCAACAAGATGGTGGCTAATTTGCATATGTAGGCACAATGCAGGGAGGCGAAAGGGAAAGCAGGAAGAAGCCCCCTGCCACTGACAGTGATCTGAAACCCAGGGGGGAGCTAAGAGCTGGGGGGCAGGGCAAAGGTGGCCCTGGGGCCGCCTTTGCCCAGCCCCCCAGCCATGATCGGAGAATCAGGCGCCTTTGCCACCCTGGCCAGTGATAGCAGGAAGTAGGGGTGGAGCCAGCGATGGGAGCTGGGCAGTCCCAGGAGCTAGGGGTCCCTTGCCTGGGCCTAAAGCGAAGCCCACGATCATGGCGCCCCCCGCTGCCACTGCAGGTCCCCGCTGCCCGGGCCAGACGCCTAGGCCAGAGGCGTTAGGCCTGGGCAGGGTCGGAGCCTGCAACTGCAGGGAGCTGGGGGTCCCCTGCCCAGGCCTGACACCTCTGCCGGAGGCCTCAGGCCTGATCAAGGGGCCCATCCAGTGATTGGTGATCGGAGAGTGATGAGGGTCAACTCCTCTGGCTGAGGCATCAGGCCTGGGTGGGGGGCGGAGCCGGGGATTGGGGGGATATGATGGTCCCCTTGCCCAGGCCTGAAGCCTGGGTCAGAGGCGTCAGGCTTAGGCGGGGGGTGGAGCAAGCGATCAGAGGGAGATGGGAGTCCCCTGCCCAGGCATGATTCATGGGCCAGAGGCCTCAGGCCTGGGCGGGGGGCCAGAGCCAGTGATCGGGGGGAGATGGGAGTCCCCTGTCAAAGCCTGACACCTCTGGCGGAGGCGTCAGGCCTGGGCAAGGGGCCGATCAGGCGATCGGAGGGTGATGGGGGTCAACGCCTGAGGGCTCCCAGTATGTGAGAGGGGGCAGGCTGGGCTGAGGGACACTCCCCCCCCCCACACACACCCAGTGCACGAATTTCGTGCACCGGGCCCCTAATATATATATATATATTTTAAAAAGTAGCAATGCCAACACAATCTCAGGAAGAATGATGGGAATGAGGCCGCTAATATAAGTCCCCTGAAGGCCACCCAGATTGACATTGTGGCTACTTCTTCTGTGAGAGTGGGGGGCATGGCGAGCCCCGCTCCAATCTCCCTTTGAGACAGAGCTAGCTGTGTGCTACAAGGAGCAGTTGGCTGACAGCCTCTGGGCGTGGGTGCTGCAAGGTCCCCTCTGCTGTCTCCTGGCAGCCCCAGGGATAGTCAAGCCCTGCAGGAGCAGAGGGCTTAGACATTTCTGCCCGAAACAGAGTGTGTTCTTTGCTCTGGAGCTGCCTTTTTGGGGTGCGGGAGACATTTTCGGTCTGCAAGTCAGTTGGAGATGCTCCCTGCCCAATCCCGCTTCTCCCCACCTCTGCCCCCACCTCTGCCTTCCCTTTCTCAGCTGTCAGCTTTGCATTGCATTGTGGTCTGAAGGCTTCTTTGCTGTCTTGCTTCATTCTTCTGCCTTTCACAAGTGTTATGCCCAACAAAACTATTGAACTCCTAACTCCATCTCAGCCTGTGCTCCCCAGAGAACCCAAATGACAGGGATTTTCTGCAAATCCACTAAGAACTGAAACTTCCTGCCTGGAAAATGAATTTCTACAGAAACTGAATTAAAATAGTATTTGTTCCCTTTTCTTTTAAAAAATGTTTTTATTGATTTTTGAGAGGAAGGGAGAGGGAGAGAAAGATAGAAACACCAATGATGAGAAAGAAACATCCATTGGCTGCCTTCTGCACTTCCTTACTGGGAATCAAGCCTGGGAAATCAAACCAGGGACCTCTTGGTCCATTGGACCATGCCCAATCTGCTGAGCCACACTGGCCGGGTTGTTTCCACTTCTTTTGCTTATTTAATTGTCTACTTTTTGTTTCCTTGTACCTTTAGTGTTTTTTTTTTATGTTTTTATTGATTTCAGATAGGAAGGGAGAAGGAGAGAGAGATAGAAACATCAGTGATGAGAGAGAATCATTGATCAGCTGCCTCCTACATGCCCCACACTGGGGATCAAGCCCACAACTGGGTCTTGTGCCCTCACCTGGAATGGAACTGTGACCTCCTGGTTCACAAGTCGACACTCAACCACTGAGCCACACACACCGTGTTCCTTGTACCTTTAACAATCAACAGTCCACTTAAAAATTTCTGCAAATTTCTTATTGTTAATATTGGACTTATTTCACATCATTGTTCATCTAGAATCTTGGCAGATTTATTATTAAAATAAATTTATCCTCTGCATTTTTATAATTCTTCTTCCCTAACTTAGCACCTAATTTTTTAAAATGTCAATAATTTATAAGCTAAATTTAATCAAGTATTTATTAAACTTTTACTCTGTACCAGGCAGCACTAAGGTACTGAGCTATCTGCATTAGTCTGACAGCATGATTTCCTGCATTTTGGGTACTTCCATTCTCCTGAGGAAAGGGACAGCAACAAGCAAAGCAATCGCCTGTTTGGAGGACGGCTCCAACCCTCCCAAGGCAATGGTCCTCCCTTTATTCTGGTCTCTGTTCTAATGTCACCTTACATTGGCCATCTATGGAAATTTCAACTCGAATAGCTCTTCTCCATTTATCTTGCTGGTTGTTTCTTCCTTGCCCTTATTGCATTAGGGACTATGTTTATTTGCTTATTGCTGTATGTATTGCCTGAAGGTAAGCTTTGTCAAAATCCCTGACTACTAGAATGCGGAGTGATATTAACCTGGACTGGACCTCTTCTCCAGTCATGTTATGAGGTAAAAACAATGATAATCTGGCTAGAAGTTGTTCCCTTAAAATTACATAGACATGGAGTTATTTGAAATATAAGATTATATTCATTATTGATACGATAAACTACTTCCTAGAGCATTTTGCTTCTTGAGAAATGAAGTAATAATAGTATGAAGCTCTGACAAAAAGGAAATATTTCAAATATGTTATCTTCATCCATAGCTGGCTTGGCTAAGTGGATAGAGCATCGGCCTATGGACTGAAGGGTCTCAAGTTTGATTCCAGTCAAGGGCACATGCCCGGGTTGTGGGTTCAGTCCCCAGTAGGAGGTGTGCAGGAGGCAGCCAATCAGTGATTTTCTCTCATCATTGATGTTTCTATCTCTCTCTCTCTCTCCCTCTCCCTTCCTCTCTGAAATCAACAAAAATATTTTAAAAAATTATCTTCAGGTAATTATTTAAAATGTCCACATTTGTGTATGTTTTAGATGTCCCAATCCTATATAATAAAAGGGTAATATGCAAATTGACTCTAACAGCAGAAGGACTGGTCTCTATGACACACACTGGCCACCAGGGGGCAGATGCTCAATGCAGGAGCTGCTCCCTGGTGGTCAGTGCGCTTCCACAGGGGGACCTCCCCTCAGCCACAAGCTGGGCTGACGGCTGCAAGCGCAGTGGCAGTGGCTGGAGCCTCGCCTGCCTCCTTCACAAGGCTAAGGGTGTCCTACTGCAGCTTAGCCTGGAAGCAGGCCTAAGCCAGCAGGTGGACATCCCCTGAGGGCTCCCGGACTGCGAGAGTACACAGGCCAGGATGAAGGACCATCCCTCCCCGCGAGTGCATGAATTTTCATACATCAGGCCTCTAGTTTATAAATAAATGCATAAACATTGTAGGTATGTATTTAAAATATTTTTTCTAATGGAATGTACATTCAAATACATTTGATGGACACTGCTCTAGACATGAGTTTTAAATTGTTTAATATGATAAGAAATTTTATGAGCTGAATTGTGTCCCTACCCTGAATTCTTACATTGAATTAAGCCTAGTACCTCAGAATGTGACAGTAGTTGGAGAGGATTTATGCTTTCTAAAGAGGTGATTAAGTTGAATAAGGTCATTAGTGTAGGCCCAATTCAATATGACTGATGTCCTTCTAAGAAGAAGAAATTTGGACACAGAGAGAGACACAGAAGGAAGACGATATAAAGACACAAGGAGAAGATGGCCTTTTACAAACCAAGGAGAGATCTCAGAGGATAACAAACTTACCAACATCTTGATCTTGAACTTCTAGCCTCAAGACTGTGAGAAAATAGATTTCTGCTGTTTAAACCACCCAGTCTGTAGTATTTGTTATGGTAGCCCTAGCAAACTAATACAGATGATACAGATTTCTGGAAAATTCTACAAAAATGTGGCCCTACTCTTCCCATATATTGGGTGATTTTTTTTATTATACATAAGTACACTTGTTATAGATATTTAAGTTCTAATATTTTAAAATTATTATACAATACAAATGATACATTTATTTAAATTAACTATCCCTGCATCTAGAAATCTCCAGAAATAAATGTTATCTCACACACACACACATACACACATATATATATATGGTAATAAAAGCATTATATGCTAATTAGAACAGACAGCCGAACGACCTTCCAGAGATCATTCTGGACATCCTTCCGGATGAAGCTGCTGCAGCAGGGGCTGAGGCAGAGGTGGTTAGGGGGATTCAGTCAGACAGGTGAGTGATTAGGGGCGATCAGGCAGGCAGGTAAGTGGTTAGGGGCAATCAGGCAGACAGGTGAGCAGTTAGGAGCCAGCGGTCCCAGATTGTAAGAGGGATGTCTGACTGCCAGCAGCCGGACATCCCCCAAGGGGTCCTGGATTGTGAGAGGTTGCAGGCCGGGCTGAGGAACCCAAACCCTCCCACCGCCCCACCATGCATGAATTTCGTGTGTGTGTGTGTGTGTGTGTGTGTGTGTGTGTATAGCTATATAGATAGAGATATATATTTAAATATTTGTGTTAAATTTTTATAGCTTTCATAAAGTTGTCAAATTTTAGTAATTGCTGTACATGGGAAAATCCAATGCTGAAATGGATCAGTTTGGTAAAAAAAGTAAATATTCCTCCCCAAATTGCAGGGTTTGTTTTGTGCATGCTATTGAAATCCATCTGCTTATACTGGAATTGAAACTAAATAGATTGCTAGGGACATATTACCCAGAAAAGCCAACCTTTTCTGGTCTGTCTGGTGATACACTGGGCTCAGAATTATGAATGTGTGTTATCAACAATGCTCAAAAATGGCTCAGCCTCAGCTATGACCCAACATCAAGCATCTTGTAGACGCCGTTGAAATACTAGCATTGCCAAATGAAACTGATACCCAGCAACAAAGAAAAAGGTTGGATTTTGTTCTACTTTCTGTGACAAGCCAGTCACAAAATCTGTAAAACAATACAGCTCCAGAACTGATGGATTCTAACCAGGATTTAATATGAAATATATATATACATATGGTTAGAAATTCTCCAACTAAATTATTTGCAAATTCCTGGGTAAAAAGCAATTTACTACAGACGTTGAGATGAGCCAAGCCAGCACTAATACTAAAGAAAAATAAACTAGCTAAGGAATGTTCTTTTATACCCACCAATATCCTTAGGATCTAGTCCAAGGTTTTGGTTGACTTTTTGGCTCATAGATTAGAAGGTTATTTAATGGTGTGAATCAAAGAGTGGATTCTTATTCAGAAGGATAGCATTATTAATAATTTTATTGCATGCCATACATCTCAATCATCACAGTGGACAAAAGGCACAGATGTTTCATTAGATGTTAAAAAGGAATTTATTAAGTTAATTGCCATGTAAGTTTTACATTTAGTAAAATGTCTAAAAGTAAATCTTTCCAAAAGAGTAAGACATAAACTTCAAGAGGCAAGCCAAACATAAGTATTCACTATCTTCAATTTCTCTTCTCTCGCTCCCCCTTGAACTTATTTCAATAAATATTTTGCTCTTTTTAAATTAATTGTCTTTTCTTTCTTGATTAAGGTATTACATATGTGTCCTTTTTGCCTCATTGCCCCCCCCGCCCCGACTCATGCCCTCACCCCCCGTTGTCTGTGTCCATTGGTTAGGCCTATATGCATGCCTACAAGTCCTTTGGTTAATCTCTCCCCTTTACCCCCACCCTCCCCTGCCTTCCGTTTTAGGTCTGATGGTCTGATTGATGATTCTCTGTCTCTGGATCTGTTTTTGTTCAACACTGCCATTGTCAACATCACCCTCGGTGGACTCCCAGTCCTCATTTTATTTGACTTATCAGTGTGACATTTGACAGAATTGATCACTCTTTCCTGCATGAAGGCACTTTGTTCCCTGACTCCCCCCACAATACTCTCTTCTGGTTTTCTTCCTACTTCCTTGTTCTCCTTCAGTGGCTCCTCTTCCTCTCTCTGGCCTCAGGAGGGCCCCAGGTTCATTCTTGGCCCATTCTCTATGTACACTCACTCTTGATAACGTCAACCAGTTTCATGGCCTTACTTGCCATCTATATGCTGAGGCCTCAGTGTCTGCCCTAAACCCCAGACCCACCTATCAAACTACCTGACACTCCCCACAGTGACCTGTGGATATCAAATAGCCTCCCACAGTTAACATCTCCAGAAACACACTGACTTCTACCTAACCCCAAATATACTTCTCTTCCAGTATTCTCCACTGGTTAATAGGGTCTTCTTCTTTTTCGTTTTGTCAGTCTTTTGGGTCACCTTTTATTACTCTGATTCTTTAGTTCACATCCTACTTTAAGGGCATATACCTCGCTTGCAGATTTGATCCCCAGCCCAGGTTGGAGACAACCAATTGATGTGTCTCTCTCACATTGACGATGTTTCTCTCTTTGTCTCTCTCTCTCTCCCTCCCTCCCTCTCTCCCTTTTGAAAAAAATAAATCCTCAGATGAGGATTAATAATAACAAAATAGTTGTTGAATAAATGCAAACAAAATGTGTTAAGAATATGTGACTCTATTATTGTACTCAATTCTGCCAGATGGAAATGTGGGTTATACTAATGGTTTGAAAGGAAATATTAATAGTTAACCTATTGATCACTAAATATGTTTTTTTTAAATATATTTTATTGATGTTTTACAGAGAGGAAGGGAGAGGGATAGAGAGTTAGAAACATCGATGAGAGAGAAACATCGATCAGCCGCCTCCTGCACACCCCCCACTGGGGATGTGCCCGCAACCCAGGTACATGCCCTTGATTGGAATCGAACCCGGGACCTTTCAGTCCGCAGGCCGACGCTCTATCCACTGAGCCAAACCGGTTTCGGCTAAATATGTTTTAAGAAATAAAATTTACTCATTTTATTCTTACAAAAGCCCATGGACACAAATACCATTATCATCCCATTTTACAGATGAGGAAACCAAGGGACAAATAAACTGAGTGTGCAAAGTCTCAGAATTAGTAGATGATGTATGTGGGATATTTATCCAAATAGTCTAGTTTTAGCATTTATGCTCTTTAACACTGAGTTACATTACCTCTTCATGGTAAGAGACTAAACCTTGCGTTAAATTTTGAGAACAATTTTATTTTCTAGTAACAGAAATCAAAGCCAAATTAGTTTACAGACCAAAGGGAATTTGTTGTCACATTTAACAAGGACAGAGCTTGTCTCAGTCACTCAAGGAATTCAGATTTTACCTTCAGGACTTTCCTTCCCCTTATATAACCTCTGCTTTTATGAACATGCCTCCTTTACTATTTTTTTTTTCTTTGCAGGTAGATTTTCTTCACGAGGCAGCAGGTGGTGGGAGACTGGCGATAGCATAATATTCATAAAATCCCAGGTTAGCAAGCCTTAAGAAGGGAGGAAGCATGGTCTGTCAGCAGTAGTGAGTACCATTCTGATGGTCCCTCTTTGGTGAGATGCCTATCCTTGGTCCATCACAGTAGCCAGATGGTGGTGGTTTACTGTGACTGGTCAGGCCTGGAGCACATACCCATTCCTGTGGCTAATTCAGTGGGGTCTTTCAATTGGCTGACCACCAGAATCACACGAAGTTTCCCAAAAAAGGTTGCAAACAGTGAGAAAACAAAAGCTATTTATCACTATCACCTATTTTATTAGGTGGTCAGAGTGTAATACCTATATTTATTTTAACTTTAGCAAAATCAATATAAGAAATATGACCAATATTAAATAGTTTCATGGATAGACCTTGGAGATATCAGTCCATAGGTTCTTATTACAGTATTTAACTAGTTGACTAAATAAATTAATATATAAAGGTGGGCCATGTTTAGACCAATGGGATAAGTGCATCAAAGCCCAGGACCATTCATTCAAACCTCTGTACTTAAAGTACAAACAACAAATTAAATTTAAAAAGTTGAAGTAAATAGGTTAAAAAATTACAAATTTAAATAAAGTTAAAGTAAAATATTATACTTGGAGTGCCATGAGGATGAGGCAATGGCAAATACCTGGAGGGATATCACCAAGGGCCCTTCCCCAGGGAAACGGGGGCATCTGTGACAGAAGTTGAAGTGTGCTCATGGTGAACCCTTGTCTCTCAAGCCAACATGTCCTCTGTGCCACCTTGCTTTCGGCCTGTGCCATCTCTCCACGGAAGCTGCTCAGGAGAGGTCTCTAACAATGTGCCACATGTACGTTTGTGCTTGTTGACGCCACATTTTACATTCCACAAAGTGCTTCCAATAATTAACTACTAGAGGCCCAGTGCACGAAATCGTGCAGGTAGGGTGCCTAGGCCTAGCCTGTGATCAGGGCCATCCATCTTCTGCCCATTCGCCAGTCCCCAAGCCGAACATTGCCTCCGCCACCAGGGTGGGTAGGTCGTGGGTATGCCCTGCAGCTTCTGTCAACGCCATAAGCCCCAGCAGCAGCAGCAGCGGCGGCGGTGAGTGGCCCCAAGCGGGCAGCACATTCCATCAGTGGCCGGCCTGGCGCACTCACATGGAGGTGAAGTTGCCAGTGCCCGCTTTCCCGCTGGCCTGAGCCCCCAAGCACCTGGGGATGACCTGGGGATCCCAATGGCCTGACAGCCAGCCGGGTCCTCCCAGCACCCACCCCGGTTCCACTGATCACCATTGCTGATCCATCAGAGCCTACAGGCCTGGGGGAGAGACCAAGAGGTCAGCCTGTTTCACCCGCTCACCAGTCCCCAGTCCCAGCCTGCAGCCACCCACCCACTTCTTCATGGTTCCCTGTACACCTGCAGGTGAGGGTAGGGGGTAGGGGAGGGGGTGAGGGGAGGGACTGAGAGGTGGTCAATGCACCTCATGGCGACCAGTTGAGCAGTCGTTCCTATTGTTACTTTTATGTCCCCTGGCCTTTTATTATATAGGATAGTTGAAATTGTAGTCTGAATATCTATGCCCTCTTAAATGTAAGAATATTCATATGGAAGGGGTAATTTTTCATAAATAATTTTTTCTTAACATAGTAAAAATAATTTAAAAAACATGTATGTATACATACATGTGCGTATGTGACAGGACTTACCTTTTGGTCCATATGATTGAATAACATGTTCAGTAATCCTCTAACTAGTTCTGTCCAGACATTAAAGGGCATCTCTAAAAGGTCTTAAATTAGAAATTCACTCTCCCAGTTTTCTACTTAGTGTTAACAGGCTCTATGACAACCTTTATAATCAAGCCTGTTTATATTTCAAATAATAAAAGGCATCTATTTATATGCCTTGTGCAGGTACCATATAACTTCAGTTTCATTTCTCTCAACAACTTTGTGAGGCAGGTATTATTATACCATTTTTTATTTATTTATTTTTCTTTATTGATTAAGGTATTACATGTGTTCTTATCTCCCCATTGCCCCCCCCAACCCCCACTCATGCCCTCACCTCCCTAGTGTCTGTGTCCATTGGTTAGGCTTATATGCATGCATACAAGTCCTTTGTTTGATCTCTCCTGCCGAGGTCCAACCCCAGCAGGTCCAAGGGTCCCCAAAGGAGTGGACGGAGTCGGCAAAGAAGGAATGACACGAAGACAGTGTTCAGTTGATCAGCAGCCTAGCCAGGATCTCCAGCCAGGATCTCCAGCCAAGTTCTGGTCTGGATCTCCAGAGGGGTTCTGCTTAGGGTCTCCAGCCAGGTTCTGTGTCCATGTTCTCTTGCTAGGTTCTCCAGGTTCTCCAACCAGGTTCTGTAGCCATGTTCCCTCGCTAGGTTCTCCAGCCAGGTTCTGTCCAGGTTCGCCAGCCAGTTTCAGTCACCAGGTTCTAGTCAGGTTCTCTTGCCAATTTCTGTAGTCAGGTTCAGTCCAGGATCTTTTGCCATGTTCTCTCGCTAGGTTCTGTCTCTAGGTTCTGAGGCCAATTTCTGTCCAGGATCTTTTGCCATGTTCTCTCCAGCAAAGTTCTTCTGTCTCTAGAGAACATTCTGTGTAGGTTCTGTGCCAATTTCTGTCTCTCTCTCTGTCTCCTAAGTTCTGTCTGCTGTTGTCTTGTTTCAACTGTATTTATACCAGTTGATTCCAATCCTATCAATCTCTATTCCAAAGGTTAGGGCGTTTCTTATCTCCATTCCAGGGAGTAAAGATTATGTCGCTTAAGCATGATTGTTTGTAGTGATTAACTACCCACCTGGCACTTAGTTAAGGAGTTTCACCCCCTCCCTAACTTCAGGGAAAAATCCCTACCTGGGGAAACAAGCTTTCTCGGAGAGGTGACCTTGGTTAAAACACACAGCGCTAAGGGGAGCAAACATATTAAGAACAGTATGCTATATACGCCAGGTCCCTTGGAACAGCAAGCATGGACCAGCTCCCGGCACTCTCCCTCTTACCCCCACCCTCCCCTACCTTCCCTCTGAGGTTTGACGGTCTGATTGATGATTCTCTGTCTCTTGATCTGTTTTTGTTCATCAGTTTATGTTGTTCATTATATTCCATAAATGAGTGAGATCATGTGATATTTATCTTTCTCTGACTGGCTTATTTTGCTTAGCATAGTGCTCTCCAGTTCCATCCATGCTGTTGCAAATGGTAAGAATGCCTTCTTTTTTACTGCAGTGTAGTATTCCATTGTGTAGATGTACCACAGTTTTTTAATCCACTCATCTGCTGATGGGCACTTAGGCTGTTTCCAGATCTTAGCTATGGTGAATTGTGCTGTTATGAACATAGGGGTGCACCTTTCCGATTGGTGTTTCTAGTTTCTGGGATATATTCCTAGAAGTGGGATCACTGGGTCAAATGGAAGTTCCATTTTTAGTTTGTTGAGGAAACTCCATACTGATCTCCACAGTGGCTGTACCAGTCTGCATTCCCACCAGCAGTGCATGAGGGCTCCTTTTTCTCTGCATCCTCGCCATCACTTGTCGTTTTTGATTTGTTGATGAAAGCCATTCTGACAGGTGTGAGATGTTACTGCATTGTTGTTTTGATTTGCATCTCTGGGATAATAAGTGACTTTGAGCATGTTTTCATATGTCTCTTGGCCTTCCTTCTGTCTTCTTTCGAAAAGTATCTATTTAGGTCTGTTACCCACTTTTTGATTGGGTTGTTTATCTTCCTTTTGTTAAATTGTATGAGTTCCCTATAAATGTTGGAGATTAATCCCTTATCAGTGATAACATTGGCAAATATGTTCTCCCATGCAGTGGGCTTTCTTGTTGTTTTGTTGATGGTTCCTTTTGTTGTAGAAAAGCTTTTTATTTTGATGTAGTCCCATTTGTTTATTTTCTCTTTAGTTTCCATTGCCCTAGGAGCTGTCCGTGAAGAAATTGCTTCGGCATATGTTTGAGATTTTGCTGCCTGTGGATTCCTCTAGTATTGTATTATACCATTTTTTAGATGAGAAAACTCGGGGATGCTAAATGAATTTCCCAAAGTCTCATAGCTGGTTTGTGGTGGAGCTGGGATTTGACCTGCTCATCTCCAAACACTATTTAAATGCTCATAAGAGAAGACCAGAATATCCTGGGGTGTTCACAGGAGGAAGAGGGATATTTGGATAGGAAGTTGGAAGCACTTTTGCAGGACCAGTGTGTGCAGGGCACATGATAAATACTGAGGGGAATGGGAGTATCTAGTCCAAGGGCCCTTTGCGGGGAGTATATTTGGCTGAAACATGGGCTGTGCATTAAGTGATATTTAGTCTCACTATAGTGGATTTTCATCACAAATAAGTTTATATGCCTAATCGGATAACCATGTTTATTGACCCCACTTATTAAACACTTGCTCCATGCCAGGGAATTACTGTGTTTTTACTCACATGATGATGATCTAATGGGAGTATTTTTTGACACTGAGCAACGTGAGTACAACTGTCATTACTTTGGTTCTCTGCTCTTCATGCCTCCATACTTAATTACCAGAATCTACTGGTAATTAAGGGACATTTAAAGACCCCTCGCAAACTCTCTCCCAGCATCTAAAATTTCCAGTAATCATACCATTCTCACTTTCTTTGCTTTTTGTTTTGTTTTTACCATTCTCACTTTTAATGTTTTTATTATTTACTGAAATTCATGCATGGGGGAGGGGTTCCCTCAGCCCAGCCTGCACCCTCTCCAATCCGGGACCCCTTGGGGGATGTCCAACTGCCAGTTTAGGCCCGATATACGGGATTGGTCCTAAACTGGCAGTAGGACATCCCTCTCAAAATCCTGGACCACTGATTCCTAATTGCTCACCTGCCTGCCTGCCTGGTCACCCCTAACTGCCCTCCCAACCCCCCGCTAGCCTGATCATCCCTCACTGCCTCTGTGTGCTAGCCTGATTGCCCCTAATTGCCCCCCACTGCTGGTTAGATTGCCTCCAATTGCCCCCTCCCTGCCAGCCTGGTCACCCCCAACTGCCCCCCCCCCACTGGCCTGGTCACCCCACGCAGCCTGCTTGTTCAGTAGTTTGGTCATCCCTTACTAACCCCCCTGCCAGCCTGGTTATAGGCAACCATCTTGTGAGGGTGTGAGGGTTAATTACATATTACCTCTTTATTATATAAGATTATGACATTATTTATAATAAGAAATTCTATAAAATTGCCAGAAGACAATTTTATGGTAAAGTGAGATGAGAAACCATGGATACCAAGCTGTAAGAATGGAGGTCCAAGCCAGTACTCAGGAGCCAGAGTAGAGTACAGAAATGTCAGGTCAAGTGCAAGGACAAGGTGAAGACTGGTGGAGTGAACAAGGCGAAAGCTGACACACCTCACCACCCAGCCAAGGCCAGCCCAGGATGAGAGAAAAGAGTAGTGGAAGTTTCACAGGTGCCTCAGAAATTAGGAGACAGACAAGAATCTTGCCCAGATGAGGTGTCTTAAACTGCACCTGTGTTCCCATCCAGAGAAGACCTGGTCTAAGTCCAGACACCGGTAATTTGTGTGGATTGATTATAAAAGGGGCAAAGGGTAATGTAATCTTTTTATATTGACCAATATAAGTGAGAAAAAAAACCACTAATTTGGATCCACTGTGAGGAAACTGACCAAAGCATCCTGAGTGCCACAGCTGTTGTGACAGAATTGCCCTCTTGGCAAATGAGTCTGCCCTTGGCTTCCTCCTCTGGCTCCTTGCTGACAATTATTTGCTAAGTATTGCAGTAAGTGCTGGGTGACAGGAGAGCGCCAGAGATAGCACGCAACTATATAACCTTGTCCCAGCCTCATGACTGCTAAAGAGCTCTTGTTGAACTTGTCTCTTTGAAAGAAAAAAAAAAGCATTATGAAACTGATATGTATACCCCAAACTCATATCAAAGCTGACACATCAGATACACATCCAAACTACTATGCTGGGCTGTGATAATAATTATTCTGACTGTCGGTATCATTGTGTTCACACTATTACCCAGAAAAATTGCACCTTGAGATTGTTGTGTTGATTCAGATTTGAATCTATTCATATCTAGAGCATATAGAGATACCAAAATAAATTCAAAACCTGTCCTCAGTGGAAGATACATCAGGCGCATCTCTAAAGCAAAATTGAGCCGAAGCATAACTTAGTGGCCCAGGAGAAAAGAAATGGAGTTAAACTTGGTGTTTTTTCACCAGCAAGGTTTTGAGAAAGTTATTTAACTTCTCTGCCTTCATATCTGTTAATATTAATAATAAGAACAAAGACCAAAAACAAAACACAATGCAATAGATTGGGTATAGTATAGATTTTTTCCCTAAAAAAAACTTAGAAAATACTAAAGGCTATCTATGAGTGTCCAGTATAAGGATATGTTTAGTCTATTATTTGTGTAATAAAATGTGGAAAGATCAGTATTAAGATACTGTTGGGAAAAAATGGGGAAATAGTTTGAAATCCTCATATGGGGAAATCAGAATGTTAAACATAATAAAGATCTTAGACCATCTAATTAAGTGGTTCTCAAAGTGTGGTCCCAGCAGCACACTTTGTGAGCTCAGACATGACAATCCCTCCACCTGACCTCAAACCCAGAGAATCAGAAACCCAGGTGGCATCCAGCAGCCTTTGTTTAACAAGCCCTGGTGATGGTGACTTTCCTTTGAGAGGCACTGATCCAATTCAAGGTCTTCGCTTGACAGATGAGGAAGCTCAGGCTCAGAGAGGTTAGCAGATCCTTTGTTTTGGGCAAGGTGAAATTACAAACCGAGTCTCTTTGGCTAGTGTGATTTATTCCTTTCATACCTAGTCACTGGACTTAAGTTATGAATTGATTAATACTTTTTAAAGGGTGTCAGTGAGGAGGCAGAGGTGTGGCAGGTCTGCAGGGTGGAAGCGGAGGGGCAGACCCACAGCTTCCAGATCACGTGCTGCTTGAGGATTTCAGCCTTGGTCATTCTCAGAAATTCTTAGACTCCAGCATTCTGTTACAACTTTAGGGCACTAATAAAATTAATTGTAGGTGTCTGCAATTCATGACTATAAAATTACTATAGTCTTTTCTATCCTATAGGTTTTATAGATATAGTCAATTTTCATTTTTCTCACACTTTATGCCATTTATGCCCTTTTTCCTCTCAAGTGACATAAAACATCATGCCTTCCAGAACCTGAAAGACTTGATCAGGAAGGTTTTTACAACATATAATGAGAAGCCAGTCATTTTATTGAATATTCACTTTTTAAAATGTTTTCATGTTGCTTATTGAATTTTATTAGAGCTGACTTTCTTTTTTTTTGAAACTATACCTCTAATTTGGGAACTAGCTACTAACCTACCTTTATTTTTCTAGTTGGAAGGTATTGAAAAAATAAACCCATCACTAAACAAGCATAACATAGAGATAATTTTAAATAAAAGTATTAATTTACACTTAAATGTAAGATATTCACATTCTATGGTTCTGAAAAGCTGTAATGACAACATTCTAGAGATACATGCCTGTATTTCTCTCCTGGTCAAGCAAGCAACCTCTTAGAATCAGGAAAGCAGAAAACCGCACATAACTTTAGTGCGTTTATGTAGAGAAGAGTGTGGCATTTCAGAGTGAAATATAGCCAACCAGGCTGTAAGACCTTGAATGTACTACGTAACTGCTCTAGCACTTGGTTTTCTCATTTGTGGACTAAGAATGATGATAATATCTGCCTCATAGAATTATCATGACAAATAAAAAGACCGCATATTGAGTCTAGCAATCCATTTCCCTGCAGATGGCTATGATGTAATGCTCAGCAGTAAATATCCACTGAAGTTTAGCTATTAGATTTATGTGTTTTTCTCTCCCATCAAAAACTACATAATACTATGTGTTTGTTCCTCACATGTTTGAATTTGTGTGTGTGTGTATTTTCAGCAGCATCTTTTCTGAATTGGGAACAGTTTTTATCCTGTAATCTTGCTTATGTTTATTAATAGTTCTGATATGGTTTTTCATCTGTACCTAAAATGTAGTGTATTCATTAAGTGCTAACTCTTCTTGGAACCTATAGATGCTTAACTTATTAGAGATTCCATCTAGGATGTAGGCAAGTCCTACCTGCAATTATGGAATGACAATAACTTACAAGAAGAACTGTTGAGCTCAGGCATCGCCTTGCACATCAAAACCCATATCATCTTGTGAATGTAACTACCAGAAAAAACTAACAGTTGTTTGGGTTATTTATTAAAAGTGCTTGAAAGGAAACAGTTTGGGTTAAGCTGTTTGAGTTTACTGTTCTAAGGAGCCTGGCATCTTACACAAGTGACTGTGAGATAACAGGAGGGTAAAGGAAAATGTGGGGTTTATACTATAAATGGGCAATAGATATTCTCTTATTTAACTTCCAAATTCAAATACTTTTGAGAAAAGAAAGTCACAATAATTTATATGTAGATGGTGATAATTCAAATAGAGTCTTTAGTTTTTAAAACGTTTATGTACTTGTTTTGAAAAAATTTGGATTTTGTTAATTGTCAATCCATTTATGTAAAAATAAAAAAAACTGCATGTAAGTGAAAACAAGTATTTGGTTAAAATTAACACACATTCATGTTTCTAAAAATCTAGATAATGCATTACATTGACCAACAACAGTGACTGGAATTTAATCTTTTCCTTGGAATGTTTAGATCTTACACACATGGCTCAGGTCTGGTCTTAATATCATTACAACATATTGAGTCTGGATTCTGAAGCTAATCTATCCTGGTTGGAATCCTGGCTCTCACAGTCTTTTCTCTATGTGATCTTGGGAAATCATTTAACCTCTCTAATCCTATCTCCACATCTAGGAGATGGGAATAACAAAATCCTCACCCTACTGGGTTTTAGAAGACATAGTTGAAATAATTCAATTACTCACGATACACAAGGAGAGACAGCGAGAGGAGCTTCTGACTCACACCTTCACCCCCAACGTGGAATATGGAGCCCCTTCTGAGGCTGCGACGGCCCCTGCGAGGCTGCGACAGCCCCAGCGAGGCTGCGACGGCCCCTGTGAGGCTGAGATGGCCCCTGTAAGGCTGAAACGGCCCCTGTGAGGCTGAAACAGCCCCTGTGAGGCTGAGACGGCCCCTGAGAGGCTGTGACGGACCCTGCGAGGCTGCGCTGGCCCTGGGAAGCCAAGAAAAATACCACATGATCTTACTCATTTATGGATAATAAAGACCATTATACACTGATGAACAAAAATAGATACAGAGGCAGAGCAGCATTGAACAGACTGTCAAACTACAATGGGAAGCCTGGGGAGGGTTGGGAGGGGGGTAAGAGATCAACAGAAGGACTTGTATGCATGCATATAAGAATAACCAATGGATACAAGACACTGGGGGGTAGGGGAGGCCGGGGGAATGTCGGGGGCGGGGGGAAGGAGACATATGTAATACTCTTTGTAATACTTTAAGAAATAAAACAAAATTAAATTAAAAAAATAATTCATTTACCATGTTTAGCAGATTCTTGGCAAAATGTTAATTATTATTGTTAACAGAACATTAGCGATTATTATTTTTATCATTGAATATAAGATATATTTGAAAACAAGAAAAATAAAGCTCTACAGTGTCTGATTTAGTCAATAAATTAAATTTTTAGTACTGATTATATACATATATTAAATATCTAAAAAAGACTTCTAATGTTTAGAATATCAGGTATAACAAAACTATTTCATAACTATGAAGTCTCTGGAAATATCAGGCTCATTCTTAGCCTATGTGCAATGGTCCTAAACATAGTTATTTACTTCACAAGTGTCCAATAAAATTACATCAAGCTTTTTAAGCATGTTCTAAAAATTTCTTGTAAAGAAATTACAAAGCACCATTATTACATGTTTGAAATTGCCAAACATATTTTCCACGGAGACAAAGTCGTGATGACTATTATCAAGTTAAATTGGTGCCCTTATGCAGAATCACTTAGAATTCTGAAATAATAACATTTGGGGGGTGGAGGGGAGTCATAACCTTTGATAGTCTACATGGTATAGTGTTACCCACAGGGAAATATATAGTGCTAGTTCATGAATCTTTTATAAACTTGAAGTTTGTATTCAAATTACCCAAAACAATTTCATGGCAATAATAAACATATTCTCTGTTGATCTAGAGGGATGATCTCAACTTCCATTTCTTGGCTAAGGAGGATTAACATAATTGAGATGAATATCCTTCTCTTTCCCCATACATTCCTCCGTTGTAGACATGTCTAAAGCTTTATGAAAAATCATGAGATAGAGGCAACTGTTTCATTTTTCTTGAGATTATGAGGCGTGGGGATGGAAAGAAGGCTTGCAAGCAATCATCTTTTATATCATTTAAGTAAGGAAAGAGCTGGGAGAGTGTTACCCTGTCCTGTCCCAAAACCTGTAAATCTCCAGTCCAAGTCAGTGGTTTCCAAACTTTGTTGCACAATAAAATCACCTGGAGTTAAGGAAAAAAAAATCCCAATATGCAGATTGCACCCAGAGGAACTATAGCAAAATGCTGTGGGTGAGAGCAAGGCATCGATCACTATTGTTAAAGACCCCCAGTGGATTTTTCTGTGTGTCCAAGTTTGGGAGTCAATTGGTTTAAATGTGAGCTTGGAGACCTCAACTCCAGACATCAATCTTCTGTTTGTATGTATAACATCAGTTTGTAAACTAAAAATTCCTACATTAAAACAAACATTTAGACAAAATCATTTGTGGTTGGCTCATTTCTACAAAATTTGGTTTTTCTATGAAACAATACTCAATTAAAGTGGGAAATACAAAAAAATATGCTAGTATCTGGTATGATTTCAAATTTTGTGAGCAACATGATCAGGGCTGCTGGATACAGCCCCTGTGAAGCTGAGACGGCCCCCGTGAGGCTGAAATGGCCCCTATGAGGTTGAAATGACTCCTGTGAGGTCTCCAAGCTCATATTTAAACCAATTGACTCCCAAACTTTAAAAAGGCATGGGGTGCTAGCAGTTGTAGAACTAACAAGAGAATTTGAAAAATGTGTGGGTTTAGGTAGTCACATAAAATATTTAATTTATAGCTTTTAAGCAGTGGAAACAGTATTTCCAAATATAAAGAAGAAAGTTATTTTCCTACATAGATTTTTTTAAGTAAAATTATTTGTTTTAAATTCCAGAGTTCCTTAAGGATTTTGATAAATGATTCCTATCTGATTATGGTGTGAGAAAGTGTTAGTTACCAGAGGGTTCTGACCAATCATGCTTCTCTTTATTTCTAAAGACTGGTAAGCAATTTGCAAATGTTTCTTGATAGTGCCATAAAAATTATTTTAAGTGAATATGGAACTTTTCTTTTTCACAAGATGATCTTAGGTTATCTAACACTACATAATTTGTTTGCTTTATGTGATTATTATTTTTTATTTAAAAAACAAGACCAACTTTTCCTTTTTAGCCTTAAAATCTATACAACTAAGTTAGTATGGGTTGCCCCTGAAAAACAGTGAAGACATGAAAAGTTGTCAAGAATAAGGTATTTCAAGCCAGCTTTAACTATTACCTTCCAAGTGAAAGAAAGAAATTAGAAAACATTCAGCATTAAATAGCTGGAGCTGGTAATGCCTCCTGATAAGTAGGAAATCTAAAATATGGAAGTCATAACAATACTGTTTCAAATTTCTTAGATCCAGTCAGTGTGGCTCATTGTTTGAGCATTGGCCTATGAACCAGGAGGTCATGGTTTGATTCCTGGTCAGGACACAAGGCCCAGTTGCAGGCTCGATCTCCCAAGAGGGTTGTGAAGAAGGCTGATCAATGATTCTCATCATTGATTTTTCTATCTCTCTCTCCCTCTCCATTCCTCTCTGAAATCAATAAAAAGATATAAAACATTCCTTAGTAAAAGCAGGAAAGTCCAACTACTGGAAGTTGAAAGACAACCTTTAAGCTTTTCCTAATATTTCAAATATTTATTTTGCCCAGTGTGGCATTAGTCTGGCTAGAATGGTAAGGTTTATGACTGCATGCTATCCAACTGGAAGTTTGCATATTTCTATTGTAAAACATTCATAGAAGGATGGGGCATAGATATTTTCTTAATTTGCATTTTGTTGTTTATCTGAAGCTCTTTGCATAGTTATTCAAATAGATTCCCCTTTATATGCTGAACTGTGCATGAAGGCAAGATATTATTTCCCCTACTGGTGACACAATGTAGAATGCTTATCAAGATAAAGTAGTGGAAGTTTATGCTTTTCTATAATTTTTATAATTCTGCCTACAGCTATTTAGAAAATAGGAAAGAAATGGGTTTTGTAAACCTATGCAGTTTTAGAAAGGCAGGCTATTGGTATACTTTCTTGAAAAATTAACTTTCAATAGGTTGTGATAGTGAAAGGAACTGGAATTTGGGCAAAATGGGACATTAAGTTATAAAAACAATAATTACGCATTTCACTTTCTTGGTTTATATTTCTTCACTATTAAATATCATCAAGATTTGAAAGCCCATTAAACTATTATCATATCCACACTACCATGGTATTGGATTGGATAATGGTTATAAGCACCAGGCCATCCTTTGTACTCACAGGCACTTTTTCAATGAGCTTATTTCCTGTGTGTGTGTTTGTGTGTGTGTGTGTGTGTGTGTGTGTGTATTTCATCAATGTATGTCTGCTTCAACAACTAATTGGCTTTTATCTATTTCACCTTGACTTTTTTTTCTTTTTCTACTTAGACTAGAGACTCAGTGCACGAATTCATGCAGTGGGGTCCCTCAGCCTGGTCTGCGAGATTGGGCTGAAACCGGCTCTCAGACATCCCCCAAGGGGTCCCAAATTGCAAGAGGTCTCAGGCAAGGCTGAGAGACCTCACCTGTGCACAATCGGACCAGGGAGAGATGAAGGAGGTTAATCAGCTGGGAAGGGACCACAGGAGGGCTCCAGGGCGTGTCTGGCCCCTCTCGCTCAGTCCCAATTGGCCAGACCCCAGCAGCAAGCTAACCTATGGGTTGGAGTGTCTGCCCCCTGGTGGTCAGTGTACGTCATAGTGATTGGTTGAGCGGCCTTAGCATATCATTAGCATATTATGCCTTGATTGGTTGAATGGATGACTGGATGACTGAACACTTAGCATATTAGGCTTTTAATATATAGGATGCTTATAGGATGCTATACATTTGTGAGGTCAGCTGAGTTTTAGAAAATACTGTTAACCCCAAGTACTTTAAATATTTTTTATAAATCTTTAAAAACCTAGTGTCCTGATTATTTCATGGGCTTAGGGGCTATAGGTGGAGACTGGATGCTTCCCTACAGAAAAACTACTGCTCATCATAATAAAAATTAGATGCACTAATAAAGGACTCTGGCTGTGTCACATGCTGGCTGCTCCATCCTAGGAGGGCAATTTTTGGTGGGATAGATTGAAAAAAATGTGCTCCCTTGGCTTCCTTGGGGAAAAGAGACTAGCCTGAGTTGTCCAGTACACTGTGAAGATATGGTCACTGCTATACCTTCCTGGGCAGCCATCATTTCTATCTCTGGGGACAGATGCTGGTAAATCAAGTAAAAGACATATTCTATACCTCAGCATGTGCTGCTGCATGCTTGGTGCAATTAAGGGGAGGAAAGAAACATTGTGTTATTTTAGCAGGCATTGTGTTATGTTTTCTCTATCTCTTTTTCTCAAAAGCAGCACTTTGAAGCAGCTGTTTTAGCCTTGCTTGGCTGGCGATGAAACAGGTTCAAAAAGTTTGAGGGGTTTTCTCAAAGTCACAATTAGTGAGAGGCCATGTCTGCACTGTAAGCAAAATGTGTCTAGCTCCCAGATCTGTGCCATTGTCTCGTGGGCAACTGCTTAGGAAGGGATTTAGGAAACCCACAGTTCACAGTCGTAGCCCCAGGCAGTGCCTAAGCAGGTTTTCTTCCATTCTTTCCGGAGTCTATGCTTTGCTCTGGAAATCCGCATATTCAGGGATAGATCCTTCTTTCAAGTTTTCTGAAACTATTTTCCTGGGTTCTCTGTATTTTATCATTAACGCTTCAATAATCATAGTGCTCTGAGGCCCAGCAAAATGCGTGACGTTGAAGTTACTCTCAGCAAAATCTTTGTAGATGTTTAAAATGAGGTGTCCCATTCATTCCCTGATGAGTTTCTCTTAATTTATAATACTGATGGGTCTTCAGTCACAGAACTTAATAAGTAAAATAATAAGAGCCAGGTACATTTCTAAGATTTTTACATACATTATTTATTTATTTCTATGAGCCACATATGAAACAGGTACTATTTGTCATTCCCATTTAACAAAGGAGAAAATGAAACAAAATATGGCTATGCAACTAGCCCACGGTCACATCAATAGTAATTAGTAGAACTGGGATTTGAAAGTAAAACCAAAGGAATTTCCTACCTTCTTGAGCTACAAACATTATGAGCCTTTTCCTCCAGCCAAGCTCCAGTATTTGTGGATGCCTACCTTGCTCAAACTTGTTATAATTTAACTAAGAACAAAAGAGACTTGTCATTTCTTGGAATCCCATGAAGGTAACAATTTCACACATCTTCTTCTGAAACGAAAATAGGGGCCACTCTCACCATCAGGTTTTAAAAAGTTAAATTGAGAAAGGATATTGCAAACTTGGTAACCAACGGTGTGAGTTTTAGGAAACAGAATTGCAGGAGATTTAGAAAACAGCAACATGCAAATCAGGACACAATATGCTCTATATTCTTAAAAATTATATGAACACACATAACAATAGTTATAATTTTATAGTCAAAGGAGGAGAAACTATCAAGTTTATTTCAACGATTCTTTGAATCATGTTTCTTTAGTCTCAATAGCTTTTATGTATTAATTTATTCAGCCACAATAATTTTGAAGTAGTTAGCTTTAAAGCATTGCTATTTATACATATGCATACAGATTTCTACCTGTCTGAAATATATTAAAATCAAAATGTAGTAATGCAGTCGTATTTTATTTTAAATGGAGTGAGCCATTTGAAAACCTAAAGAGTAACAAACAAACAAAACCTCAAAAATGCCAGTCATCTTCTTACCTGATTTTCAAATCATCTTAAACTGGTGAGAAGGGTTAGAAAAGGCCTGCTGTGGTTGAGTCCGATGTGAATATTTACATCCCCGTTGTAAGCCTCGAAAATTATACAGAGGCTAAAAGCAATGTTGACCCGGCCTCACTCATGTTGTTTCAGCTCCAGTTATTCTGCTCTTCTGCTATGGCTGACATTTCAGGATGAGTAAGCCCTCCACAATAGCGTTACCTAACACTCCCCACACAGCGCTAAAACAACAAGCATAATTAGACATGCATACAGACAAGATTAAAACAGAGAAATCAAAATGTACTGTACCCTGGAGCAGGACCAAGCAAGCAAACCATTCATTCCTGCAGAAGTTATAGTTGTTAAATTCAGGCAGCTTACACCTGTGCTGAGTAACATCTACTTCCTGTAACCTGGGGCCAACAGACAGGATTCAGGATGGCCAGGAAACTCCAGGTGGGCGCTAAGAGCAGATAAATGCTATGTAGTTTGAAGAGCAGGGGGTGTGATTTAGAGTTTATGGGATTAAGAGACCTTACAGGTTACATGCTGCAAGGTCGCAGGAAGCTTTAGAAGCTAAAAAGAAAAACCTTGAATTTGAAACTGTGCTGGACTGGAAGCCACTGAACTGAAAGCAAAGCAGATGAATTCTTAGACTATGCAGTGTGTAAGCCATAAAGCTTGGAAAGCCACAATGGAGTTAGGAAATACCAACCCAGATCAGAAGAAAATGTGCCCAAATCATTACAAAATTAATTTTAAAAAGCATCAATATCTTTTTCCTAAATACCTATATTTGAAATGACAAGCTAAATCAGAACTACAAGAAAACAACTGGCAAGCAGATAGCATTCAAATTCAATTCAAAAAATAAAATAAAATTATTATAATATTTTAAATTTGTCCCATACTGTTTAAAGTTCATTTGTTTGTTTAGTTGCATGTGTTCTTCATGAAATTACTGTTAAAATATATAAAAAGCAAAGCTTGATATGCCCAATGGATAAGACATCTGAATTTCAAAGGGTTTAAGTGTTCTGCTGATGTTGAGGAATCAGTAAATGATGGAACCAGAACTAATACTTCTGCATCCGAGAGCTTCTAACTATTCCCTCTGCCTTGGTTGTTCTTATTCTCATTAAATGTGAAGATTCTTCTTTGGTATTAAATGTTTATGGAGTAACAAGTGTGGTAGTTAAAACTTAGTAGTCAAAATTGAAATACTATGAAGTGAAGACTATATCTCAGTGGCAGTTGAAATGTATTTATTTAACCTCAATGGCAACTACATAGTTGTTCATTCAGTCAAAATTATTGATTATGTGCCTGCCATGTGTAAGGCGCTTTCTTATTCAGCCCGTGTGCAGTGCTGGGTAAATCTAAGGAAAGAAAGCCCCCTTGCAATGATTTCATGGCTATAGCTTATGCAAAGAGAAACTTTGCTCTGCTGTGATAGAATATTAAATCTTTATAAACGAAAAGAAAGTAAGAAACGTGATATTTTTACTTTTGAAAAATGGCAAGACATAATTAAATGTATGCCTCTAGTAGCAGATTTTGGTTCTTATAATTAACTCGTTAAATGTATGAAAGCAGTAGATGCAAAGCCTCTTTAACCCTATTCCCAAACACATTGCCCAGACAGGTCACAAGGTCTGCTGCTGCTTTGGGAGCAGAAAAAGAGGTAGAGAATTATAAAATCATGCATGTAGCCTATTTAACTCAGCATACATACACAAATAAATGATAAAACAGGTGTGTTGAGTGATTCGGAGTCACATGACCCTATGCATTTTAAGAATATTAAAGTCCGGAAAACAGGCTAAGTACAGAGTGTGATATTGCCTTGTGCTAAGGCCATACAGATCTCTTGCCAAAGGAAAGAAATAGCTATAAGGCTAGGAAAATACATGAAGTGGTTAGCTTGATTATTTGAAAAAAAGATGGGGAGAAGAAATGTACAGATGTTCTGGCAGTGGTCACATTTTATGTAGTCAGAATAGTATTTTGGAATAATGAATTTATAATTACATATATGTTTCCCAATAAAAATAGTTTGTGAGTAGTTGATTAAATATAAATATGATATTTTTATACAATCAGGAATTAAGATATGACCCTCAACTGATGGTGCCATTTGGATTATGTGTTTGTACAAGGTGTGTAGATCATTGTGATCTTGAGACTTCAGCTGGGGTCATGCATATCTCCCAGGTCAATGTAGATGGGGCTGTGTGAGGAATGGTACAGCGCAGCATCTGGGAAACTTCTCTGACACTGAAAAGAGACACACTGCAGTAGAATGAGAGTGATTAAGAGGCTCCGTTCTGAAGAATGGTCCTCATGCATTAAGTTAAGACTTATTGCGAGAGCATTAGAGTCCTTGTCTTGAAGGTCATGTGACTCTAAATCACTCAACACAGCCCTGTTCAGAATCTGCAAGGTGCGAGGCTCTGTCCCAGGCTTTTATGAGTTGGACAAAACTACTACTTCCTATCTGTGTGGCAATATAATTGACAGATAAACAATGTAAAACATTGTATAATATAACTGGGTAATAAAAAATTAGAGATTTTCTGACTTCCTGAAAAGATGATAGCATAAAGCTACACAGAAATCTCCCCACCACTTTAACAATAGTAGTGAAAGATAAAATTTAAAACATATTTAAATGAGATAAAATGTAAATTAGCATATAAACATAGATATAATTTTCTATAATTCAGAATGCAATGTTTATTAACAAAAGGATACGTTTTGTGTTATATGTTTTCAGAGGTATATTCAAGTCATTGAAGGAGATACATACAAAGTAAAAAAAAGACATTGTAGTATTAATTATAAAGTGGGGTGGGGGAGTTTGAATGTGTTTCCTCAAATTTAACTTTTTTTTTTTGTCCAGCATTTGTTTTAAAGATAATTACATATTCTTTCTTTGAGGTATAGGAAGAGAAGTCATTCCCAGCCTTTAAATCTATGTTGGGCTCAGTAAATACCAGAAGAAATAAAATACATTCACTTCTCCCCTTTAAGAACTTATGATAACAAGGGAGTGTGACAGAACTTTCTATGCCAAGTCCACAAGTGGCTGAGTCTGGCAGAGGGGGATAGTGGTCAAGATCACACACGGTAGGGCCCCAGGTATTGTTATGTTACATAAGTGAGGGCAGTTCTCTGATCAGTGAGAGGCTATTACTTAGTCTTTTAAACTGGGGGGAAAGCATTTTATGTGTTAAAAAAAATGACTGAAAGTCATACTGAAAAAGCATTAGGGGAAGGTGTCGTAGTGGAGGGTGTGACATTGATCTAGGTGAGAATCAGGAAAACCTAATTTAGGGCACTGGCTGTGAGAGTGGTAGTAGATTCCAGAGACACTGGAGAGCTAAAATCAGCTGATGGAGTGAGCAATTGTTTATGGCCAGAATAAAGTTTGATGTTTTGGGTACTGATTTGAGAGAAATGGTTAATAATGATTTTTTTTTTTTTTAGCATGGGGAAAGAATAAGAATGAAATTTTAGAACAAAACCCTATTATTTATATTGAAAAATTCATTGGTAAGTTAGTTCAGAATTGATAACAGTGTGTTTGTGTTTGTTAAATAGAACAAAATTCAGAGAAAAAAAATTCCCCAAATCATTGTAAGAGCTAACGTATATTGAGCATTTAGATTGTTAGAAGTACTTTCCAAGTATCAATGGACAAATTTAACAACTCTTGAAGTGGGCACTACTTATGCCTATCTTACAGGTAAGATAAGAGGGAAGATAGAGAAATACTAGTAAAATCATTTTTCTTGTGTTACCCATGTAGTGATAGGAATTTGTCACAAGTCTGGCTTCAGACTCTGAAATCACCCATGACGTGGTGCTGCCTCTTTGCTATGTAGATAGCAGATTTACAGGCAGAACACAAAAGTTGGCTTTATATTTTTACTTAGCCATAGAGTCACGGATACTACCTTGAGGTTGAGAGCTGGAATGAGGGAAGTTTTCATTACATAAAAAAAACATTATGTTCCCTTGTCTAGGCCTAATTTAAAAAATAGTCACAGGAGCATCTCACATATTTCTGCAGATTACTGTTCCTTAAAAAAACATTTTCATCATGCCTTTGCTTCATCAAACAAGATATTGGCAAATAGTTCTTCATTGTTTCATCAAGTCCAGTTCCTTCTACTTGATTTCAAATTATTCTTTAATCTTGCTCTGTTATTTATAACCAGTGATACCTCTTCTGCTTAACATCTGGAAGATACTGCTATTTGATGTGTCGTGGTCTTGTTTACTAATCAGCTCCTCCCACCTCCCTCTCTCACACAGGTCCACCTCTCTGAGCACCTCAGCTCAGTCCCTGGAGGCACCCTGCTGCCCAGCCTATCACAGAAGCATTCATCCGTGCTCTGAAATTACTTTTCTCCTTCAACACCCATCTTCCGGCTACCTTCACTGCACCCCATGCCTCCTTCAGAGCACCTGATCTTCGCTGCCTTTTAAGACAAAAAACAATTTGAATTAATTTGCACTTCAAGCATTCTAAAATATTTACAGAGTGTCTACTGAGTGCCAGGAACTGTTAAGTCCCAAAGGACATAATGCAAAGCTTTCCACTTGGCTTTCTGCCCTCCAAGAGCACTTGATCCAGTGGAAGAGAGACGCACATGCCAATGACCCGACACAGCACAGTGGGACAACCGCAGCACCAGCAGCAGAAAGCATAGGAGGGAAAATGCTGCCTCTCAGGTGTCAGCGAAGATTTGGAGGAAATAACTTTTCAGTTGTGTCTTGAGGAGAGGAATTCCCCCCATTTAGAAAAGTGAGAGGGAATGTGAGAATGGAGAGCAGAGGTGTGAAAGCATGGAAGGGTATATTCTATGTCCTGATCCAGAAATAAAGAGAGGTCAATTCATATTTCAGGCACCACTGCCAGACTTTGGTTCTTTAAACTTCATTTCCCCCACATCCCTTTGCTGGTTGCAATTGCTAATAGCTCTTCATTGACTCTCCATTTAAACTCAGTTTCTCTTGTCTGACTCTGAGTTTGCTTTCCAGTCGTTTACTTTATTTAGTGTTGGTTACACAGTGAAATGATGAGGTCTGAACAGTATATGTTTGTCCTTTACCATGCTAAAACCAACATTACTTAAAACAAATGTGCTTGCCTCTCCTATGTGGGTTTAAGATCTATGATTAACAACACATTTAAAACTATATTGTGCATTCTTATAGTTAAAATATACTATCGATTTAAAATTTACTAATATAGGCCATGACTTTCAGAAGGGAAACAAAACTAATCCTCAGCAGTAGAAACCTGCGATATTTAAAATAATGACATTCATGTTGCAAGTTATATCTGATTGAGCTTTATTTGCTATTCATGGAGGTTTAGAATAGGCAACACCTCACTTGTTTTTGTCCCTAAATCAAATGCTGGCAATTTAGGAATTCCTTCTACTGCCACCTACTTAAAGTGCTGTTACATACCTACGGAACACTAGACTAGAGCTACTTATTGCTATGTGCCAAAGTTTGTGCAATAGGCCTAATACGATCAATTAATTGCATTTATTTTAACCTCAAGGTCAATCAGAAGAGGTCTTTCTTTGTTTAACTATACATTTAATTATATTCAATCACTGAACTTGAAAAAAATAAACCTCCTTTACAGCATGTACATCTAATGAGGCTCACAGAAGCATTCCCATCGAAATATGTTATTCTCCTATCCATATTCTTCAAGCTACATGGAGATGCATAGCAGCCAGGTAGGGGCTGCTAAGGGGACTGACTTAAAGCCAAGAGAAAGCTGTTCCCTTCTGAGCATCACAAAAGCTTGCCAGTCACCATGCACTGTCTGTTATCATTTGTTAATATCAGTAGTTATGATCTTTTACATTTAGAAATCAGATCACCTCTTTGTTGTGTCTTGCTTTCAGCAGCTTTCCTCAAAACTGACATTGAACATTCATTGCAGTTAACAATATAGAACAACAAAAAGTGGTTACCCATGAGCAGCATATGTAGGAAATCTCACTTTTACTTAGTGATAGAACTTGGTAATGGCTTCATAATTTTGGAAGAAAAAGAGTGCAGGTAGGATAGTGTATTTCTGTGCCACTTTTAAGTCCAGTACTTAGGAGTTCATTTGTGTGCCCTTCCTTGTTTCAGGCTGCACTGTGTGACCTTAACAAGGGAATTGCTTGTTGAATCATCTGGGATAGCCGAGGCTTCAAGGTTAGCTTTTCAGTTCAGCCTAGCCTGAGCCTTAGCATCACAGGTGTGACAACCAGTGATAGCACCTCACCTGGCATTTGCCTGATCTCATTTTTTGAAACATGTTTGGATAATCAAGAGCTTGCTGAGCTTAAGATGCTGCTGCTGCATAAAGAGAGTGTTTAGTTTTCTTCAGTTCAGGCGCACGTTGAAATGATCACTGTATCGGTGTCAGTGAAACACAATCAGCGCACTGTCCCCACCTGCTCTGGACGCTATGCTTGTATCCTGCAGAATCTTAAGTGTAAACATGCTCCAAGTTGCTGTCTTATATCAGCGTCCAATGATGAAATATTATCTTCCCTATGCAAATATTCTTGTTAGTTCCATGTAGTTGTAGTTTCAAAAATGAACAAAAAAGCGTTTTAACTAAAATATTGGATAGTGTGGCAGTCTTCGAAGACATTTTTTGTTATTCTGTAATGGTTAGAGTGGAATTAAGTCAGTGTGCGAAAAGATGAGGGGAAATAAAGGATATTAATTCTCTTTGTATTCTGATGGGTCTCCTGAAATATTTCAATAAAACCTTTACTCTGAACATCTCCCTTCATGATACTGTGTAAGGAAATAAAGAATGAGCAAGGGACATCAAGGAATCCGCCAATGATTGGAGACAGGATCGCCTTTACATTGTCTAATAGACTCGTTTATTATTTTAAGCTGGTAAAAAGAGACTTATGATTCGTGTTGAAGAAAGAGTTATTTGTGCTTGATACATTGAAGACACTGTTCAAAAGCAGTTTGTCCTTATAAAAGGATGACCCCTGTAGTAATTCTTAGGCAAGGAGGGACAAATTCAACCAACGAAAAGCACATCTCGCCCCAAGTTCCCCATGATTTCTCCACATATAGCAAAAAAATACACATCAGTAATTTATTTGAACATGCACATCTGTGAGTAGCACAGTTCTAGGCTACTCAGGAAACAAAAGGGAGAATATCAGCATTACCTAAATTAAAAAAGAGAGGTGAATTACACCATTTTAATTGTCTTAAAAACACGGATAAGAGGAGCAATTAAAATATAGTCCTAAATAGTACTAGCTAATGTAGATTACACAAGTATACAATATGATTTAACTAATAGTGCTCTGACAATCAATAAACCACCAGTTCTAGTAAACAAGGCCCAGACCAATTGCTGAGAAAAACGTTAGATTCGGATGTAACAAACGTTACTCTTATTTCAATACTGAACGCAATACACGCGTCAAGTGTGGAGACAGCGTTCTAAAAAAGGCGGCTCTATCAAAGCAAGGAGGCCATTTCCTTTTGCATTTTTATAGTTTTTGAACTCTATTTTTGACATATACTCTCTCTCTACTTTTCCTCCCCTGAGCACTAATTTATCAAAAAAAAAAAAAAGATTTCAAGGTGCAAGTTGTACATTCTTACTGTTATACCTTTTCCTCTCTTTCTGGAAAAGAGTATTACAATCAGCATTACAATGTTACGTCCTTTTCTCTGAATATCGTTTTCACATACATGTATTTCAAAATCATAAGGTTGGTTGGGAAAAGAAACCTACAATCGAGAGCGATGTCATCCTACCCTTCCTGTTGTGCTGTGTGTCTTTCCCATCCCTTCTCCCCTTTCCCTGTAAAGAGCTGTAAAAAATTTAAGGCAGATGAGGTATATTGCTGAAGGAAAAAGTTATTTTTGAAAAAAAACCTCAAAAAAAACTTTTCTTCTGCCCTTCTACTCAAGAAAGACTACTCAACTATAAATCTAGTGCTAGAAAAAGCAGGAAAGACACCGTTTGCATGTACCATACTATGTCTTCTATTTCTAGAATGGCTTTTTGTTAATTTAATTTTAATAGAAAAAATAAGCACCTTAAGCTATGAACAAGAAAAGAACTTCATTATCAGTGAGTCTAGAATCCAAACGGAATTAAGAACACTCACTCCAACTCTTTCATTCATTCTCACAAAGGCCAATGCTACTGATTAGAGTTGTAAAGTGCTGTACTGAGTATAAACACTTGTATACACTGCCGACACTGAAAAATAACCCTCAAGCACATTGTGTCATAGTTCCAAAAATATATTTACAGTCTATTACAAAGATTACAAATGGAAGTGTCTAGGTGACTATATTATGCTAATTAAAATTACTTTACAGATTATTTTTCCTTAGGGACAAAAAACATTTTAGTGAAATTAAAATGATTTTTCTAGTCAATCAAAAAATAAATTAAAATATCAAATAACACTGTACAGTGACTTAAAAGAGGGGGGGAAAAAGTGGGGAAGGGTTTGGGAAGCAATCCATTTGAATGTTTCTATAGCCATCTTTGGTCCTAAATGTGGGAAAACACATTATGTAGCACTGAAAATACCTGTTCTTTTGTGATGCTCTGCAAGTAAAATAGAAAAATATAGTGCATTTTCAATGTATTCAGAGCCCACTACAGAGAAATGTGTGTACAAAACAAGACAGTATAAATAAAATTTACAAGTTTTACAAAGGAACATTTACAGATTTTGTTTCCTGTGTTTGTTTGCTTGTGGATGCCCACATTATCAAACAAGACCAATTATGACCGATCCCTGGGATCTTTCTCTAGTAAAATCATTATAAACAGCCCAATTCTCTTTGGAAGTACAACAGTTCAATTCTGGGGTAGTTCATGATTTTCATAACTTTTGAAAGCAGTACTCACAATATGTATACATTCCTGAAATAGCTATAAAGACACATTTAATTATTGCTTGTGAAATTCTAACACGTAATCAAATTATATGGAATAATAAATAAAGCTTTAAAAAAAGTCAGATCCTTCACCTCTTCCTTCCATGATCAAAGGTGTTCTTTCACCTAAGTTCCTCACATCAATGTTCACAAATAAAAGAATTTTTTCTTTTCTTTAACTGCATTGGTGATATCCTGTGCAGCAACGTTGTGTTGCAAGGTGAAAATTGTGAACTGCCCCCCGTGTCATGCTTCAGAGTTCTAATATAAAACGCCATTCTTTCCTTGTGTGTTTGGACTGCATTAAAACAGGACAGGCTATAAAATATAGGCCAACTATTTCTCCTAAATTCCCTAATAGCATGGTATTGAGAAAAATCTTCATGTGCTCACACTATTTAGATAACACTGGATAGTTCTTGCTCTCAGAGACTTGCCTTCACCGAGATTCTTTAGGTGAAGTGACTCATACCTTCTTTATGGTCAAAATCCTACAATTTGAGTTTTGTGGGTGTTTGTTTTTTTTTTAGTAAATTCTGTCTCGTAAAATCCCTCCATAAACAATCAGTTAAAAGTGCCTTATAGTATTTATGGATCATTATTGCTTTTTTCATGGAAAAGATAGTGTTGACTGCTCTTTACAAAAAAAATTCTTTTTAAAAAATATCAGCGCTCTTGGCAACTTGAATTTTCTTGACTACCTGCCAATTAGCAAACCATATCCAAGCAGCACTGATAAGCAAATCAAACGGCACAGAAAAGGACACCAATGTTCTGATAGAGATATCTACCATCATGCTATGTGTTGTTTTTTTTTTTTTTTTAAATTTGAGATTCTTTCAAAAGTACCCAGTGTAGTAGTAATGTGTCATAGGTAACACTAAAAAGGTCCAAAGCTATAAACAACTTTCTAAAACAAAGTCCTTATGAAGAATAAACAGATGATTTTAAAAAGGAATAGTCTGAAATCACATATTTAAGGAAAATATTTCATTGATTTTAACAATAAGATCATGATTTTATTTGACAAATATATTCTTTCTTAAATTCTTTATGTACATTTTAAAAAGTCTATAAGATAAAAAGGAGGTTAGAGAGCTCAAGGTGTTTGGATGTTTTTCAGGTAGTACTTTGTTTATTGTCACTGCTGTTTTCCTGGCCACCAGTGGTGGATCCTAAATTCCCTTTTTATATATTCTGGTGGCACTTAGGAGTTCAAGTCTATAGGTGCTTCTTAATCTTCTCTTCACTGTAGGAAGGACCCAGGACATCAACTGTCTTCTAGCAGCATTCTACGCACATACTGAAGGCCAGCACTGTTCTCTCACAGTCTACAATCTCCCTCAGAAGGGAGAAACGCTTATCACACTTGGATTCCAGTTCCATGTAAGTGTAGCATTTGTGCTCTCATAGTCTGAATGCTGCTCATGATTTTCTTTTGATGGCCAACCAGTGTGATCCCTAAACTCATCACGTCCCTGCAAAAGACAAATGCATTTTTTATTAGTTGCCTTACCAAGAATGTATTTGGTGCTAAATTGTCATCAGCTCTTTAATTAAATAATCTGTGTATCTAATCGTAGAGCTCTTGGGTATTATGATCATGTTCCTGTAGTGGGTTGGATTAGCCATGGCATCAGCATTCTCCTTGTGAAAACCTAACCGCTCAGCTCTCATAAATTACTTTCAAAGTGATTTGAAATTTTATATAAGAAATGATGTCTTAAAATTATTATTAATTTAAGGTAAGATTAAGAAATGTTATTTGAAACGTTGTATTCTTGAACCTAAGTGAAGTTTAAAATATTAATTATTGAAACAAAATGTGGTATGAATAGAGATACTTCTGGGCTCTAGGAGGAGGAAGAGGAAGAGGAGGAGGAGGAAATTAAGCATACACTGACTGAAATAAAGAATAATATATAGGGATTCAATAGTAGACTAGAGGAGGAAGAGTAGGAGGAGGAGGAGGACCAAGATTCATCAATGATCATAAAAATGTTTATACTGTTTAAGTATATAGTAATGCTGAATATATTATTGATTGTATACTTACTTTCAGTTCAGTTCAACCATTTGACTATATTTCAGAAATAAATATTATTTAAAGAGTACAATACCCATTACCCATGTTTAATAGCTTAAATCTGACATAAGCTAACTGGATCTGTGTATGTACTTTTACCTTTGCAAATAGCCATTAGGATTGAGCTTAGGTATTCAAGCACCTAAAATATAGCAACAGGACAGCCCTGCATTATTTCATAGCAGTGGTTTAATAAGACTGAGACACAGTCTTTCAGGGGAGTAGGTGCCTTTGGGGAGACGTGCTTAATTATTCCAGCTCTACCCACGAGGTGACTAGCAGAAAACTTGGCCAGATAGCATGTACATTCATTCATGCACACTCCAGTTCCTGACATGTCAGAAAGCAGTATCTGATTGCTGGCCTTCATCTCATCTTAAAAATGTGAAACCCTTCACACAACAGCATGTAAAATGGAGCCCTCTAACAAAACCTTGAAGATTGTTTCCCATTTTTAAAAACATTTTTCTTATATCAGAATTTTTTATTATATATATATATATATATATATATATATATAATATATATATATTTGACAGTATTACAGATGTCTCCCATTTTCCCCCTTTACCCTTCTCCTCCCAGCTCCTAAACCGCCCCCCCCCCCAACCAGGTCTTCACTACCCTATTACCCATTTTCAAACTCACTGACTGACAGGAATTGCATCACCAGTAAGCATTATGCAGCAGCCAAGGAAGCTAAGTTTGGGATACGTTAAATAGATTTCATAAGGCCACATAATCAGTGATGGAGCCAAAATAGAAAATTCACTTTTACTTCCAAGGTCATAGCAATTTCAAAGTTGTTTTATCAGGTGATTCTTATGGTTAAAAAAAATTGATGTGATTATTCACACACTTTCCAAAAAGTAAGTTAAACTAAGCTCTTAGTTACAGTAAATTAAATTAAGCTTCTTTTGACCTCTTCAGAAAATAATCGTATTGTATGTCCTAATGCACTTTGGCATTGGGTTTGAAACTTTGAGATTGTTAATGTCAGATACAAATGTGGTGAAAGAAATCCTTAGTTGCAATGAGGAAAGGTTAGGAACTTAAACGATACAGTGGTTAATGAAAAAGGAAGTCTCACTGAATGATGTTTAGAACACTGGCTATGGAGACAAATTACCTACCACTTAACTAGCTGAGCTAGTTTGGGGAAAATATTTCCATTCACTGAGCCTTAGCCTGGTTGTATGAGAAACTATTGACATAATAAAACTGTTGCTTTGGGGGGTTAAAAAAAAATACTGTTTATGTTAAAAGGCCTATTTAGGATAATGCCTAGCACATAGTAAGTACTTACTAAAGAGATACTTTTCTCCCTTGTTTTATAGTTCAGACCTCTTTAACATGCCTCGACTGTCTACAGCTTGAATTGTACCGTAAACACATTCCGAAATATAATTTAACAAGCTTAAGCTTACTCAATGGTCATTCTGGCAACTGATTCAAGAGAGTTGTAGCCAGCTGCTGTGAAGTTATCTTTATATCTTTCCATTTTAATAGCTTGTAGCCATTCTCCAACTGAGCAAAATGTAGTGAAGTCAGGAGTGTTTTGATCCAGAAGAGGACTTATTGGCCTAAATAAGAAAAACAACAATAGAAAAATACATTTCTTTCCATGAACTACTAAGGAAAAAAATGTCTTGTCCTATACAAAAATAAGGACATATAGAATCAAAGTACACATTTTAATTGATATTAAAATAATATAAATGTAAAATATAAATGTGTAAATATTAAAATAAATGGATATACTAATAAAATGCAATGCATAAGGTTACCCAATTACTGCAGACTCCAAAATTTATATTTTATTTGTGTTTCATGACCACCAGATTGCATCATCCATGCATTTTTAAAAGTACAGCCAGCAGTATTTGTGATCAGTAAATATTTGTTCATTTGCTTCTCTAAAAGTAAGTGTGAGTAAAGGAAGCACATCTGGCTGTGGACTGACTTGTTTAGACCAGGAGGGTGCTATTAAGAACATTATGTACCACTGTACTGAGGGCACCCTTCTGAGACCGTGTGAGTTCACACACCTCCACAAGGCCTCCAGTGCAGAACAGAGCCCTGGGCCTGCCTGGCAGCTGGAGCTGAGTAACTACTAGTATGCATCACAATGGAGGAAGTCAAGTTCAAAGAATGGCGTGTTTCAGACACTGTTTGTTTTATTTATTTTTATTTGTTGTGTGTGTGTAACACATTTTACTTTTTTAAAAAAACTTATTTATTGTGTAAAGTTTTACATGCCTCCTTTTTCCCCGCTTGACCCCTCCCCGCATCAGATACTTTTTAACTGGTATACCTCTTTAATCATGTATTGAATTACTTTTACAAATGTTAATTTCAGAGAATCCTTTTACATAACTCACAGCAAAGCAATAAAATAGATAATAGGTCACAAAGTAGGGTACTAGTAATACAAAGCCTAATAATAATAATAACAACAATATAAATAGAAATGATTTGAAAATGTGAAATGCCACCCAATCACAAAATTTCAATTTAATTTTTTTTCTAAATGGCAGCCACTGATATCTATCATAACTTTTAAGGAAACACACACACACACACACACACACACACACTATAATTAGTAGGTCTCTTTAAACACTAATTCAATTGAGGTAAGCTATCTGAAAATAAAAAACACAAACGGTAAACACAATATGTTTAATATGGACTTATAATGTAAGACACATGTCCATTGGCCATTGGGATGGGGCTGAGGAGATAAATGGTTCATGTGAGCATATCAATTCCTCCCAGGTTCCATTGCCTCAGATATTTCTTACCTACTGCAGGTTCCCAAGGGTGTTTTCAGACTACTTGGGTTTCGAATCATTTTGTCCAGAATTCCAACTATCTGCTCAAACTTTGGCCTTTCGGAGCGTTCCTTCTGCCAGCAGTCCAGCATGAGCTGGTGCAGGCCCGCGGGGCAGTCCATGGGCGCCGGCAAGCGGTAGCCCTCTTCTATCGCTTTTATAACCTACAGCCAAAAGGACGTTCAACACATTACCGACTGAGGTTCACTGGTAATTAAATGAATTGCCCAGTAGGCAAAGTGACTTATCCTCATAAAAGTGAGGCGCACCACTTCGCAAAAGACTTCCCCCCACCCATACATCCATAAATAGTAAGCCTGCTATTACGGGGGGTGCATGAGCAGGATGTGATGACATTTTCTAGTCAGTTCAGCAAAGGGGAACAGCGATTAAGTTCACGCAGGTGACAATAGATGGAAAACCTTTCAATGTCATCCCAGGAGTTTTCAAAAGGGAACATGTTATGGAACTATGTTACTCGTATGTGGCTGTGCATGTACATATTTACCTATAGATTTTTCAAGTTGTAAGAGGAAGTTCTGTGTTGCCCAACATTGAATCCTTAAAAGTTTCACTTTTTGCATTTTTAAACAAGATATCAAAATATGTGAATGGTACTATGACAGTAAATATTACCAAGTATATTATTATTTTAAATAATATAAAGCTTATATGTTTAGAAAGTATACTAGTGTTATATGCTGAAGCCAATTTGTACTGGTTCAAGAAGGTGATTCAATCACCTTGCAACTCCAGCTTTAGTGACCTCACAGTGCCAGGCTGAAATGGGCTTTGGGGAAGCGGGCAGCGGGTGGCAGTGGGGTGGGAGAAAGGGTTACACTAGGAAATTGAAAAAGGTTACAAATCAGGGCTTTCCCACCCAGAGTCCTGGTTGTTATACTTTTATCAGACTATCCCTGCCCATCTATCATAAGAAAAGCATAATATGCTAATTAGACCAGACGTCCTTCCGGGCAACCTTCTGGACAAAGCTGGGGCTGAGAGGGAAGCCCAAGTATGGGGCAATCAGAAAGTATAAAAGTTACTTATTCAGACTTATTTTTATCTATCTATATGGAATGAAAAAATAGATCTTAAAAATCAGAAATTGTTATAAACCTGAGCAACACAAGAAAAATAATAGAAAGGCAAAGACTACAAATAAGAATTTGCAAAACATTATAATATTCAAGGGGGATTAACAAATCCTTTAATACTAAGGTAACAGTAGAAATATAAGAAAAACTGACAAACAAAAGAGGTGACCTTGAGTTTTTGAAGAAAATAAACCCAAAAGCTGGCTTTAAGAAATGCTGATAAAGTTAGTATTTGTAGGGAATCATATCCTTAAGATGCTTGTTGACATTCAAGAATAGCACATTCAAATGTAAAAAGGTTGTAGGATGGCATTAGTAAAGTAGCTGGCATCAACAGTTTTTAGAGACAATCCTTTGGAAAAGAAACAAAGAATCCACTTGAATTTAAGAAATATCCACATATGCAAATTGATGGAGTTTAAAAGGTAAATAGATTAACTTAACTGCAGTAACTTTTGAGAAGTACTGTGAGTATACCATCCTCAGCCCACATTCTTTCCTGATCACTGTGTCTTATAGATCAGTTTACTAGACATCTTCATCTGGACTTTCCATAGGCACCTCCTACCTCACATAAGCACACACACACAAATGATAACTCTGCAAAGGTCACAAGTATATAGCTATAGGGGAAATTAATAAAAAAACCTTTCAAATGCAAACAATTTCATGTGGCTTTATACAGTCCAGTGACAGGCCTATACTTGGACTCAAAAGTGCTCTACATTAAACAACTTAGAAGTAAAAAGACTGTACTTCGGAAAGCTGTGTTATTTAAATAAATTATGCATAAGTAAATAAAAAAACTTCTAACACTTTATGTATTCAAAATGAGCAAAGAATAAACAATCGGGGGCATTTTCTTTGTGGGGAAGGAGTGTTTGAGATTGCTGGAATTGGAACAGTTTTCCTTCTGATTTGACAGGACTGCACTCCCATGTCCATAACGTTGGTGTTGTCCCTACACCATCCTGACCTGTCTCCCTGCTTGCAGTTTGTCTTCCTCCCATGTCCAGCAAGAAAGAATGCGGGTGGAAGAGCTTTCCTTATTTATTTCCCTCTAAATAATATTTTAAATTGATAAACATAAATCTTGTCATGATCTTTCTGACACAATACTCTTCAACATCCCTCCCAGAGGTCTCTTTAGCTTTGAACCCAAGAAATTCTTAAGTCTTTGTGTCAATAAACACAGTATAATGCCCTTAAAGACTCTTACAGGAATAAAATAGTTAATAAACCTCTGTAGTTGTCTTATTGCATCATAGGAATGATTCCTATCATTAAAGAAAAGAAATAACATGTATCATAATCCAAAATGAAACGTGTAGCTCTCAAAGACACAGTGGTTTACACATATTTAAAGGAGCAGCAGCAATATATAACATTTAAAATAAGAGATGCTCTGGACTGGGAATCAATTTGGGGCACTAAGGGCCCCATTAACTATCATGCCTCACCTATAGGAGCACAAGAGATGCTTGTTGGGAACCTTGGCCTGGCCACAGCACAGTTTGCCATAGATAACTTGGTTTTGCCTGTCCAGATCTAGCCTTAGTATTTAAAAAAAGTCAAAGAAAAAAATTCATAAGCAATTTCTAATTCTACATAGTTCCCTGTGAAATGAGACTAGGGTAAATACCATCTATAAAAATCCACTGGGATACAACAGGAGTACTTCGGCATGTACTGTAAAAAAATGCTTAGGAATAAACACAAAAGTTGCTCATTGAGAAGTGTTTCAGTATGATTGTAGCATGACCATGGTAATTAAGAGAAAAAGCAGCACCCAGGATAATGGGCCTGTATTCACGCAACATGGGATATAACATGATTGGCTTCTGTTCTCTGCTCATGTCCATTTTCATATCATTAACCTCACATAACATAACCCACATCTTACAAATTAAGTACTTCGGACACCTCTTAAGGGATTATGGCAAAGTTTTAAAAAATCACAATTTTGTTTCTATATTAATATAAAAAAACCAAAGATACATAAATTAGTGGTGGCATTTAAAAGAAAAAACTGAGGGCTCACAATTTAGTTGAAAATAAATTTAGTTACCATGTATTATATTTTCAAAGCTTTTAAGTGTTCTAAAATGAAACACTTTAAGAATTTACCTTTATGTCCTATATCTTTATGGAAGCTTATTCTTCATTATCCTTATGACCATTTGCTAGTAAAATTAAAAATGTATTGGCCTAACTCAAAGTGAGAAAAAGTAACTTTGTTAAGTACTATGCACAGAAAAACAATCGAATCTGTACAATGAAGAACTTAAAAATATGAGTGTAAAAGTTTTATTCAAATTAAGACAAATTCAATGAAAAGCTAGCTTCTGTGAATGGCCATTATGAGTATTTTCAATTTCTATAATATCTGTTACTTTTGACTACATTTTATATATATAAAGATTTTTCCCTGAAAGGTCATTATGGAAAGGGCTATAAATCTGCAGATTTTATTTAAAAAGAATGAAAATGGCAACTTATTGAGAATGATCAGCTTTGATTTTAATGGCAAATAACAAGATTCTAACTGCTTCCATTTGGTGAAAATTCAAGGAAGTTATAAGTACACAAAAATACTACGAGCATTCATGCATGTGTTAATTGAGTCATAAAGCATTTGGGTGTGGGTGTCACTATACCAATGCATGTTATCTTTTCCCAAGTTTTTCTTTTTTCTTTTTTTTTAAAATATATTTTATTGATTTTTTACAGAGAGGAAGGGAGAGAGATAGAGAGTTAGAAACATCGATGAGAGAGAAACATCGATCAGCTGCCTCCTGCACATCTCCTACTGGGGATGTGCCCGCAACCCAGGTACATGCCCTTGACCGGAATCGAACCCGGGACCTTTCAGTCCGCAGGCCGACGCTCTATCCAATGAGCCAAACCGGTTTCGGCCCAAGTTTTTCTTGATCACACACATGTCAAGAGTGTAATTAAACCCCCCTGGCAAGGAACTCTCTACCTCACTGACTTCTACAGTAGCCCTTTCCTATTTCTGCAGCGTGATCACAGGAACCTCCCTTGATTCAGCATTCAGCCTGGAATTTTGTGAACTTGCTTATAAACATAACCATCAATTTACTGCTTATTTTCATGGCATCTTATTAAAGGCTTTCATAATCTAAAGCATTTGATAGTTGGGGGCTTTCTGCATTCCTGACAAATTCCTAGCAACTAAACTTAAACACTATAAAGTGAGTTGATTCACTTAATAAATCAATTTAGGCTAATTAAAAAGGTAATATATCTGAAGACCTGGTGAAAGCAAACTTCCCAGAAAAACACAATATATTCTCTGATACACAGGATATCCATATGCATGAGGGGTTTTAGAGATCTCAATCCGCTCCATGAATTCCTAGCAGATTCCAAGTTAAAAAAAAGCTTTTAGCTAGAGATATTTTTTTTACCAGAATAGAATTATTTTAAAATATTCAGGTTTTTCACCATTTTTTTATTGAAGATTATACATGTAGGTAATCCCCCCAAAAGATATACACACTTTAACAGCTGATAACTCAATTTTTACTCCTTTCCAGGTTTAACTGATTTGAAATAATGGGTGAAGCCAGACTAAGCTTTGAATAAAGAAAATTTATCCACTAGACTTTTTTATGGGGCTACATAAAAGAAAGTTTACGGTACAAAACCAGCAACAGTTGATGAATTGAGGGTGCACAAATACTAAACAAAATGATTCTTGATGTTTGTGATTCAATTGCTTTTCATTATCAGTGGATCAGTCATCAGTTTGAAAACAGGAATTGTAAAACTATATTATTCATTTCTGTAGATTCTTTTAAATTGTCAAAATGAACCGTATGTTAATAAATACTGATTTTATAATCATTTAAAGTGTGTATACATTTTTTGGGATACCCTCATAACTGCTCAAATAGCACTTTAACAATAAATGTATGAAATAATAAATATTACCCTATACAAGGAATATAAACATCAAATTCATTACCAAAACTGAATGGCATAGGAAAGCTCTTACTATTACATAAACTTGTGTCTGAATTTAACAATTAAGACTTTCAAAATTAAAAAAAGAGGCGCTAAAAGTTCTACATCAGAACAAAGCTTTAGTCTAGATATCATTTAATTTAATTTATAAAATATTTATTTATTCATGATACACTTATTATATCTTCATGATATTTAATTTTCAAGAAAACTGAGAGAATTCCAAAAATGAAAACTGAAGCTATCTATTGTTTTCTTAACTATTTCTATTATTTGTTTTTAGAAGTTAGGTAAACTTAGTTAGGTAAACTTTGAATTTAAGTTATCTTATATTCCTGTCATTCCCTTTATGTTTGTATCTAGTACAGAAGGAGGGTGTCAAAAGAAATGAAACTCTCCTGAGTGTCTAGGGAATATCAATATTTCTCTTTCTCTGCCCCAAGGATTTGTTTGCTCTCGTTTTGACAGCCCATGGAATCTTTGACACTGACACCTGTCAAATAGTAACAACTTTGCCTCTGCCAAACGTACTCATCACTTAGGCTTTTATCTTTGAAAAACCAAAACCAAAACCAAAATAAATAAATAAAAATTAAGAAGTTTCAAGTCATCTCTCAATTTAAAATACCAAAAGATTTAAATGACTTAAAAGTTTCACCTTTTCAGGCTGTGAACTGCAGGTAATGCAGAAATTTGTAGGGAAATAGACTGAAAATAACTTTACCAACCGTCTGATTTGACTTCAGTTGTCTAAAAATAACTATAAATTTTAAGAACCATATAAATTTCATATGGAAAACTCTAAATAAAAAACAAAGATAATTGGTCTCCATACACCTTGCTAAGCTTTTGCTTCTGAACATGCCAGTGTGTCCCCTTGGAGAATTTCTCATCAGCTATAAACCAAGATCTTCAGATTTCTACTTCCTAGATTTACACTTTCTCTGCTTTTATCCAAATTTCACTCACATTGTCAATAAGTTGTATTACATAAATCTGCCAGTATTTGAAAGTTTTAGACCTATAAAATGTCAATTACAAAAAAATTCAACCTAATAGAAGCAAAAATTCACACTTAGTTATATTGTTTTATAAGTGGTCTCTTGGTGTGAGATGTATAACCCCCATTATACTACCAGTTTCTTGTATCAAAGAATAATAGCATATTTTATGTCTTAGTATGTAACAGGATACACATTAATGAGCACTATATCTTCTTTAGGAATTTCCAAAAATACTTCCATTGTGATTACATTATAAAATATCACTATGAAACACCAATATTGATCATAAAATTTAGATTGTCTCATGAAATTAAAATTTAGTTAATCCAATCAACAATGATTTAAACAGATTTTCTCAGAACATTAAAGAAAAAGAATAAGATAAAAACAAAAACAAAAACAACCACAATCACAACCTTCTTTACCCTCCTCTCCACAAATGATGCTTTTATTCGTGTGACTCTCCCATTGTAGCTGGGCAAGCAAAGCATCATTATCTTTAATAAGGAGGAAATATCCTGTGTAGGCTTCTATTATATCTAGAGATTTAAAGGAAAACACAATTCTTCAAAATGAAAATCAACATAAAATTGATTGAACCACTAATTTATGGTAACTATTTAGTAATTTGTTGTAATAATTGTGTAAACTCAGCAATTATATTTTTATAATTCAATAGAAGTTTCATCTTATGAGCCATTGCCTTCATAGTCTAGTAATAATGGATATCAATGTATTAAATCGTTTTTGTTTAAATAGTGTTACACCTACATCTTGATTTGACATGTCCCAGTAAGGTCTCTCTCCGTAAGACATAACTTCCCACATGACTATCCCATAGCTCCACACATCGCTGGCTGATGTGAACTTCCGGTACTGGATGGCTTCAGGTGCTGTCCACCTTACTGGGATTTTCCCACCCTGTCATAACAAGAAATCAACATTTTAAATATGTATAACAACTTATAAATCATTTATAGCAGAACCATAAAGCTACCATTAAACATCTTTATATTTGGTAGGCAATTCAGCAGTATCACACCTATCCATCTTGAATCTCTCTAAGTGTATTTAAAGTTACTAACCTGTTTTTTAAAGTCATTACAATATTTCACTTTTATGGCAACTCAGTTAGTGGGCCTTATGTGTTCTTAGGAGTATAGTCAAACGACAATGACAAATTATGCAAAATAACCACTAAAATGGAATGAAATATGGTGTATTTAAGTAAACCCTCATATATTTCCCTTTCATACAATCTCACAAAAGTTGTAAGACTTAGCATAGCTAATCTTCTTTTAAAATCTTTATTTAAAATAGAATTACATTTCTTTTTGCTACAAGTATGAGTACTAGTAACTAGATGTTGTACATGACTTTACAGTATATTATTTATCTGAACATTCCAATATATGATAAGCATGCTATCATTCTTATTATTTCTCCTCTTATCCTATATGTAGATTATAAAAGCAACAATGATTCTTCCAAAAGGGAAAAAAAAAAACAAACAGTAACAAAACAAACAAACAAAAAAACTCCTGAGGTTAATTTGCCCTCCCCCCCCCCATGTTAATTATTATTAAGCTTTGCTTTCTTGGTAGGAAAATCTTAGGAATATAAAGAGATGCAGTAATAGACTTTTTCTTACAGTTGTTGTATAGACAGCTTCTGGGTCGTCCTCTATAACCCGGGAAAGGCCAAAATCTGACACTTTACAAACAAGATTGCTGTTGACAAGAATATTGCGAGCTGCAAGGTCCCTGTGAACATATCCCATATCGGCCAAATATCTCATTCCAGCAGCAATTCCTCTCAGCATTCCCACTAACTGAATGACTGTAAATTGCCCATCGTGTTTCTACAGGAAGACAAAAATAAAGTCCAGTAAACTGTGCTTCGAAGGGAAAGAAATCCACATGAAAAGGTTTGCACACTAGTCATTTACTTTTATATAATAAGAATTGTTCTTTTTTTATATAATACAGACATTTGTAAAAAACAAAATAGATACTGATTTTACTGATAGGCAAATAATACAAAACAGAGTTTTGGTAATCAGTTATATTGATGTCATTAATATTAATTAATAATAGCTTCATATTATACCAATCCAAAAGTATGTGTTAATTTTTAGGCAAAAGTTAGGGAATGGAATGTCCAAACATATCCCTGACAGCTAAGTGTTTTCCTCACTAGATAAAAAGTTATAAAATAATCTAAAAATGTATAAAGGTACAAAGGCACATATCTTAAGATATTTTCTCCAAATGGTAAAAAAAAGGGAGGAGATTTTTTGATTAAAAATGAAGAAAAACTAAGAAGTGGTAAATGATAATATTGGCTGACTGTTTTCTTTTTATACTTTTCCTGGTTTTGCTATTAGTAGGAACATTACTTGCAACAAAAAAATCTCTAAAATAGGTATACTAGCAAGTGGGGTTGAACAATATGTGCACCTGAACTGGCGATCATATATGTTTAACCCACAGACTTCTCCAAATGAATCACAAATATGGTGCACGAGGACACTGGTGCGAGTTAACTTGCTAGGTGATGCTTTCCTCCCAAGAGCTTATAGTCATGCATATCACACAGATGCAGCAACAGCAGCAATACAGATGTCTCTAAATCTCCTGAATGCCTATAAGTCTGGGTAGAACGTACAATTCTAGATCATCTAAGACAACTCTTATTGTTTAGATTATTTTCTCTTTGCCATTTAAAAAAATGTTAACATGTGTTCATATCCTTAGGGTGAAAAGTCTTTGGAAATAAAAATGCATATTTTAAACATTTAGAATTTATCATTTACAAAAAATAATCACATGCTATTAATTTTAAAAATGTTAATAATTCTACATTTTATGCTTGGTGTTTACCTAACAGCATAATAGAAATGGCTCCACAGAGCAGAACTGGGATCATTGTACCAATATTATATGGTTATTTCACGTTTTAGTCTTCTCGGTATTACCACTGTATTTCATCCATAACTGTACTAGGAAAGCAAAATGCTATTCTACAACCTGTATTCAAATGACAGGGCTTCAGGTATCTTCTGTACTTGAGGTAGCCATATTAATTGAAACTAGTTTTTTCACTACATTGTATCACTTGAATGATCAAAAAGATTCTAGTTCAATTCAGTCTAAGACACTGAATTTTAACCTGCTTTTCAAAAACAACTTTCTGACTTATTTATAATTTTCACATTTTACACTGAAACACACACACACACACACACACACACACACACACAAACTTCAGGAGATTATTTTGTAGCATGTATGCAATATGTTTAGAATGGGAGAATAATTTTGCTACGTACCCTGAGAAATGCATCTAGAGATCCATTTTCCATGAATTCTATTACGATCATGACAGGTTTCCCTAAAATTAAAAACATACATACGTAAGAAAACAAAAGTGTTGCTTCAGAAAAATGCAACCTCAACTTCAAGGTTACTCTCCTTCTCATCCGAGATAAAAGACATGGTGCTCTTTTGAAAGACGGAATGCATGAGAGTTTCGAAAGCTTCCAGTACTGCTGCTAAGGTCAAAAAGTCCTGAAATGTCTGGAACATGGTCACAATTCAAAAAAATTAAACAATAAAAATCAGTGCGCTCTTCTGACTCCTGCTTGGTGAACAAAACTCAGGGAAAATGTCACTTTATGTAATGTATGAAGACTAAAAGTGCACCACTTCTATGGTTTTTGAGCTAAGGGGAAAAAGAAAATCTCAGTTGCTTTAGTTATCAGATATTCTTTTATTCTAATCCTGCATTCATTTGATTTCTTTCCCTGAGGTGCTAACACAAAAGAAAAATTGTTTAGTCAGTACATACCAAGAAAAATATTCATTTAGAATGTGCAATATGTTCATAATTGGATTTTTTACTGTGTGTGCAATGACACTGATTTCTGACAGTCCATTTGGTAAATGAAAGGTATCATCAGTATCTACCTCTTGTGACAACCCCCTCCAAATGGACAACATTTGGGTGGTCAAACTGCCCCATGATGCTTGCTTCGCATAGAAAGTCTCTCCTTTGCTTTTCCGTGTACCCGACTTTCAGGGTTTTGATGGCCACGGCAACATCTCTTTTCCCTGGAAGTTTCAAACGGCCACTGCACACTTCTCCAAATTCTCCTGAAGCAACAGAACAGGCAGATGTGTTTTAATTTCAGAAGTATTTCCTCTCTCAAAGTAAATGCAAATAATTCTTTCAAAGTACTTTTAAGCTTTTCTAAAGTCTGTTACACAAGCTACTATTTTTTTAAAAACTGAATTAACAAAAACTCTTTCAGAAACAAAATTGAGAATTAAAATTTGTTATCTAACATACACTGCCTACTAAAGGGGAGGGGACATCAGCAAATCCTAAAAACTGCTACCTCTTTTATGGTTTAAGGGGCAAATAGTTCTTCAAGATTTAAGAGTGTTGAATCCATATGCCCCATGACTGCTAGATTACATGGACTGAAAATGTAACACTATTATTAAAATACAGTGAACACATAGAAATTAACATTCCTTTTCAATAAGTCATGCATATTAATTTTCTACATGAAATTAAATAGTACAAGAGCTACTGAATACCTACAAATACAAGAAAAAATAAATAAAAATGAAAGCTTAGCAAGAAGATGGTAAATCAAGTAAGAGGAAATATATTCCAGCAAAATTCAGAAACATTCTAATTTTTTATAATGCTAAGTGATTTCTTAACGTACAGGCCAAATTTTAAAAGATAGTTTACAAAAGAACAGTATCTTAAAAACCCAACAGAAGACAAAAAGCACAGATTCTCTGTGTCACATGCTTCTTTTTCACTTTTTTCTCTCTTCAGATTTCATAAACAAGCACAGCCTCATTGCTTCCCACAGTTCAGGTAAATGCAAAAGTTCTATACTTGAGGCTTAATTATTTGCCTGTCATTATGATGTATGACTTTCGATCTTGGCTAAATGGAAGAGCTGAATAAGGAAGCTACAGCAGCCTTACCTGCACCAATCACACGCTCAATTTTAATACAGGAGGCATCTAGCTCCTTGGCGAATTGATGGACAGCTCTATTTGGGTCCTCATAGGTTTCAGGGTCAATGTAGGTTTTGGTGCCTGGAAATTTAACTGTAATGATGTAAGAAAGCATGACTGTGATGAAGCAAAGCACTTATTGTGCAGCCAGCCCAGGATTTCATTATGCAGAGTGCTCCTTGGAACAGGGAACTTGCTTCCGCATCACCTGATTCACAGCAGTGTTAGCAGACTACTGCAGTCTGCGGGCGTTAGGTATTATCTGCGAGCTTCTATAGGTTACAGAAGATCCAGCTCAAAGGTTACTAACTGAATTGCTTTTCCAGTAAATCAGCAAAATACATCACCAAAATTCTCTGACATGACTTATCAGACTGGAGGTTTAATTAAATTCACTGCTATCATGGCATAGTTCAAGCCATATTGAGGTTAGTAATGGACTTGGAAACACATTTGTAAATCTATCAGTCAGTCAATCAATCAAATACATACACTGGGAAAAGAAGACATCTCATATACAGGTAGCCTGCTACACTGACACCAATATTAAAAACATTTAGACATCTTACTTATTCTTCTAGTTTATTTTTTTAAAAGACCAACCACCGTTGACATATACATAAAATTAATACAAGAAGTGAGGGCCACTATCACAGACTCAGAGAGAAATCTACTAAAAACATAGTTTCATTTTTACCTTACAGGGCAATAGAGGCCAGAATGTACAGAGTCCAGAGTAAAGTTAGAAAATTTACAATATTCCTGGGATCTGCTAACCATGTATGGTACAGTTTGAAAGAAGAATGGTTTATATGAACTTTCACTTATAAGGCTCTGGAAGGAGGCAGCCAATATGCCTCAGAAAAAGTAGTCAAGATTCAAACAGCATAGAATCATAAAAGTTGCAAAAGTTAAAATCTTAAAATGCACCCGGAAGCATGCAGGTAACATAATGCTATGTTAACTTTAAATCAAATTCAATTACAATAACGTATTCCAAGTCAGTCATATGGTTAAAGACAAAGATAAGATAGGCATATATTTGGTTATATTAATGCAATGAAAAGAATTACACTATATCCTCAAAAAAACTTTATTGTTTTTAACAAAGCCACTGAACAATCTTTTCATTAAATCTCACTATTTGGAGAACAATATATTACTTTATGTATTACACTGCAGCCTACTGTGCTTATGTCATCACATTAAATTAAAATTATCTTTTAAAAATAAACACATAACAAACAAAAGGAAGCAGAATGTATGAAGGAAAATGGGATTTAAAAATCTTGATTTATTCTGCTGTAGTTGATTGTTTATCCAAAATTGATTGTCTTAAACAATTACTGTTCCAGTTTATAAAACTGACAGATGCTCATTTGTTACTAAAGCTGAACATGAAAAAAAAAACACAAGAAGAAAAGAGAGAGGGGATAGAAAGAGAAAAGAGAGAAGAAGGAGTACAGGGAAGAGGGGGGAAGAGAAAAAGAGAGAAGGGAAGAAAACAATAGGTTAACCTCCTAGATTGGCAGGCAGATGGAGAATGAGCCATCTTCTCCCTTTTTATTCGCTCTTTCTTTCATAGCTTTTGTTTTGTCTTGTGATAAGGGAGATAGAATGGAGGTAACCTTCTGCATCTCAAATGGGGTCTCTGATGGTTCTTTATTCAAGCTGTCATAAAACATTTTGACAGGCCACAGCGATTTTGGCATAAAAACATGAAATACTGCCCAGCTTGGATTCAAAGACATTGTTGGAAGAAGTGGTAGGAGGAAACAAAATGTAAATTGGGATTGCTTCACTAAACTGCTCCATTGTGTTTATATCTTTAAACACAGTACTTGGGGCATGGAGAGTGGAGTGTGCCTGATATAGACGGCTGGACATTCTATTACATTCTGTGCTCTAAAAGCTAGTTAAATGGTGCTTTCATATTTCCGTAAAAATTCAATCTGGTGCCTTAGCACCTAAGAAAATTGTTTGTATACTAAAGGAATAAAAGGACACCTCCTTGCCAATAACTGGTGACCATACTGTTGTACTTTACATATCTTAGATACAGTCATGAAATAAAAAAAAAAGTCTGTTTCTCATCAAATAATAAGAAAAGATATTCTTGTAAAAAGGGTGATTCAAAAATATCAGGGATTTACCAGAATAGGATATGTTAAGTGCACTTTGCTTCATTATTCATTTAAAAATTGATTTTTAAAATAAAAAATATTGATATAATTTCTGAATATTCTGGTCTGTTGCTTCTCATTAAGACGGTGAGCTACTGTGTGTTTTAGTAGCCCATTTACATTTCTCATGAGTGTTAAATATCTTAAAACCACCATTGATATTTTTGCTCTGGAGATGAAAACTTTATATTTTTCAAGCTTATCTTGTCTATGTTAGCAAGTAAAAACATGCCGGTCTATTTTTTCTAATTACAAACTGAATGTCAATGTAAAAAAAGCAAATGGCATTAAAATATTAAAACCGAGTGATGACAATTAAGCATAAGGCTATATAAGTTTTACATAAGCCATATTTCAACTTACTTTCTGCATTAACCTGCAAGCTAAAACTACATAAACTAAAACATATTTGGTAATTTTGAGAAATAATAACAGAAACAAAGGTGGCATGCTGATTAAAGCAATATTAAATGAATCTGCCATAAAATTATTCACATATGGGCAGAATCAGGGACTCCAGTTAACTATGGCCTAAGTTACTCTCCTATATACATTTTAAACTAGATATAAAAATTTAGGCATTCAAGATTGGGACCTCTTTTTCCTATCTGTGGAAGTGTTAAAATTATTCTCTCATGTCATGAGAGAGAAAAAGGTAACCTCCATTTTTTCTGTACACCCTCTAACTAAAAACTGCCTATGGCACTTTTATCGCCTGAGGCTGGCTTCTCCCAACATCAGGGGCACATCAAATAATCCCAGAGTGGGAGGTGATGGGATCACATGTATTCAGCCATCATCGGGGGGAGAGTTAAGTTTTATGAGGCTTCTACAATTATGACACCCTCTTTAAGTAAAAGGAGATTATACACACAGGCTGGCTAGGGCTTTACCAGGTCCTAAACAGGGGTCTGTGAAAGTGAGGGGCCCTGGAGCTTAGGCTTCTTAATGAAGCTGCCTCTGGTCACACCTTTTACTCTAATTTGTAGTATCGCAAACACCCTTCCCGCCTTCAGTGGCTAGAAATCTAAAGAGTTTCAAAATCAATTTAGATATGTATTATCTACAGCCACTTCTATTTTGAAGACAAGATTCACAGTACTGGTTCAACAAATAAAAACACATTAAAGAGACTCAAAATTTGTGTCTTTAAACAACACAGTTTCTTGATAGATGCTTATATAATCTTGTTATTTTAGAATGGGTGCATGACAATACCTTCTTAGATATTAACACAATAATTTGATAAACAATACAATAATAGATATAATTCTTTTGCCATTTAAGAAATTTATCTGTCCATAAAAAAATTCTAGTAAAGATGATTGCTACTAAGAAAAATAGTCAGTAAAATTGTTCTTATACTTTCAAGGATTATCAGAACTAAAATCATTCAATTGTTAGATTTTTACTTTGGATGCATAGAGCCTTAATATTTACTCACATGGCTCTCATTTTTTACTTGTCATCCATAATGAACAAAAATAAAAGTAATGCAGATGGACATCTATTTTCTTTGGTTGCCTAAGCTCTATTCCAAATATGATTTCTAAAATAAATTTTTAAGAACTAGGTAATCCAAATCCACAGGAAAACATTGGAGGATTAAATCCTATTATTGTATGTTTAATGTCTGGTAAAAATATCTATCAGTGATAGACAATGTATAGTAGCTGAAGAGAAAGTGGCTCCTTAGCCTTTCAAGGTAGCATAACTCACTAGGTGGTAAAGCCTTCTAATTTGATAAGAATTCCTGAGCTAGAACATGGGCCATGCAACATTTAATGGATTATTATTAGAATAGTAGGAAACATTTGAAAAGGAAAGATTGTGACATAAAGGCAGCTTAATATATTCTGCAGTTATATTAAAATTTCTTATGAGGTTTCATTTCAGAATATATATATATATATATATTTTTAATTCACATATGATTTTCATTCTAAGTATATTGTCAAATGCTTTAAAGCAGTACTTTGAGCTCATTATATAATTTCAAGGGTGATGCGTTAGGAATTTTTTCATGCCAATATTAACAACCAGGTTTCTGTATTAATTGCAATATATAAAAGTAAAGAAAAACCAAACACTTACAATGAAAGTAAAGCTCTTCATCCCCTTCTTGGTCAGCTTTGCTATAACCACAGTGCCTGAAAAAAAAAAAATCAAATTTATGACAACACAATCAATGATCTTCCTTTATATTTTTAAAATTCAATGAAATATACCTTATTTATTTTACAACATGCTAGTTAGATCTATAAACAAAATACAAAAACTTCCTGTCCATAGTTATAAACATTATAATAACATAGCAAATCATATGATTAAAAAAGGCAAAGAATATGAAGTATTTGTGTGATACAATGTAGAAGGAATATATTTATAGATTTAGATTTATCAATGAGTAAATATTTGTTTCTACATTTTTTCCTGGAAAACAACAACAACAACAGATTTTAAATGGTTTCCATAAACATTAACTAGAAGAATAATTTTTCCCAACAGAAATGACAATACTCATCCCCTTAAACTAAAGGCATTGATTAAGTTCAAAGTATATCTTGATCTCAGGAGAACAAAAACTTAGTGACCTCTAATGTTTCATATCAGACAAAGAGTGTTTGCATTTACTATTCTAATGTACTAAACAATAAGAAATGGGTGACCCAATTCTGAAAAATCAAAAAGTTTTATCTCAGAGATTAGAAGAAATTTGGGTTCTACCTTCTTCCAATGATGAAGCCAAAGACCATGAATACCAGGATGATGGTCCCTGCAACAGCGACCACAGCAATGATAATGACAGGATTCTGCTCACTGGAGACGGCTGTGGCTGCAAACAGAGCAAACAGGCTCAGCGACACTCAATACCGGGCAAGAACTCAAGAGGTTAAACAAAATCTTATCAACAAGAGATAGCTATGCTATCAAATTCACCTCGAACTTTAAATAAATGCATTCTTTTCTATCAGTGTAAGTTTAAATGTTATTTTTGCATTTTAAAGAAGTGGTAAGGACAGTACTTCATCTATTTTATGTTCCTCAGCTATAAAAGAAACCTATAAAATACATCATTGAATGCCTATCTCCTGCTTAGTGGTTGGAAACTTAGTTATGAATCAGAGATAGAGATCTTTGGTCTACAATTGCTATTAAATCCCTATTTTTCCTCATCAAGGTATGTGATCCTTCTAGGTCTGTTTTTCCGGAATATAAAAAAAGAACCAAAATACATATTCTCTGCGTTTTTTCAAAGTATCATAAGTGCTTTATCTTTCGTGTCATCAATATAAAATAAAAATCATCATGTGATCATAGTCATCATGACTTGACAATTCACCGTAGTGAAGAAGAGCAGAATCACTTGTATTAATTTGAAAAAGCATGCAGTGCACACATATGAGAGTTTAAGATTATAGAGGAGGTTAGCTATGTATGTAAGAGCAAACTTTCTGCAAGTACTTTAAAAAAGGTTTCAGCATTATCTAATTGTAGACACTTCCTGCATGATGATAGGTGATTCTTCTATGCTCATTAAGGCAAACCTTGCTGGCCTTTTGGAGGTCTCTCTGGGAACAGTATATGTTTACATGTCCTTTAAAGCAGCCTTTAATTCCAATTCTTCAGCAAGTCACATGGCCTTCCTACGTCCATTTTTCCAAATTAGTGGAGTTTTAATTATATCGCAATTTGCATTTGTCATATTTCCCTCAGAGTATTATAATTTCAATGCCAGTATAGCCTTCATAAAGTAATCAAAGAAATATAAAACAATACAAATGTGTGTTCCACTAAATGATTCAGTTTCAAACATCATATAACATATAATGTCCAACTAATGTAGTTTGTTTGTTTCTAAAATAATCAATGGCAGTAATTTTTAACTTAAAGCAGGATGGAAAATATTACTCCTCCTTGCTAGTGGCAAGGGACTGGGTCTCCAGAGCAGTAAATTATATGTAGGCAGAGTATGTCCTGCCACAGTAGGCAGCATAAAGTTTTTTTGTGTGTGTTTGTTTTTGATTGGCCTTCCTTTAGCTTATCTATGTCTTCCTCCTTTTGACAACTCATTTTTAATTTTGTACACCTATGCAATCTATAGATAGCTTTTACTGAAAAAACCATATAAAGAGTTCTGTTGTAATAATTTCTGAACAAAGGTATAATACACACTTGCCAATTCAGCACCTGCTGATTTATTCCCAATGGAACCTAATGAAGCAGGGGCTGAGGGGAGGAAACAACTTTTAAGCTTTATTTTTGAATTACAGCTCAACAACAACAAAAAGATGACTTCAAGTATTTTTGTTTGGTTGGTTTGGTTGTTTTTATTTGTCTTTTTATATGTGGTAAGAGAGAAAACAGGATGGAGTAGTCTGTTCATGAAGAAGGAAAATTATACACATATGTATACAAAGTGTTTCTATTCAATCTATGTGTCTCATGGGTCGATTTCTTTGCTTGTCTTAGGTTCCGTTCTGCAATTAGCTGCAGAAACATAACTCCAATCAGAAAACTGAACTCAGGTGAATGAGGAAATAGAATTTGTGAATATTCATTTATATGTTTTTATATATAGCCAGAGTCAAACTTTAATTTATCCACAGTCAACATCCATGGTTAATATTTTCAACTATTTCATGGGTAATAAAATTTAAAACTAAGCTATAGGTGCCATAATCAACACACCCAGGTTCAAAAATGATAAATTCAGTAGATTTGACTTTGCATTAGAAGGGGCTTTTAGGACATATGTGCAATGAAATAGTCTGTTTAACTTCCTTTTCAAACAGTGCTCAAGGACTTATCTTCAGTGGCATCTTCCCTCCCGCTCTCCTTCCTAGCCCAGTGAGTCACTGTTTCCTGACTCTAACAGCATTGGGCCATGCACTCTATCAGCACTTAACTGCATGGCTAGAATTTGTGTACAAGTCTGTCTTTCACTAAACTTTAAATTGAAAGTATCAACTCTGTCATGTGTCTGTACATCTCTAATTCTTATCACAGTAGCTTGTGCTAAATCACTATTTCTCAAAGGATGGCCTGGGAAGCCTTGAGGATCCCTCAAGAGCTCTCCAGGAATGTGGAAGGCCAAAATTATTTTCATATAATACAATGTAATTTGACTTTTTAAAAATGTTTTTGTTGATTTTTAGAGATTGGAAGGGAAAGGGAGAGATAGAAACACCAATGAGAGAGAAACATGGATCAGCTACCTCCTGCACACCCCCTACTGGGGATTGAGCTGGCAACCTGGGCATGTGCCCTGCCTGGGAATCAAACTAGTGACCTCTTGGTGCATGGGATGACACTCAACCACTGAGACACACAGGCCGTGTTAATTTGACTCTTTTACTCATATATGCTCACAAGTGCACAGAGTTTTCCAGAAATTATATGACAGAGGGGTGACATCATCACCCTGATGGCTAATGAAATGTATGTTGAAAAATGTTTCAGTTTTAATTTCTGATGTGGTGAATATCAATAGATATAATCTATATTAATAAAAGGGTTATATGCTAATTAGACTGGACCTCTTACGGACATCCTTCCAGACGTCCTTCCACACAAATCCATGGTAGCGGGTGCTGAGACAGAGGCTGTTAGGGGCAATCAGGCTGGCAGAGAAAGCAGTTAGGGGCAACTAGGCCTGTGAGGGAGAGCAGTTAGGGGAGACCAGGATGGCAGGCAGTGTGGTTAGGGGCAATCAGGCAGACAGGCAGGTGAGCGGTTAGGAGCCAGTGGTCCCAGATTGCAAGGGGGATGTCCGACTGCTGGTTTAGGCCTGATCCCACAGAGAGTTCCTGGATTGTAGAGGCTGCAGGCCAGGCTGAGGGACCCACTCTCGTGTACAAATTTCATGCACTGGGCCTCTAGTCCTATATAATAAAGGCTAATATGCAAATTGTCCCCTCAACTGGGATTTTGACTGGAGTTCAACTGGGAGTTTGGCCAGGGGACAGGGCTGGCCAGCCAACCGCCCATGACACCTCCCCCCCTACCCCTCCCCACCCATGATCGGCCCTCCCTATCCCAATTGGGGGTGGGGTCTGCCAGCCAACTGCCCATGGCTCCTCCCCCTGGCCAGTCAACCACCTGAGGTCCCAGCCAGCCTGATAGGCCCCGATAGGGGCAGGCTGGCTGGACCCAACCATGCATGAATTCGTGCACAGGGCATCTAGTACAAATAGTAAAAATCTTAATTCCTGAGACCAAGAAGCTTGAAATGGTGTGCTCAATAATATAAGCTGACACTCAAGAGTGCCTGCGTGCTGGGCACTGACCTTGGCACTTTGTGAACATTAATTTACTGAATCCTCAGAATGCCCTCTGAGTTGGGTGGTGGCTAGCGTAGCAACCAGGGTACAGAGAAACAACTCATCCAAAGTCCCACATCTGGACGTGGCAGAGCTGAGATGTGAAACCAGGAATATGTCCACTCACACTGATTGATACTGATAATCTGTTCTAAATTGATGACTTTTAGTTATTTGTTCATTCATTGAATGCTTTCTATGTGTCACCAGAAAGACAATAATAAGAAAAGGAGATGTGATCATTCTTTCATCAACTATATATTCCAGGGGAAGAGAATATTCTTATGCTAAAAATCACCAAATTCTTTCTAATGCAAAAATCAATTTTTAAGATTTATTTCATGTAATCATTCAGGTTCCACTACTTTATTTTAATCTCTCTGAGTCTTATTTGCTTCATTTTTATATAATGAAAATAATATGTATGAATCTCAGCACACAATTCACAGTAGTTTATAAAGTTCTCAAACCTATTTGGAAAATATTTTAAAAACCATTTTGAAAATATATTCAAACATATGATAAAAATATTTTGCAATTTTTCAAACCTAATGGTTTAACTGATAAAAAATGTGAGGGAAATATGAAGTAATTGATGTTTTTAAGTCTAAATTATTCATTAGAATATGGAAACATTATTTGAAGTGTTTTATTACACTAGAAATCACAAATATCATGAGGTCAATCTAAGTTGAAAACTATGAGAATGCATTAACACAAGATCATGAAAATGTTTAAATGTTAAAATCTCAACTTAAAAATGCTTTCATATTTTTGGATGTTTAAATGTTAAAACATCAACTTAAAATTCTTTAATGTTTTTGGGGCCATTGAACTTATTCTTATTTTTAAACTTACATACTCCACTTAAAAAATAATAAAAAATAATGGCATTAATTTTATAACAACAAATTATGTGACTTTTTAAAATTGATGCTTTTATATCTACAATTATAAAAAATAATTTATATTTCAAATTTACTTCAATATTTTATTATTTGAGGTTCTGAGAATTACTGCTTAATTTAAAAATATAAAAAAAATTTCCCAGCCAGTGCTGTTCAGTGGTTGAATGTCCACCCATGCACTGTGAGGTCACGGGTTCCGTTCCCGACCAGGGCACATGCCTGGGTTGTGGGCTCTATCCCCACCCGGGGGCATGCTGAAGGCAGCCACTCAATGTTGATGTTTCTCTCTCATTGATGTTTCTAGTTCTCCCTCTGCCTCCTTCTCTCACTAAAATAAATAAAATCATATTAAAAATAAAAATATAAAAATTTTTGAAAGACAAATACTGTCAGCAAATTTAGCAATCATTAGGAAATATAAAGGATATTTAGTCTACCTTTTAAAGATGCATGAGAATATTTTTCTGAAGTCAAAATAATTCTTTGATCAAAATTTTATTAACGTATTTAAAAACATTTATTAAAATTGAGGAAAGAAACTCATATAATAATTTTTCGATCATTTTTTGTTTAGAATTTGTGGGAATGCTAGCTTGGCAAGATAGTGATGAGGTAACAGCTGATGAACCATTGCCTGAGCAGTGACATCAGGAGAAATAAAAACATTTCAGAATACAAAAATGCTCTTTGAGACCTCAGCTAGCTGAAGAACAACCAGCAGTGGTACTCAAGCTGTTCTGAACTTGCACTCTGGTGATAAGCTAGGACACCATCTAAGATACTTCTGCTTCTTTGTGATACACTATAGACACATGGATTGTTGTATTCCTATGTTGCATTATAAAGAGAAGCAAAATGATAAAAGGGATACAAGATACTGGTAACATTTTATTTTTAAGCTGAGTGGTAGATACAGAGATATACATTTAAAAATACTTACTATTCATATATATGTGAAGAATATTCTTTAGTATGCTTAAATATTTCACACAAAAAAGGAAAAAAAAATGATAAAAATAAACATAAATGCATGTTCTAAGATCTTCCTGAGCTCAATTTTTGAAATTATTACCAAAGGGCAAGTAACTTACAATCAACACGGATTCTTACATATCATCTTTCTCTGGCCCACCCTGGCGTGCATCCTGACTTCGCTTGGGGTTTCTAAAAAGAAGTAGCTTTGACTGATACAACTAGAGTAAATTCATTTTGGGTCTACACAACCACCCTGTTTATTGAACAAGTCCAGCTTCTGTTCCTAACTTTATCTTTTTCAAATAAACCCAGTGTGTATTAAAGAAACTAATTGAAGTCCCCAGTTTCTAACATTGCAAAACAAAACGGCACATTTAAAAGTATTATCCTGAATAACCTTTACAAAGTGCATATATTTGCAGACATGTTTGCCTTTAAAAGTAAAAATTATCTTAAACCAAATCATCATCCCCAATAGTTAACAAAAAGTGCAAGAGTTTAAAAATATAGAGAGTAAGAATCCAAATCAAAGGTGGTAATTACCTTCAAACATTTTACCTGTAGCTTCCTCTAGCGTAGCCACGTCAAGCCTGGGACTGTAGTTTCCATACCCAGCGGCAGTGAAAGCCCGAATCTGGAAAACATACACTGTTCCTGGCTTCAGGTTATTAATGGAGGCCGAAGTGGACTTGGTTTTTACTGTCGAGTAGGTACGCTCCCTTTGATCCTAGAAACAATATATACAGGGCATATTTAACTGTGATCGCAACTAGGCAGTTTGACAGCTAATTTTGCAATTTATTTCAATTTGCTGCATTGTTATTATAAAGGTTACATTAGATATGCTGTGGAATATTGTACATTGAGTTGTTTTTCAAATAATTTAAAACGTAGATGTGAACACATGCCTTTGTTGTATAAATTTCAAAGAGCAATAATTTTGTTTAAACATTTATGATATTTGGAACTTTTGCTTTGATGGTCGAGGGCAGAGTGGCAAGAACTAGTTAGCCATAGGAATGTAAAATGCCCTAATGACCAAGACATGGGTACACCTATAAAATCTATGGTACAGTGGAGGTCTTCATAAGATAGTTCTTTTAATATTTTTCCTGAATGTTATTTAGCAAGCAAAAACCCATATGTTAAAAATGAAGAAATCAATTAAATCAAGAAATTTAGCTAGCACTATTACCATAGTACAGCAATTTTCAACTAGTGTGCTGCAAGAATTGTTAAAACATGCAATACTGACTAGTCTGAGACACTGACCTCTTTTCTGTTAGATGGTCTAATAAAAAAAATTACAAAAGCCAACACAACAATAAATCTGGTGTGAATGTCTTGTCTTGAACCATAAATATATAGGTCATATAATAGAGTTGAATCTTATGGGTCATGTTGCATAATAAGGTTGCATCTAATTGGTTAATTTTTGGTATCAGAATCCTATATACAAGTGTAGGCACCTGATTTTTAAAAAATTCACTTAGGACCTTTTTTTAAATCAATCAAAATTACACTTATTTTTATCAGATCAGCAAAAAACATACTTTTTGGTGTGCCACAGAATTTTAGTGGTTTATGTGTGCTACGAGATGAAAAAGGTTGAACATTGCTGCCATAGTGACATTATCAATTGTTTCATAATAGAACTAGAGGCTCAGTGCATGAAATTCATGCACTGGGGGTGGAGGGGAGTCCCTCAGCCTGGCCTGCGCCCTCTCGCAGTCTGGGACCACTCATGCGATAGCTGGCAGTCAGACATCCCTCTTGCATTCCAGGGCTCTCACAGTCTGGGACTCCTTACTTCTTACCTCCCATCTGCAATGGAGGTGGGAGAGGATCCCGTCACTGCTGCTGTGCTTGCCAGCCGTGAGCCCGGCTTCTGGCTGAGCAGCACTCCCCCTGTGGTAGTGCACTGACCACCAGGGGGCAGCTACTGCATTGAGTTTCTGCCCCCTGGTGGTCAGTGGATGTCATAGCGACCAGTCATTCTACTGTTCAGTCGATTTTCATATTAGCCTTTTATTAGCCTAGGATAAAACCACTTTTACGATATAGTAATTAAAGGGATATTTTAAATTAAAAGTATTATGTAAAGGTCAAAATATTGTATAACTTATGGCTTAACAATATTTTAAACAATATAATTTAGTTCAATTTCCTCATTTTTCAGATATATAACTGAGGCTTACAGAGTTAAAAAATGTGACTTTCATATTATATATGACTAGAGAACCGATGCACGAAATTCATGCAAGGGGCTTGGCCCTCGCAGCCCCGGCTTTGTCTGGAAGGTCATTCAGCCATCTGGTCTAATTAGCATATTATGCTTTTATTATTATAGATAAGCTTAAGAATAAAATAAATTTTAAAATTCAAGAATATGAAAACTCCATCAAAATAATATGCAAATGAATACAAATTTAAAACTTAATTGATATGCTTCTAAATGGTCTATTCATGAAAAAAGTAATAAAAACTGCTCAACCAAATATACAATTTTAGAGAGTTTATTATTTGTTCTATAATAAATTCCTGTGCTCAACTGTGACTGTCAATAAAACTCTCATTGAAATCTGAAACTGTCAGTGTGGTTGTTTGATTTTTCTTTACATTGGTATTTACAAAAGTGTAAATAGTTGTATATCCAAAATGTATTTGTGATTTATAGTGAAACTGATTTGTGACTGTCTTCATTATAATCATTCATAAAAATGATAGTTGGTATTATAAATATGCATTTATCTAAAACCAAACAAGGCATAACTAATATTAGATGACATAATGATATAAATACACGTGTTATATGTATATATCAGGTGTTTACATACATTATAGTGCAATACAGTTACTCCCTTTTAATTATTGCCTAATTTATAAGTTCAGTGAATGTACATACATTTTCATTCTGTTATGCAAAATAGAAAAGGAACTATTTAAGTAAGGATTTGCAAAATATCTTATTTCACTGTGAGAAACCACTCTCATTTACCATGTAACTTACATTTTAAAAATGTATTTTATTGCTTTTGAAATCTGATGTAATTTCAGAAGGGATTATAACTGTTAGAGCTCATTGAAAACAGACATAAAAACCAACATTAAAAACAAGGATTCCGTGAGAAACACATTTTTGATGGGACAAAAAATGTTTCCCTGGTACAAAGTGAGGTATTTAAAATATAACTTTGGCAGTGGAGTCAGGAATTCATAAAGGAAATAATAAGTTGAAATATTGTAAACTTAATTTGAACATTGAAACTAATCTTAAACTGTTTTTGCTTCAAAAGGAAAAACATTATTGCCAATGCACTAGTGCACATTAAGTATTCATTCAAGTAGATCAGCCCCCAAGTTTTTCAAAAGCTTTAAGTTCCTATTTTTAAATGCTGTCTAAATGGTTAAAATAGCCCTGGCTGGTTTGGCTCGGTGGATAGAACATTGGCCTGTGGACTAAAGGGTCCCAGGTTCGATTCTGGGCAAGGACATGTGCCGGGTTGTGGGTTTGATCCCCAGCGGGCGGTGTGCGGGAGGCAGCTGATCAGTGATTCTCATTGATGTTTCTCTCTCTCCCTTCCTCCCTGAAATCAATAAAAATATGTTAATAAATAAATAAATGGTTAAAATAGTTATAGGTATATTATAGCACTTCAGCTAACTCACTTAAGTCAACAATAGTAACACTTATTACTAGTATTACTATAACTATTAGTAATAACAATTCAAACCTTGAACCAGGTCCTTCTGTGAGGTAGAGCCTACATCACAATTTGTGACCAAGGGCACCATGCTCCCCCTCTCTCCAGACCGGTCAGAAATACATGCACTCAAATGCTCAGACATGTCACTATTTATTAAAATGTAGCAAATATGGAGATTAAAGAGGCAGCACTTGGGTTTTCACCATACTATTTTTTCATGGAGAAAGGAGTATAAAGAAGTGGTCTTGGACATGATTAACATAACACAGATAAAGTAAATTTCACAAGGCGTTTAAAGAAGTAGACTATCATCAGCCGATTCTAAAATTTAGAGAATACTGCAAAGTTACTGCAAAAAAATATTTTTAATTTTCAAATGACTAAATAATTTGAGGCCATCATCATATCATTGAAACCACACAAATAAAATAAATCAGTAAAGGTCCAAGCAGAAATCCTAAAACAAACATTTTTCAAAAATGCATTGGGCTGTGTGGTTTGGGTGGCACTAAAACATGCTCCACCTAATTATTATGATTTCAAAATCTGAATAAGCAAATATATTACTAGAGGAATATTTTCATTTGTGTAGCAGAAATTTAATACACAGAAATTATAATAATGAATCATAGTTTCAAGGAGATAATGATCAAAACTGACTAAACTAAGAATTCTGAAGTACCTCCGAAGGGTTGGCAGAATGACCAACTTTAGTCTGCAGTGCAGGAGGATGACAGGAGACACACGCCGTGGTCCATTTCCTGCTCCCGGTACTTACTTTCTCGTAATACTTGATCTCGTATTCGGTGATGACTCCATTGGGATGCTCGGGCTCCTGCCAGGAAAGCTCCACGCTGCGCTGCAGCACTCGCTCCTTCATGACTCCGCTCACTTGCGAGGGAGCTGTTTGGACAAGATGCGTCAATAAACAGTGAGAAAAGGCTCTGGATGCCTCGAATCAAATGTCACCACCGATCAGTTCCATGCTGCGCCAGTTTCATTAAGGTAAAAGAAAGCACCTTTTCACAGCTCACAATTCAGAAGGTAATGAATATTCAACCAGGACCTTATTACTGTTCATAAACCTTAATAGAAATTTAAATTAAAGTGCAAACAGCAGAAGATAGCATTGTTCAAGTTAGTGAAAAAATGGAAATGCTGGGGCTGAGAATGACAATTAAGCAAGTGAATGCTAATTAAGGCTACAAAATATGATTTCAGATTAATCTCCAGTGATAAACTAAGTCCAAATATTTATTTCACATGCAACAGCAGTATGCTTATAAAAAAATAACTTAATATCATGCAAGAAGAAGTTATGAAATGGCTGCTTTAATCTTCAACTAAAGGGATCACACTTTTAAAAAAAATGTTTTTATGTTTCATGGGTGTGTGTGTGTGTATTCCCAAAGAATTCCAATTAATTCTTACACTCTTTTTGGTCAAGAGCAAGAAAATGCTAAAGCTGCTGGTATCCAAATATGTGCGTGAGAACACGTATATACTCTTGCACGTGTAATTTATACTTAGGTAACCTAGGCCTCAAGCTTTGAAAGAAGCAGTTCGAACTATAATTTTTCCTTCTCTTTCTATATAGATAATGATATGCTTAGAGCTCTTTCAGTCTAATTAGTGGCATATACTCTCTTTTGGTAGCTAAGACTGTGGAAGGCAGCAAACTAATTTGCTCTGTCTAATTTGCTCAGTGATGATTAACTAGTTGTCTTCTCTGTCTAAATGAGGAGCTGCACTGGCTTGGCTGAATTTCAGGAGGGTCATTATGTTCCATGTATCATGCTCTGTCTCATCCTGTAAGATATTCTCAGGCTGTTAATTTAATTTTCAGATGTCCAAATTTGTTAATAATCCCGCTGACAGAAAAGCAATTATATGGGGCCAAAGCTGTTTAAGCAAGCTTCTGATGTTTATCCTCCTGGCTTTATTTTGCTTCTTCTCCTTTTTAATATTTTCTTGTATCAATGTCTAGAGAAAACATTTTTCACTTCTTTCTGGCTTGGCGGTTGGGAGGGAAGGACATGGAAGATGCATGACTCCCATTTCCTCGCAGATTACTAACAAAAGCATAACTAGGGAAGATTAAGTGGAACAACTTTTGCTTTCGGGCGATGCAGCTGAAGTACTCAACACACTGTGCTTACAGAATAAATGTGTGTCTGATGTTTCCAATGAAGCAAATTTCTAATAAGAAATCTTATTTTTGCCACTTTTAAAACCTGATTATATGCAGGGAAGAAGCACTTGTTTCTAAAGTGAGTTGCCTCTCTATGCAGAGCATGCTTGGCATATCTCAGCCCACTGTGATGTGCTGCTCCCTGGGAAAACAAGCCTCACCTAAGCATGAGGTGAGATTCTACTAAGTAAATGCTCTCTAATTGTCTAATTTAGATAAAATCATTCAGAAAGCCCTGTATTTTAATTCTAATTAGTAAAAAATAGAATGCAGCAGCCCAGGTAAGAATACCATAATAGTCGACACCCTTAATTACTCTATAAAGCTGCTGGTTTACAACACAGGGTGTGCCATTTGGAAATAGGTTAGCCGAAAATAGGTGTGAGACCTAGTCAGTACCAATCTCTAGGTCTCTTTCAAATAACACACATAGCTAAATATGATTTCCAGCTAAGTCAAACTGTAAGACATTTTGATTAGTTTCTGTCCTTAATTATTAAGGTGGAGGCAGAAGACACTGAATTTGTCAAGGTATGGAGGGGACTTGGTATATATTTACCTCATTTAGTTTCTGATATGTTATAACAAGATCTAAGTATAGACAGACTGGATTTCTGTAAGTTACACACTAAAATGATATTCATTGTTTAATCCTGGAAATCCAATAAAATTATGGTAATTAGGGGTTGGGGGAGAAATACCTAAAGTACTTTTCAAATGGACAGTATTTTGAAACCTGTGTCGGCACTAACAGTGCAGTGAGCTACTCCCCCCAGCCCCCTCCTCTTTTGTACAAGGAGCCATATCTGTGACTATACTCCTGATTTTCTATTTCCTTTTTTAAAAAATTATCCCTTGGTGATACTGTAGCAAGTCACACATTTGAGAGGATCAGAGACAGAAGTACTAGCACATGGCCCTAGAGAATAGATAAATTGCATGATAGGAAAAATCTTTCCCTGTCTTATGTCCTTCAAATACAATATTTTGGTACAGAAAAACTAATAATATTTTCCCTTGAGTTTCAATATCATAGGCATTAAGGATATACAACCCAAAAGATATATAGCTAAGGTAGTAAGATTCTAATAGGGTTATTACTTTCAGGTAAATTTATGTGTACAAGTAAAATTGAAGTTGCATAATCTTAAAACTCAATGATTTCTATGGTGAATATATATATGATCTACTAAACTACTCACATTGTTATAATTTCACTAAAAATGTACTCACACTTAAGCCAAAATATTCAATTTACTACAATGTGAAGTTCATTTTGAAAAGAATATGTACACAATTAAATTTTATACATAGTTAACAACCAAGTATGTACTATGACATTTAAATTGTAATTTCCACATTTATCAGTTAAAATAAAATATATTATAATCAGAATTGATTTGAAGTTAGTAAGTAGTAACCAGCAATAATAAATTCCCTAAATTGAAAAAGTAGAAAAAAAAACTTCATATAGAGGAGCTTTTAAACATGATTTTTTAGTAGGGTTTTTAACAAATGATTAACAGATTCATTTCTCACCTAAATTTCTTGATATATGCATACACAAAAATTAATTTTAACTGAAAAAACAGATGGAACATTTTTGCCCTTAAAATCTTCACAACGTATTAAGACATATCTGGAGTCTGTACAAATAACAGTGAAAGATGACCTTAGGAAATTCAGAAGATGGGTTCTGTGGCTCAAAGGGGTCAATTTCAACAGTATGAAAACAAGGTTGATAAAGCTGATGCAACAGGAATACAGAAACCTAATAACAGGCAGAAGGTAATTTGTGGGCTAGGTTTGTTAGTGTGAGCCTTTGAATTAAAAAATAATCAGTAAGAATGTCAGGTTTATGAAAAGACCTGAACCAATCAACAATTTACAGATTTTGCACTTCAAGCATTCATGCATGACTTTTGATCTTAATCAATTTATAATTAAAATCCAAATACAAAAGACACATTTAAATTTTATGATGAAATATATTTATAAAGACTCCATCACCCCCCCACTCCCCCACCCCGGCAAATGTTAAGTTTGCCTTCATGCATGGAAAAATTTCCCAGCACAAAGTAGGGGGAAAAGACAATATTAAAACATAGTGTATGAGGATATCCAAAGATATCCATAGTCTAATCTCTGGAACGTGTGAATGTGCAACAGTACATGGCAAAATGGACACCAGAGCTGTAACCAAGGTTATAGATCTTACAGTACAGTTATTATCCTGGACATCTCCCCAGTGGGTTCAATCTAATCACATCAGCATTTAGAGCAGAGAAATTTCTCCAACCAGTTTCAGAGAGGTGCTGCTGAAGGAGAAGCCAGGGAGGTGTGAAGCAGGGGAGGGTATAACCATAAGGGAAACATGAGAAGATAAGGGGTCAGCCTTTAGGATCAAAGACTGGTCCTGGTTGACAGAGGCAGGGAAACAGAGGCCTACATTCTACAAGTGCAAAGACCCTGGATTCTTGCAACAATATGAATTAGCTTGGAGCAGGTTTTCCCGTCTCTGGATAAGGGCCTGGCCCAGATAACAATCTAATCCCACCCGGTGAGGCTGTCAGCAGAGCATCCAGCGGAGAGCCCCACAGTGCCCAGATCTCTGGCCCACAGACCTGGGAGATAATAAACAGGTATTGTTTTTAAGTTTTTGTAGTAATTTTTATGGTAGCAATAGAAAACCAATTCATATGGGTAGTAAAGCAAAAAATAGACTTACTGGTCTGTTTATAAAGTCTATGAAAAAAAGGTTAGTGATAGGATAGTTTGATAATGTGGTATGTCAAACTTCATGTTGCAATAACAGGTAGTCAAGAAACTTTGGTCTTAATTAGCACTCAAAACACAATGTCTTATAGGAAAGAAATCTTCATCGTATATTAAAAAAACATTCTTTGTGGTAGAACTTTAGTGAGGCTCATGAATTTTATTTTGGATTTAAAAAGTAATTTATACTAGTTCTCATTGTTACTTTACTTAAATGCTCTCATTGAACTTCAACAAAGAATGGTGAGTGAAAACATAATATTTGTATTCTAAAGAATAAAATGAGGTAAGATGGGTCAACAAGCATGGAATGACCTTTTGCCATGCATTTCAAGTTGTTAAGTCTATTGACATTTGTTAGGTTTCCATTAAATAAATACAAAAAGTGAAAATGAACAAATCTTTAGAACAGTCAAATGCAGATCTGACAGTAACAGAATAATAGTCTTTACTAAAATGCTTTTGTTGCTGTACAGTAGGGAATTCGTTTTTAGCAACCCTTTGAAATCATAAATATGTGTATTATTAGCAGCCTAGTATTTTTAACACACAGATTTTAGCTTCCTTACTCTTCCCACAGGTGTTTCATTTTTGCACTACAGAAAAAGCATATATAAAAACATATAAATTTATTTCAATAACAAAACACTAGGCCATAGAACAGAGTTGAGTATCATGTACCATATCAATTCCATTTTGGGGGTATGTAGGAACATGTAAAAAAATTCTAAAATGTGATTTCACTAAACCTTAATTTCCTGACTGTAAACAAAGGTGTTAGTAGTAGTAATATGATGAGCAATAAACATAAAATTTATCTAACAAAAAGAAGCACAAGAACTAAGGGCAATTGAGCCTACAGCAATTATGAGCAATCAATTTGTGATAGAGGTCTGTCAAATTATTTTTGGTAGAAAGAAGCGTGATTTGTAGCTAAAAAAAACATAAAATCTCATTCTAAAATACATAGTTGAGAAAAATCAGTATAAAATGAATTTATCTTTTTTAAACTTAAATTATGTTATTTGCATTGCTATCTAACATACCAATTAGGATAATTTTTATTCAAAATGTAAAATACATAATTATAATAAGATATATCACAGAATGAATTTCTAAATATATCGAAGCACAATAACTGAAAAGACAACTTAAATACAAGTAAAACTAAGATCTGAAATTTTTTAATGAAGCCAATACACTTTCAGTAAGATAATACAACATAACAGGAACTATGAAAGTCAGTACTACTATTTGATTAAGAACAACCTTGCTCTTGAAAGCAATAGTTACAACATAGTCAGACAATACATCTTTCTGAGAATAAAGTTTTCTCTGTTATTATGAGACTAGAGGCCCGGTGCATGAAAATTCATGCATTGGAGGGGGCATCCCTCAGCCAGGCCTGCCCCTTCTCACAGTCCAGGAGCCCTCAGGGGTGGGAGGTGACCCAACGATCAGGGGAAGGCAACACCCCCATCACACCTCTGCTGCTGCCACTGCTGGCAGCGCAAGCCTCGACTGGCCCTGGTTACCTGAGCCTTGGGCAGCCCTGGGTGGCTGGGCAGCCACCATCCTAGGCTTACCTGTGCCTGGGACTGGCCCTGAGAAACTGTGGGGCTAAGGAAACTGGGCACCACCATCTTTGAGGGCGGGGAAGTCAATTAGCATATTCCCTCCTTATTGGCTGTGGGCACTGTCATCTTTGAGGGAGGAGCAGTCAATTAGCATATTCCCGCCTTATTGGCTGTGGGCACTGCCATCTTTGTGATGGCGTGTGGATCAATTAGCATATTCCCTCTTTTTTTTTTTTTTTAAATATATTTTATTGATCCTTTACAGAGAGGAAGGGAGAGAGATAGAGAGCCAGAAACATCGATGAGAGAGAAACATCGATCAGCTGCCTCCTGCACATCTCCCACTGGGGATGTGCCCGCAACCCATGTACATGCCCTTGACCGGAATCGAACCTGGGACCCTTCAGTCCGCAGGCCGACGCTCTATCCACTGAGCCAAACCGGTTTCGGCAGCATATTCCCTCTTTATTAGATAGGATGATTACTAACCAATTGTTTGGATATTTAATGAATTACTATAGGAGCTAGCACTTCCTGGCAAAATCTCTAGGTAAAATGCTTTAAGGTCAAAGGTGAGGACTGTGGGGAAAGCTATGTGGCTATCAGTTGGTTCTAAACACACATTGAGCCCATTGCTAATCTCAGTTTAAGTACTGACTAGAATTTTAATTGATGAGGGGTCAATTTCTAAACCCTGGTGCATTTGTGTTTCCATAGAATTACAATGTAATTGTAACTTTCAAAGTAAATAAAATAAATAATATTTTGTAAACAGTAGGCACACATTATTGGCCTATGAGGAGATAGAAACTTAGGTCAGATGAACACGTACCTCAGCAAGCACTTTATTGTTGCTGCTTCTTTGCAAACGCCTTGAAGATTTTTTTTCTGGTCCAAGTTACTTATCATATACTAGCTTGTTCAGCAGCAATGTCTTTTAACATAGTCTAGCATTAAACTAAGTACCCTTCACTGTTCCACTAAAATGCTTAGAGGTAAGAGTACTATAACAACCTTTTATTCATTTCTGATAAAAGCTTCATTTGTTTGTAAATTCAACAAATAATTTTTCATGATGATAATAGTATAAACAAAGAATTGCATGGTCTGCAAAGATGATGAGGCCACATTTCCCACTTTGAAGGAGATTTTAATGTAGAAAATAAGTTAGAATGTAAATGCACTCAATTTGAATGCACAATTAAACATCATAGCATAGATGAAGTATGAACCAAGTGCTAGCAAATTTTTGGGAGGCAGTAAAGAGTAAAACACAAAAGCATTCCCTGTAACTCAGTGTTTGACTGGTATAAGTATATTTTTAAACTCATTATCAGAAATGTTGCCATTATGTCTGTAACCTGCAACAGATAACCTTCTATTAATCAATAATAACAGCCAGGTTCAAGATTGGGCCCATGATTTTCTCTCTAGAGGCCTCCACCAATGAGTCGCCACTCACTGAATCGTTCTTCCTCTGCTTCAGCTAATATAGAATTTTTTTTCCAATTACAGTGTACATTAAATATTATCCTGTATTAGTTTCAAGATGTATAGCATAGTGGCTAGAAAGTCATACACTTTACCGCGTGGTCCACCTGATGTTTCACGCACCCAGATGGGCCCACACAGTGATCATGGTCCTACCAGCCGTATTCCCCACGCTGAGCCTACATCTCTGCGACTGTTTTGTCACTACCGATTTGCACTTCTTAATCCCTTCACCCTTTTCACCCAGCCCCCCAAGTCCCCTCCCCTCTGTCAAGCTATCAGTCTGCTCTTTGTACCTATGAGTCTGTTTCTACTTTGTTTGTTAGTTTAATTTGTTATTTAGATTCCGCATCTAAGTGAAATCATACGGCATTTGTCTTTCTCTGTCTGACTTATTTCACTTGGCATAATACCCTCCAGTTCCATCCAGGCTGTTGCAAAAGGTAGGCTTTCATTCTCTTCATGGCCGAGTAGTATTCCATTGTGTAATTGTACTACAGCTTTTATATCCACTCACCTACTGATAGGCACTCGGGTTGCTTCCATATCTTATCTATTGTAAATAACATGGCAATGAATAGAGGCGTGCCTATATTTTTTGGAATTCATGTTTCGTGTTTCTTTGGATAAATACCCAGAAATAGAATCACTGGGTCATAAGGCAATTCTATTTTTAATGTTTGAGGAACCTCTACACTGTTTTCCATAGTGTTTGTATCAATCTGCATCCCACCAGCAGTGCACTGGGGTTCCCTTTTCTTCACATCCTTCCCAACGCTTACTGTTTGTTGATTTATTGATGAGAGCCATTCTGACAGGTGTGAGGTGATATCTTACTGGGATTTTCATTTAATATAGATTTTTTTTTCTAAAAACGTATTTTCTTTGCTGACAGCACTACACAATATAACATTTAACTATTTTATAACTGTTTATCTCCTCAGTTATTCTGATGCTCCTTGAAGGCAGGGCATTTAGAAGAGTATGCGAGGGTAGGACTGAAGTGCATGGCCCCAGCTCTGCACCTGGGTTCCATTGCTTCTTTGCAGATTGTGTGAACCTTAGCAAGGAACTGAACATCCATGTGCCTCATTTTTCTCAGATTTAAAGTAGCTATAATCAAACTGCATACTTCATAAATAAAACTGTTCTAGAAATTTAATATATACATACATGTTAAACACTTAAAACCATTCCTGACACCTGGTAGGAACTCAGAAAATTTACAGGGTGGCCCCTAAAATGTATACACACCATTGAACAATTATAAAGGCAGTGTTTATTAAAACACATTTTATTTCCATTTAACAGCTGACAATTCATTTCATTTTCACTCCTTTTCAGGTTTAACTGATTTGAAATAATGGGTAAAGCCAGACTAAGCTTTAAACAAAGAAAATTTATCCTAAAGTGCCACTAGCCTTTTTTTATGGGAATACATAAAAGATAAAGTTCGTGGTATAAAAACGCCAACAGTTGATGAACTGACAAGTACTGAACAACATTACTCTTGATGTTTGCAATTCCATTGCTTTGCGTTATCATCAGTGCCTGGATCAGAATGGTCATCAGTTTGAAAACAGGCATTGCAAAATAAATTATTTATTTCTGTAGATTCTTTTAAATTTTGAAAATGAACTGTATGTTAATAAACATCAACTTTATAATCATTCAAAGTGTGTATACATTTTTTGTGACACCCTGTATTATGTATTACTAGAGGCATAGTGCACAAAATTTGTGCGGGGGAGGGGGGGAGTCCCCTCAACCCAGCCTGCACTCTCTCCAATCCCGGACCCCATGGGGGATGTCGGGCTGCTGCTTAAGGCCCAATCTCCAGGAATCAGGCCTAAACTGGCAGTCAGACATCCCTCTCACAATCCAGGACCACTGGCTCCTAACTGCTCACCTGCCCGCCTGCCTGATTGCCCCTGCTGGCCCGCCCCCCTAGCCTGATCACCCCTAACTGCCTCTGCCTGCCAGCCTGGTCACCCCCAACTGCCCCCCTGCCAGCCTGGTCTCCTCTCACTGCCCCCTCTGCCAGTCTGGTTGCTCTTAACTGCACCCCCCCTACCAACCTGGTCGCCTCAACTGCCCCCTGCCCCTCCCCCCGCTGGCTTAGTCACCCCTAATTTCCCCCCTCTGTGGGCCTGGTTGCCTTTCTGCCCCCTTCTGCCAGCCTGGTTGCCCCCCAACTGCACCCCTTGTTGGCCTGGTCACCCCCAACTGCCCCCACTGCTGGCCTGGTCACCCCCAACTGCACCCCCTGCCAGCTTGGTCACCCTTAACTGCACCCCTTTGCCAGCCTGGTCGACCCTCACTGCCCCCCTCTGCTGGCCTAGTCGCCCCCCCACAGCCTACTGTTTGGTCATTTGGTCATCCCTCACTGCCCCCCCCTGCTGGCCTGGTTGCCCCACACAGCCTGCTGCTCAGTCGTTTGGTGGTCCCTCACTAACCCCCCTGACGGCCTTGTCACCCCACTCAGCCTGTTTGGTCGTCTGTTCAGTCGTCTGTTCAGTTGTGATAGCTCCTGGCTCTTTATGTATATAGATTATTTTAGGCTTTGTCTGTATTAGACTTACTGATGCCTTGGACTGACTCCAGCATACTCTAATTCTGAAATCAAATTAAGGCATCAGTATTTTTCAAATGATCCTCCTATGAAGCTGACCTACACGTGAGTTTCAGAACAGTCCTTTTGAAACTTTGGCAGAAACACAAATTGTTATTTCAAGGTGGGATTCTAGTACTCTACATAAAAATTGTTGGCAAATTTTAGATTTTAAAACATTATATTGACATTTTTATTCAACTTACATAAATTAGACATGACCAATTTCTATAATTTATACTCTGTATTTTACATGCACTAGTAAGACATTTATGTTAAGTCATTTAGAAGGAATTTATTATTGCAAAAAACAAAACAAACACACACACACACACACACACACACAAAACCACACACACACAAAAAAAAAAACCACAAAAAAAAACAAAAACAAAAACACCACAAAAAAACGACCATCAGGGGAAGAGGAACGACAGCACACATCCTTTTCAAATATTATAGTCCATCAAGTCAACAGAGCAGACCAATGAAGCAATCTTTTCTATTTTAGGTGACGAGAAAAGTAATATTTTTAATAATTCTTTTAAAACACTTTTAAATTTGATCTATCAGGCCCTCTGACTCCATCTCTAATTTTCTAAGAATCCATGGTTAACATCTAGCTTGTTTATAAGGCTGACTACATAACTACAACCGATAGCTAGATGATTTTAGTTATGAAAATTAACTTAAATAAAATAAGATACACACCTACACACACATATATTCGTTTATGATCCAAACCTTCTTTACATGTCATCAGAATAAGTTTTAATTGTGTATATTTTATTTGACTTTGGAACATGTTTTTTCAATAGAGAGAGAATTGTGTTGTATTTTAATCGTAAAAATATTTTAATTCTATTTGACAATTTTTGAAATGTTAGGTTAGTCCAAATGTTTGTTATGAATATCTTTAATTATTATTTTCATAGCTAAATTCTTTATAACAAATATTCTTTCCATGAATGCATATCAAATAAAATATAAATTATTTAGCACTTGATACACTGTAACTATATTTCCTTACAATATGTACATGAGTATAATCCTTCATTTAGATTAATAAGCTTAATTTATGTACTATTATATATTACATAACATAAAACATGAATTATTCTTATATTATGTAATAATATACATTAATATTTACACAAATAATGATGTGGCTTAAGAAAGCTCATTAGTTCCTCTCCCTAAATATCTACACAATGTTTAAAATATTGTTTATTATAACAACATTCTGGAACTCCACAGATGTGGTTTACTTTTCAGAAATAATAAAGCCTGCATTCAAACAACATGTAGGTTGTTCATTAAGAGAAACATTGTCAATAGGAATAATATGAAAGAAAGAGGAGGGGTACTATGTTAATTATATACAGTCAGAATAAATCATATATCCCTTTAGAATAAAACTTGCATTACTAAATGCCAACTTTGTACTATGTGACTAAACTGCATTTATAACTCCCAAATCCTCTTCTAGTACACCACTGTTTTTCATTATTTTAAAATTAATATAATGTATTAAAACCAAATTTTTATTAAAAAATTAATAAAATGGAATAAAATTGAGCTCATCACATATATTTCATTAAATGTTGCTTCATATATGTGTGTATGTATGAATATACCAAAGCAAAGATATACAGTATGCACCTGTGAATTACTAGTAAGTTATTTTTTTACATTTTTTGAAAGCCTCTTCATTACATGATATATAATTGAGGGTATATTCCTTCATAGAGTGATATACATGTGTGTAAAGTGATACAAAACATAATACAGCAAAAATAAGTTTGACAATTCCATATTACATCATTCTTTTACTCTATTGTAAACTTCTTTTTTAAATATATTTTTTGATTGATTTCAGAGAGAAAGAGAGAGGGAGATAGAAACATCAAAGATGAGAGAATCATTGATCAGCTGCCTTCTGAATGCCCCTACTGGGGATCAAACCCACACCTGGTCTTGTGCCCTGACTGGGAATCAAAACCTGATCTCCTGGTTCATAGGTCTAGGCTCAACCACTTAGCCACACCGGCCAGGCTATTGCAAACTTTTTGATGATGGTTGAAGAAAATGACCAATTGCATTGTATTCTGATTGCTACCAATTTCATACTATTCCACTTTATGGTTTCTTTTTATTCTAATTCTCCTCTTTGTATCTTCTACTCTGGTATGAAGTGATTTCTTTTTTGTTTTTGTTTTTTGTTTTTGCTACTCTGTACCCGAGGATATTTTTTCCCCATTGATTTTTAGAGAGAGTAGAAGGGAGGGGAGTAGACCAAGAGATAGAAACACTGATGTGAGAGACACACATCGATTTATTGCCTGCAGCATGCGCCCTGCCCAAGGTAGGTGCCCTTGACCAGAATGGAACCAGTGACCCTTCAGTCTGTGGCCCAACACTGAACCAAACTGCCTAGGGCATGAATTGTTTTCTAATCTATTCATTCTTGGTCTAAAACACATAGCTATCCAAACCAACCTACTTTCTTAAATATTATTTAACAATACTAGTTTTTGTAGAAATTGTCCATTACTGCTTTTGTTCACTTTATTTTTTAATAGCTTTCCCCCCCAATCATCACTCTGGCACTCCTCACAAGTCATTTGATTTTAATTTCCCATCCTATTATAAGTCAAATTATTCAAGGAATAGAAGAGAGATGAAAGAATAAAGGAAGAAGAATGAAACAAGAAAGAGGTGGTGGAGGATGAGGCAGAGGAAGATAAGAAAAGAAGGAAACAAGTATCTAAAAACTCATTAAAATTACCTAATTTAAAATATGCAATTAAAGAATGTTATCATCTCAGTTGCTCCAGGTAATCTGAATATATTTTCATCTCCAAGGTGCATAAACTTAAAAATTCATATTATTTAATCATAACTTCTCAATACCAGTCAAGATTTATTATTTCAAGAACCTACCACAAACTAAGCATTTAGTTTAATAGCATCTGCTAAATACATTTCAATTAGCATTGCTGCTTGTATTTTAAACATGCTGCCTCACAATGTAAAAGCTATTGCCTAGGCATTTAGGCATAAATGAAAACTACTTTAAATTCCCTAAACCTATATGATGGCAATGGTGCAATATGGCATTAATTTACTAAAACATATTTTAGCACCAAGAGAAAAATTAATGAAGTTCACTAATGGCCAATACCTTAGAAGTCACTTTTTGTTTTTCACAGAAGGCTGGGCATTCAGTTTAACTTTCTATAATATTCTTTAAAAATCAACAAATAAAACTATGGAATCACTTCTATTCACTGAAAAAAATCTGAGTTACAATGAACAGATATAGGTAACAAGAGTTACCAATCCTATATAATAAAAGGGTAATATGCAAATTGACCCTAATGGCAGAATGACCAGTTGCTATGATGCGTACTGACCACCGGGGGGCAGACGCTCAATGCAGGAGCTCGCCCCGGTGGTCAGTGCGCTTCTGCAGGGGGAGTGCTGCTCAGCCAGAAGCCAGCTCATTGGCTGGCCAGTGCAACGGAGGAGGTGGGAGCCTCTCCTGCCTTGTTTGTAACTGGACTTCATTCCTCATAGAAACAACATCATAAATAGCACTTAGATTTTCAGGTTAGACCACAAACGTGTATCTGACCTAGCATATTGTTAAAATATTGTAGATTTGTACAGAAAAGGAATAAAAAACAGTTCTATTTTAATACTAGTAACTAAGCCTCCCAAAAACAATACAATGAATAAAATGTGTTTATTATATTGAATATAGATACTTCAATACAGTAATTAAGATCTTCCCAAATCCTCCTACAATTCTCATGTCTCTTAGCCAGATACTTGGCTTGCCTTCTCCCCCTCCCCTTCTCTTGCCATATGAAGTTTTGACTTTATTTCTAAATAGTCTCCAGCCATGAGTTTAAAAACTATTTGAATAGTTTGAACTCATTAGTATCAAAATTTATCTTAATGATATAGGGCAAATTTTTAAAAAATTGCTGACTTTAAAGGTATCATCCTAACCTAGAACGATATCACTAGTTCGTTTGTTTTTTAATAGTTGGGAGTTTATGATACTTCTTCTTAAAGAAATGCAATATACATAGCCATCAGTAGTCAAAAAAATTAAAGACTGATCTTAAGGTATATATACAACTTTACAAATTTCTATAAGATATTTTAGCACTGTAATTTGAGAGAATAATTAACCTAGAACTAAAAAACAAATTTGCTTCCTAGAGGAAAATTTTAGATAATTGAGAACTGTTATTTATTTAGTTAAACCAGAATTAAGTGTATATCTGAAAGCTTGAAAACTGATAAATAGTAGGGACAGTATTTGTTACCAAAATTGAACATGACCTCTAATCCCAGTCTTATTGTGAAATAAATGAATTGTACATTTCCCAATGATATTTCTCATTTATATATGACAGTCTCAAAAATGTTATTGGCTATATTTACTAAAAATAAACTCCACATTGAATAAATGTATGGAATTAGTAATTCTTCAGCTCTCTATTGTAACTAAAGCCAACACATACATGAGAAGCATTCAGTGTTTCCTTAATTCTGTGAATCAATTTGCCAGGTCTAATTTCGAGGAACTATTGTCACCATAGTTAATTTTTACTATAAAATTATGATAAAATGCCAATCTAAAATTTTACTCTACAATAGAAAAATACATTTCTTGTCCCCCACCCCTCTTATTTTTAGTTTTAGGTGGAGCATTTTGTTTTCGATCTCTTTGCCTTAAATCAGTAGACTATCCGCAAACTGCAACCAAGGCTAGAAAGCAACTTTAGTTCCCTGAGAATGAAGCAATGCAGACTGATGAGCACCTTCCATTGCATGTTCACATACATAACAATCTTATTTCACCCAGTGCAATGGCAAGGCTCTTCAGGAAGCCCGTGTCCTGGAATTTTCAGCGTAAGTCCTGGCAGAAAGTTGCATGAATGATTCATTAGAGGTAATTCTACTTCCTGATCATTATAAATTTGATTCCTTATTAGCATAAAACAAAACAAAACATACAAATGCAGGAAATAAATACAACATTGAAATAGATCCCAATTGTCTATGTTGCAAATATTACCCTGCTGATGCTCACTCAACATTTGCAATTCACTGACTGACAAATGCTCAATTGTGAAAAGTGAGGACATTTTCTGTGTTGTCCAGTAATAAAATTTGTCCAGTGGCACATTTCTTTATAAAACTGCATCACAGGGTCTTGGATGTCAAACGAAAACAATTGTGCAACATATTTTGTGCTATGTACAAAGGCAAATTCCATATGGTTTGTGCTAATTAAAAATGCATTTTGAATGAAAGATTCCTATATTATTTTAAAATAAAAGTTTTGAATTTAACCAAGTACTAGGGCTACAGTTTTGTTTTTAAGTCAAAACCAAGAAATTATTCTTAAGCATCTAACCACACACTAAATAAAATATTAAAGCTGCACAATGAATTAAAACGTAATCACTAAATAACAGTTATTATGACGTGCCACTGAATCGAGTCTCACTCCTGAAGACTAAGTGATGTCCTCAGTGTCCAGCCCTCAGCAGCCCTGCTCAGCTACATAGACTCCTGCCTGTGGCTTCTTTTACGGAGACAATACATCTCATTTTTGCTCTTCCCCTTTCCTGCCGCCTCCTATTTCTCCCAGCATTACTGTCTCCCAAAGAACCCTACCTTCTCATGAGGTGCTCAGATTAGGACAGCTTCAGGTGGGTTATTTTTACCTCCAGAGATGTTTCAGGCTTAATGTGTTCTAGGAACCACTTATTCATTGGTCCGGGTAGATACTCTCCTCCAACACTATATTTCAAATGAATACTTTTTTTCCCTACCAGACTTCCTTGCTGTCCACCTTTTGAATCATAGTAATTGGGAATACAACGGTATTGATTATGACCTGGTTCAGTCATCAACTCAAATGGAGCCTACTAAATAACAGACAGGCAATAATTTTCTGGTGCCAGATTACCAGATTATGTTAGCTGCTACCCAATGATTCATTTGGAAAACTGTACATTAATCCTTAAATAAAATGCGCAAAAGGACACTTGGCCCCTTGGAACACACACACACACACACACACACACACACACACACACACGTGTGCACGCTGAAAATGCAACTCCATTATGTCCCAGAGTTAGAAGGAAAAGTATTTTCAGACCAGTCTAAGTTAAATTTGATTTTCCATGCTTGAAATTAACCATCACCGCCACAACCTATACATTAGGTATCGTTTGTATATGTCTAAGAGTAATTATAATAAACAGAAAGAAAATGTATTGCTAATGATGCTCCTCCCCCAACTTTACAAGCTTTAAAGTCATACCGAAAAGAGTCATACCCAGCTCTGTGATTAGACATAAGTTAACAATCATAGTGTTGGATACCTTGAGATGTGTGAATTTCATTTTTTCATTATTTCATTGTGTGCCTCAGTTTCCTCATCTCTTAAATGGAGCTAATATTATCAAGTTTTAAGGGGCGATGAAAGCATTCAATGAGAAAAAATGGGGAGGCTAAGTATAAAATAAAGGGTAGCTGTCATATTAGCACAGCATACATGGTCTGTCATGGTTGGTTTCTGTTTATTTTTCCAGCACCATCACCTATAATTTCCTTCTCATTTCTACATACAAGGATTGTACATTCCATTTCATGACTCGATGGTATGGCTGCCCAGTTTCTTCTCCATGGAAATCCTTACACCCTAGTCTGCTAGCAAACTTCTGCTCACAACTTCAAGAAAACCAAAGGCTCAGCTTATCTGTACTTGGTATATACTTCAATTTAACTAGGGTAATTCCCTACCTACACCCCTCTTCCTCACCAAAATATGAGCCCCACTGGAGTAGAAACTGTATTTGTTCATGGTTACATTCCCAGACACTGCACAGTACCAAACACAAAGCGGCACTTCATACTTGTTTTGTGGAGGAAAATGAAAGTGTTTTTGTTTTGTTTTTTAATATCTGGGTAAGCAATGCATTGCCTTAAAGAAGCTTTAAAACAATTTTTACATGTGAATATAACAATATTCACTTCTCTATTTTCAATGCTGCCCAAATTGTTGATATTTCTTTAGTATTTTAAATATCAGTGTTCAGACTGACGATACTCATTAGATTGACAGTAGCAGATATAATAGTTATTGGAAAGCTAATTTCTTTAAAAGGCAGGCAAAATTGCAACATTCTACTTGTATTTGAAAGGTTATTCTTTGTTATTGAGTTACCAAATGACAAAGCTGACTCTGATAAAGGGTTATGGGATACCACTGTACTATGTTATAAATACTATTGCTTTAGATCAATATTCACAAAATTCGCCATTGTGTTTAAACGCCCAGCATACTAAAGTAGGCATAAATAAGTCATTTTACACTAACAATAACCTTCAGAGAAGCAACTCAATTTCCTTAGACAAACTTTCATTTTGCCGTATAAAAACAACAGATTGCTTTTAACTTCTGTCAACACTAGGTGCACAGGCAAACCACCCATTGAACCACGGGCGAGAGAATCAGCAACTAGTAGAGAGGTATTCAGGCTACATCTATGTCCCTGTCAATGCTCCATTCCTAATCTGTGGTCTAATTTTAGAAGAGATATAACCTTTTTTAATATTCTGTGCTGTTCTGTGCAAGCAAAAGAGTGATGTTATCCTGTTAAATTGGCATATATTTGTAAATCATATAGATGAAATAAATAATTCTGGATTTTGAAAAATTCAAAAGGAGTGAATTCTTTTTTTTCTAATAAGTTGAAGATTTTTAAAAATATTGATAAAATCAGGTACATTTAAGAATTAAATTACTAAAAAAATCTGTGTAAAAAAGGCTATGCAAAGCCATACATGATGCATCTGATTTTTTGTTATTCATAATTTAGTTTGTAAACTCTTCTGTTACTTAAATTTATTTGCACTTGTGCTTATAATTTTTATTTAAAACAATCAAAATGCTGGTAATAATTTTTTTCAAAAAATATTTGAAGACAGGTATTTTAGTATCAAGAGATTATCAATACATTCTGATATGTATATTTTTGTTTTTAAATCTGAGTGTTTCATAACATAAGATAAGCTTCAGAAAGAAATGTAAAGTTAAATGAGCCATTTAGGAAAATTAGATATGAAGGGTTATCTGTCATGTGTTTATAGTTAGAGCTCACTCCCAAGATCGTCTTCATGAAACCCATGGTTTCTTTCTTTGACATATGAGAGAAAACACTGTCGTTCTTCTGTGTTTTTTAGATCCATCTGTTGACACTGGTATCAAACAACTTTGAACTGATGTCGCATTGTGTAACAAGTGACAATATCAACTCCCAAGGCAGCCAAAATGCTTGCTTCATGAATGCATTTTGACAGGTCAGACACAAACCTGATACTTGCAATATGCAGCAGCAATAAGCAAGCATCACAAATAGTAAACAAAAGCTTCCATTACCTTGGGAGATATGTTTATATTCTCTGCAAAACATGTTCTATATTAATTATTATTCCTCTGTCTTATCTTTGTTGAGATTCAGCTCAGGCATCGCATGTTGTCAGTAGCAAAATGTTTGCCACTTACTTGTGGATAAAAGCTCTGGCCCGTAGATGCTGCTGTTTGTAAATGACTCCCAAAGACAACAAGACATCATTTTCCCAGGTGGGCTACTCATTTACTTTCTGGGTTTTTTTTCTCCCACTATTCATCTCTGGTGACAAGTGTCAATTATGGACAGGAGATTTATGGGACAGGAAGGATAAAGCCCAATTTACAAATCATTTCCTGAGCAAGCAGACAGGTGCAATGACAGAGCCGGCTTGCTGTAATTGAATTTCTTGCTGCTATCTACTCAGTCACAAGAAGATGTCAACCTCAAGGATATTAGCTGTGCAAAAAGTCTTAATACACTATGATTTTGAATGTGGAGATGACAATATAGCCGGGGTTTGAAGTCTGGACTCTGAATGGAATATACTAAAGTAATTTCTTTCATGTAAAAATAAGGATTTTCCTGACCCCTTAAATGGAGAGTTCATCAGGGACAATTTGCCAAGGTAGGCTGACTTTAAATCCAATGGCAATAATGGTTACGGAAATAAACTCCATCCAGATGTATCTGAAAGTTGGTTTATATATAACTACTAATATACTAAAACTGAAGAATATTTCTTGGATAAGTTCACATTTTTAATGGGTAACTAGTTTGAACCTTGTTATTAATCAGAATATTTTCAATCATATGGTGCTATAAACTTGTAGTTAAATGTTGCCTTGTTTTAAAGAATATACAAATATATATCATCATAGGATTCTATGATTATATTACTTGCAGTTTACTAGCTCTCAAAAACTTATGTACCTTGTTTAATTATTAATTTTACATCCTTAGTTTAAATCCAACGTTTGCAATACATATGCTAATAGATAAAGGCCTCACATACAGTGTTGATAATAAGTCAAAGTTCTGGAGGTCTACAGAAAGTATAATTCAATAAATACTGTTGCTTTGCTTGTACGCATTTTATTAAAACTAGACTGGCTCATTTCATGGCCATCTTCTCAAAGTTTAACATTTAAATGTTTCAAATTAACTTTTTTTCTGAAAAAATCTTTCAAATCCTACAAAATGTGATAATTTTTTTTAAATGAGGTGGGGGGACACGTTGGAGAAAATCTGGCTAAGAAATTTTTCTAAAATCTTAAATATTCTAAACACAGATTATCTAACAACCATTATTTCCTAGTAGATGTTTAAGTTAGTTTTCATTTTTATTTTAATGAACTGATTTCAGATAATGATATAGTGAATCATTTAAATGTATGTGTCTAAAATTGCATTGGTAAGAGAATTTTCAGTTTAGTAAATATTGTTACATCATTAAGCAGTTTCATAAATGTCTAGTTCAACCTGACATTTACAAAATTTTCCATTTTTTCTGTGTTTTAGACAACACTTGATATATATATATTTTTTTTTTTTTTTTTTTTTTTATTGCTTAAAGTATTACAAAGGGTATTACATATGTGTCCATTTTATCACCCCGCCCTAGACAGTCCCCTAGCCTCCCCTAGCCCCCAGTGTCTTATGTCCATTGGTTATGCTTATATGCATGCATACAAGTCCTTTAGTTGATCTCTTACCCCCCTACCTCCTGCCCCCCAACCCTCCCCTGCCTTCCTGCTGCAGTTTGACAATCTGTTTGAGGCTGCTCTGCCTCTGTATCTATTATTGTTCAAAAGTTTATAATGGTCTCTATTATCCATGAATGAGTGAGATCATGTGGTATTTTTCCTTCATTGACTGGCTTATTTCACTTAGCATAATGCTCTCCAGTTCCATCCATGACGTTGCAAATGGTAAGAGTTCCTTCCTTTTTACAGCAGCATAGTATTCCATCGTGTAGATGTACCACAGTTTTCTAATCCATTCATCTACTGATGGGCACTTAGGCTGTTTCCAGATCTTAGCTATGGTGAATTGTGCTGCTATGAACATAGGGGTGCATATATCCTTTCTGATTGGTGTTTCTGGTTTCTTGGGATATATTCCTAGAAGTGGGATCACAGGGTCAAATGGGAGTTCCATTTTCAGTTTTTTAAGGAAACTCCATACTGTCTTCCATAGTGGCTGCACCAGTCTGCATTCCCACCAGCAGTGCACAAGTGATCCTTTTTCTCCACATCCTCTCCAGCACTTGTCGTTTGTTGATTTGTTGATGATAGCCAGTCTGACAGGTGTGAGATGATACCTCATTGTTGTTTTGATTTGCATCTCTCGGATGATTAGTGACTTTGAGCATGTTTTCATATGTCTCTTGGCTTTCTGAATGTCCTCTTTTGAAAGGTGTCTATTTAGGTCCTTTGCCCACTTTTTGATTGGATTGTTTATCTTCCTTTTGTTGAGTTGTATGAGTTCCCTATAAATTTTGGAGATTAGGCCCTTATCAGATATGACATTGGCAAATATGTTTTCCCACACAGTGGGTTTTCTTGTTGTTTTGTTGATGATTTCTTTTGCTGTGCAGAAGCTTTTTATTTTGATGAAGTCCCATTTGTTTATTTTCTCTTTAGTTTCAAGTGCCCTAGGAGCTGTGTCAGTGAAGAAATTGCTTCGGCATATGTCTGAGATTTTGTTGCCTTTGGATTCTTCAAGAATTTTTATGGTTTCCTGTCGTACATTTAAGTCCTTTATCCATTTTGAGTTTATTTTTGTGTATGGTGTAAGTTGGTGGTCTAGTTTCATTTTCTTGCATATATCTGTCCAATTTTCCCAACACCATTTATTGAAGAGACTATCTTGGCTCCATTGTATGTTCTTGCCTCCTTTGTCAAATATTAATTGAGCATATTGGTTCGGGCCGATTTCTGGGCTCTCTATTCTATTCCATTGATCTATATGCCTATTCTTGTGCCAGTACCAGGCAGTTTTGAGAACAGTGGCTTTGTAATACAACTTGATATCTGGTATTGAGATCCCACCTACTTTGTTCTTTTTCAGGATTGCTGCAGCTATTCGGGGTCTTTTTTTATTCCAGATGAATTTTTGGAGAGTTCGTTCTAGATCTCTGAAGTATGCCGTTGGTATTTTAATGGGAAGTGCGTTGAATTTATAGATTGCTTTGGGTAGTATGGACATTTTAATGATGTTGATTCTACCAATCCAGGAACACGGTATGTTCTTCCATCTGTTTATGTCTTCCTCTATATCTTTTTTCAACGTCCTGTAGTTTTCTGAGTAGAGGTCTTTTACCTCTTTAGTTAAGTTGATTCCTAGGTAGCTTAATTTTTTTGGTGCAATGGTAAACGGGATTGCTTTTATAATCTCTCTTTCTGAAAGTTCACTACTGGTGTATAGAAATGCCTCAGATTTCTTGGGGTTAATTTTGTATCCTGCTACATTGCCAAATTCATGTATTAAGTCTAGTAGCTTTTGGATGGAGTCTCTGGGGTTTTGTATGTATAATATCATGTCGTCTGCAAATAAGGACAGTTTTACTTCCTCTTTTCCAATTTGGATGCCTTTTATTTCTTCTTCTTGCCGAATTGCAATGGCTAACACTTCCAGTACTATGTTGAACAGGAGTGGTGAGAGGGGGCATCCCTGTCTTGTTCCTGTTCTTAGGGGAAATGGTGTTAGTTTTTGCCCATTGAGTATGATGTTGGCTGTGGGCCTGTCATATATGGCTTTTATTATGTTGAGGTATGATCCTTCTACTCCCACCTTGCTGAGAGTTTTTATCAAGAATGGGTGTTGAATTTTGTCAAATGCTTTTTCTGCATCAATTGATATGACCATGTGGTTTTTTTCTTTCAGTTTGTTTATGTGATGTATCACGTTTATTGATTTGCGGATATTGTACCATCCTTGCATCCCTGGGATAAATCCTACTTGGTCATGGTGTATGATCTTTCTGATGTACTGCTGGATCCGATTTGCTAAGATTTTGTTGAGGATTTTGGCATCTATGTTCATGAGGGATATTGGCCTGTAGTTCTCTTTCATTGTGTTGTCTTTACCTGGTTTTGGTATTAGGGTGATGCTGGCTTCATAGAATGAGCTTGGAAGTGTTCCTTCCTCTTGAATTTTTTGTAGTAGTCTGAGGAGGATAGGTTTTAGTTCTTCCTTGAATGTTTGGTAAAACTCCCCTGTGAAGCCGTCTGGTCCTGGGCTTTTGTTTGCTGGAAGCTTTTTGATGACTGCTTCAATTTCTTCCATAGTTATTGTCCTGTTGAGATTTTTAGATTCTTCCTGATTGAGTTTTGGAATGTTGTATTTTTCTAGGAATTTGTCCATTTCCTCCAGGTTGTCTAGTTTGTTGGAGTAGAGCAGTCCATAGTATTTTTTAATGATCATTTGTATTTCTGTGGGGTCTGTTGTTATTTCGCCTCTATCGTTTCTGATTTTGTTTATTTGGGTCCTCTCTCTTTGCTTCTTGGTGAGTCTGGCTAGAGGTTTGTCAATCTTGTTTATCCTTTCAAAGAACCAGCTCTTGGTTTCATTGATTTTCTGTATTGTTTTTTTGGTCTCTATGTCATTTATTTCTGCTCTAATCTTTATTATTTCCTTCCTTCTGCTCACTCTGGGGTTTTCTTGTTGCTCTCTTTCTAATTCTTTGAGTTGTAGAGTTAGATGATTTACTACCATGTTTTCTTGTTTTTTGAGATAGGCCTGTAGAGCTATAAACTTCCCTCTCAAGACTGCTTTCATTGTGTCCCATAGGTTTTGGATTGTTGTGTTTTCATTGTCATTAGTTTCCAGAATGTTTTTAATTTCTTCTTTGATCTCATTGGTAACCCAATCAATATTTAATAGCATGCTATTCAGCTTCCAGGTGTTTGAGTATTTTTGGTTGTTTTTATTGTAGTTTATTTCTAATATTATGCCATCGTGGTCTGTGAAGATGCTTTTTATGATTTCAATCTTCTTGAATTTGGGGATACTTTGCTTGTGACCCAATATATGGTCTATTTTTGAATATGTCTTATGAGCATTTGAGTAGAATGTATATTCCCTGGCTTTGGGGTGGAGTGTTCTGAAGATGTCTATTAAGTCCATCTGATCTAGTGAGTCATTTAGGATTGCTGTATCTTTGCTGATTGTTTGTCTAGAGGGCTTATCCAGTGCTGTCAGTGGTGTATTAAAGTCCCCTACTATGATTGTATTGTTGTCGATCTCTCCTTTGATATCTTCCAGGAGTTTTTTTATGAATTTGGGTGCTCCTGCATTGGGTGCATATATGTTTACCAGAGTTATATCTTCTTGTTGTATTGATCCCTTTAGTATTATGAAGTGGCCTTCCTTATCTCTTGTTATGGCCTTCACTTTGAGGTCTATTTTGTCCGATATAAGTATTGCTACCCCAGCTTTCTTTTCCTTTCCATTTGCCTGAAAGATATTTTTCCATCCTTTCACTTTCAGTCTGTGTGAGTCCCTTCTAATGAGGTGGGTTTCTTGTAGACAGCAGATGTATGGGTCATGTTTTTTTATCCATTCAGCCACTCGATGTCTTTTGTTTGGAGCATTTAGTCCATTTACGTTTAAAGTTATTATTGAAAGGTACTTGTTTGTAGCCATTTCTGTTTTTGTGTGGCTGTTTTCTTTCTGAGCTTTTTATTTCTTATTTTTATACCAGTCCCTTTAGCATTCCTTGCATTGCTGGCTTGGTGGTGATAAACTCCCTTAGCCTTTTTTTGTCTGTGAAGCTTCTTATTTCCCCTTCAAGTTTGAATGATAGCCTTGCTGGATAGAGTATTCTTGGATTCAGTCCTTTGCTTTGCATCACTTTGTAAATTTCAGCCCATTCTTTTCTGGCCTGATGTGTTTCTGTTGAGAAATCATTTGACAATCTAATGGGAGAGCCCTTGTATGTAACTTTCCGTCTCTCTCTTGCAGCCTGTAAGATTCTCTCTTTGTCCTGAACATTTGCCATGGTAATTATGATGTGTCTTGGTGTGGGTCTTTTCGGGTTCACCTTGTTTGGGACTCTCTGGGCATGTGTGACTTTTTTCTTCCCCACCTCAGGGAAGTTTTCTGATATTATTACTTCTAATAGGTTTTCTAATCCTTGTTCATCCTTTTGTTGTTCTGGTACTCCTATTATTCGTATGTTGTTTCGTTTCATGTTGTCCCAAAGCTCCCTTAGGCTCTCCTCCTGTCTTTTAATTTTTTTCTCCAATTGCAGTACATTTTGGGTGTGTTTTGCTTCCTTGTCTTCTAATTCACTAATTCGGTCCTCCGCTTCTCCTAGTCTACTGTTGATACTTTCAATGGAGTTTTTCATTGCAGCTATATCACTCTTCATTTCTTCTTGGGTCTTACTTAAGTTGTTGATTTTTTCATCTGTTTCTTCTAGCTTCTTCCATATGTTATCGATTTTTTCATCTGTTTCGTCTTGCTTCTTGCAGAGGTTGTCGATTTTTTCCTCCATCCGGTTTATGCACTCTAGGACCCTTATTCTGAATTCTTTTTCTGTCATGTTGCATGCCTCTGTATTACTTAGCTGCTTTTCTGGAGAGTCCTCCTTCTCTTTCCTTTGGGGGTTTCTTTGTCTACCCATGTTTGATCTCACTGACATATCTAGACGTTGAGTCGTTCAGTGGTTGCTCCCTTGGTAGCAGTGACTCCTTGATCTGTGGTTGCTCTTCAGGCGGTTGCGGTAGCAGCTGCTCTTCAGTTGGCAGCAGCTCCTCTGGTGGGTTCTGTTCACAGCTGTGGTGGCTCTTCTGGCTGGTGGGCGAGGTTTCACGTACAGCTGCTGTTCCTCGGCAGAGGGTGTGTTGCTCAGGAGGTTGCTGTGCTTGGACCTGCTGCGTTGATTTAAAGGCACAAAATACAACACAACAAGGCACCACGTACCAGGCACTATACACAAATATATTCACGATATTAATAACCCCAAATAAAGGTGATCACCCGAATTAAGAGAATTAGGGAACAAGGAAGAAGAAAGAGAAAAAGATAAAAGAGAAAAAGAAAAGAAAAGTAGGGACCAAAAAAAAAAAGGAGTGCAAAAATGAAATTTGGAAAAAGAAGGGGGGAAAATAAAAGCGAGAAAAGAAAAGAGAAAAAAAAAGAGCGAAAAGAGAGAATGAAGTGGAAGAGGGGAAGAGACTTTTTATATGAGGAGAATACTCCTATAGAACAGCCATTAATCCCAACAAATTCCAGCAACAGCTCCCTGGAGATGAATGCAAACTAGAAACAACCAATACTATAACGATGAAAATAGAATGGAGAACACTAATCCCAAAATAAAATAAAGAGAAAATAAAATGGCACTTTAAAAAATGGTAAAATGGTAGCAGTAGTAATACTGGTTAAAAATAAGAAGGTAGTAATTAAAAGGGTAAAATCAGGTGATGGAAAAAGAAGAAAAAAAAAAAAGAAAAGAAAAAAAAAAAGAAGAAAGGAAAAAAAAAAAAAAAAAAAAAAAAAAAAAAAAAAAAAAGAAAAAAAAATTGGTTTCTTAGTTAAAAGGTGGAAAAAAAAAATTGCAGTAGTGAAGGTCCCTTGGTTCTTCTATTCTTCAGTGTGGCTCGCCTTAGACCTGCCAGGTATCCAGGAGAGTGTTGAATTTCCCTGCGATACACTGTTCCTCTGTGTTGTAAACCACAGTCCTTATTTTAAAGCAGACCGCTTTTGTTTCCCAGACTGCCTTATTTTGTGTTTAGCAAAGAGTCAGTTTGTGGGTCAGCCTCTGGGTGGCAGTGTTTTGGGGTTGGCCTCTGAGGCTGTAGGGCCTTTCTGTCCAGTGGAAGTTCACTGCCCAGAGCTGGCTGCGTAATAGTTAGTTACCAGCGCTGTGTTGTTGCTGGGATTGAAAATCCCTCTATAGGCCAGACCCTGTTAACTCCCAGGGACTGATCAGGTTATTTTAATCCTTGATCTTGTACAGGGTGGAATCTGGGTGTGGCTGTGCTCCTTGCCTGGGGGCTGGGGGGAGGAGTCTCACTCTCCGGAGAGAATGGCTGCCCCAGTCCTGTGCTCGGGGGTGTCTCAGCACTCAATTCGCTGCCACCTCTCCCGGCTCCCCCTCTCTCCTCAGTCTCTCCCCAGATTCCACTCCTCCGCACACTCTCCCTCTCTTCAGCACAGGTGAGTGTCTGTATCCGAAATGTCCCATGAACAGGATTCAGTGAAAACAATCAAACAAACGCCGGCCGCGGAAACGGGGAAGGCTTGGTTTCTGTAAGCTTCTTCTCTTACCGGGACTGCATGGTCTGGTCAGCTCTTCAGGCTGCCCCCTTTAGGCTCAGTCCTCTGTGATCACAGCACTGAGCTCTCAATTCCCCCGGCGGCGCCAGGAATCCCGCGGTTCTCCTTTCCCCCGTCAGGGGCTGTGCCTGTCCCAAGGGACGCGGCTGCCGCGCGGTCTCCCTCCGACTCTCTGGGTTCAGAGGTCTGGCAAACTTTCCTGCCCAAATCCCTGGTTTTTTTTTTACCTTTCCTGGGGAGTTCTGCTCTTCTCGGCTGCAAACCGTCTCACCAGCTGAGCAATTTCGCCAATTCGGTGTGGGTGTTACTAGTTTCAGCTGCTGACTCCATTTGCTCCGGGACACGACCTGGGACGCGTCTGCCTATATCGCCGCCATCTTCCGTCTCCAACACTTGATATATATATTTTTAATTAACATTTTATTATATGTTAAATTGTTTTTTGTTGCTATTCGTTTTTATACTTCCCTAAATTTGTTGATTTATTGGCCATTCCTATTTCATCAATTTCACATATTTTGTAGGTTGTTTTTCTTTTTTAGTATGTTGTAGTTTTTTCTTATTAAAAAAATAAATACTGGGCACTACTCCTTTGTCAAATAAACATATCATTCCCTCCTACTGTGAGGTTTCTATTTTCTCTTTTATAGTCATTTTTATCAATTTTCTCTTTAAGGACTGCGTTTCCTGGAAATTTCTACTCTAATCAGAGGTCATTAAGAGAGCCCTCTCTATTTTCTTCAAAATTGTTTGTTATATTTTTCTCTTCACGATTGTCTTTATTCTATGAAATTGTGATGGTGTGCAGTACAATAAATGGTGTATAGTACTTTTATTTATTTAATTATATAAATATATATAATCAGCTATATATCGTATTTCTGTATATGTTTGAAGATATTTGTTCTGTTTTCCTGGGATACTTATCTGTGTTTTTGCTGAGAGCACATTTTTAATTCCATAGATTTATAATGCATCTCTGCACATTTTTCTTCAAAACTGTTTTAGCTATCCCCATCCATTTTCCTTTTTTTCATGCAATGCAGAAATTTGATTAACTGATTAAGTTTTGCACACATTCTATTGGAAATTTGATTATAATCACATTGAATATAAAAATTCATTGGAGAAGGCTTGGTATACAGTACTTGATATACTGTATAGCATATACAGTATACTAAAGTATAGTATATATATAGTATATATAGTATAGTATATGTAGTATACATTATATATATACATATATACATATATCATGAAGACTTTCAAAGCAATGAATATTGTCAACCTTTCAATATTTTTAGGTCTTTGTGTCATTTGAAAATGTTTTCTATTTTTTTAATATAAAATCTTGCAAAACACATGGTCCCTTGTAAATTTGTATCTATTTGCTTTTTACAATAGCCAATTGCATTTTAAAAATCATGCTTTCAAACATTTTCTAACAACTGAATACTGCACACAGAGGAACATACCCTTTATAATCATCTATCTTGTCAGTCCTTGGAGAAGGTATTTTAGCCACGTTATATACAGGAAACAGGTTAAAACCTGTTTGTGACTCAATCTATAAGAACATAAACTAGGTCTAATTTATTTTTCTTGCTGCAGAAAGTGAGCCTAATTTGCAGGTTATTACATATGAAACTTAAGAAAAAGTTTTTTAACCAAAGTTCACTTTGTCCACTATGGCCGTAAAGACCCCAAGCCATATTTTATAAGCTGTGGTGCTCTGTCTCTACTCAAAAGTGTCCTCTCTTTTGATGCCCATCTAGTCCTGTGTTAATAACTGGTTTAGGCCCACCATTCCAGAGGCGGCTGCAATTCTGTGTAGCCATTCCAAACCAAAGAAGGCTTTTGAGAAATGGGAGGTTCTTTATAAGCGCAAGTTGCCCCTAGTTATTAAAATAAAAGCTTTCCCATATACAACCTTGTCAGCAGTAGCACTTAGTGACCCAAAGGGCAGCTATTTACTGAAAACAGGAACTCCGTAATTGAGGTCCCTGTATACCCTATCTCCAAGCCTGCACAAAAATATAGCACGGAGGCTTGAGCTAAATGCTTTTCAAGCTACTAGGGTTTTTAAGCTACGGAATGCTTTTTAAGCTACTTCAGCATATGTCTTTGTCAAAAATACCCAACTGGGCCTTATTTCCATTATGATATTTTATATGTAATTCCCAATTGACTTGAGTTGGAATTACCTCAGTTTGGATGGGAACAAAATTAGCCTTCACCTTAACAAGCTTTAGCGTTAGGTACGTGTCATTTCACAGATTCTCTTTCCAGAAGGAGTTTGGTAGATCAGGAGGATGCTGCTAACCAAGAAGCCCCTTTGTTTTTGTCCTACTGTGATCTTGATGTTGACTTCATCCGGATAAAACTCTCAGGTAAAGAAAAGTTCTGGCTTCAGGGTATGTTGAACAGGGATATAAATTAAGATTTATTGAGTATAGTTTTTTCCAAGGCTTTCTTGATTATAAAGTAAGGCTTAGTTCTCCCCAGGCTTCACCACAATTTGTAATACAGACACAGAATGTTAGAATCAGAATGGTTTCTAGGATTTAATTTCCATAGGGCAGTGATTTTCACTTACCCACTGCCACATATCCAGCAAACAACTACACAAGTAGGTTCACAGTGTGAGCAGAGTCAATACGTTAGAATATATTTTTCAATTAGAAATCTTGGATGTTGTAGCTGAGGACACAGAGGCTCCGGAAAGTGAAGCAACTTGTCAAAGGCGAATGGTAACTGGGTAGAAGCGTGGGTCAGAATTCAGCTTTTCTGAGATTATGGTCAGTGGTCTCCCAGCATGTCCAATTGCTACGAATTGGGCAGCCAAAGACAGCGCTTCCCTGATCCACATATTAGAACTACAAAGGACAGAGACAAAGAACATTGCCACTTACAGGTGCCTTTTTGTAACAGAGTTGGCCCACTGGGCACGGAGTGAAGCACTTTCAAGAAATTCTCAGTGGAGTAAATTGGCTGAGAAAGAGTGCATAATCAATTACTCATAACGCAGTATTTTATGATCTTTAAAATACAGCACATATTTATAAATTTTATGAAATGAAAAGTCAGCTTTCTTACTGTAGACTGTCTTGCAGCTCTGAAAGTCAAACAGCTATTTTATTTTCTTTTAAACATAAAACTGATTTAAGAATAATCACTGAGGAATAAGCCTAAGAAATCAACAGGACTTATATAAAAAAATAATAATTCTTTACTCAGCTACAGATACATATGTAATTAAGTAAAGGAATAGAATATGTTCTGAGAAGATTCCATGTTGGACAGATACCTATTTTATTCATATTAATCCATAATTCAAGAAAAATCACCATTCAGTGTAAACTCCCCCCCCGAAAAAATCATTAAAAAAAAAAACACAACACAAAGAGACTAAAACTTATAGTTGGAAAAGAAAATACATTAGAAGAACCAATAAAAACAAGAAAGATAATTATAATTAGGGCACAAATTATAAAGTATAAAATTCTAAATCTATAGTAAGTAAAACAATGTCATATTAAGCAACCAAACAAACAATAGAGAATTTAAAAAGACTAGAAAGTCCACAAACAGACCCCAGCCTCTATATGGCTTTGGCATAACATTTTAGGATTTTAAATAGTGTGAGAAGAATGAATTTTACAATAAATAGTATCAAAGCAACTGAAAAGATTAGTGGGAGTAGGGAGTTAAAGATACCTTCACACTGTATACAAAATATATTCTTGATAACTTAAAATTTTAACATGAAAGCGAACCCATTTAAAAGAACATATGAATAAGTATTTTTATTTATTTTTTAATATATGTTATTGATTTTTTACAAAGAGGAAGGGGTAGGGATAGAGAGTTAGAAACATTGATAAAAGAGAAACATCTATCAGCTGCCTCCTGCACACTCCCTACTGGGGATGTGCCAGCACCCAAGGTACATGCCCTTGACCAGAATCGAACCTGGGACCCTTCACTCTGCAGGCCAGCGCTCTATCCACTGAGCCAAACCGGTTAGGGCTGAATAAGTATTTTATGACCTGTTATGAATAAAGTTGTAGACCTTTAAGCAAAAGATAGACTGATAAAAATTTATATGTCAACAGTAACATGCATAAAGTTAAAAGACAATAAACTGGAAACATTATGTATATACTAGAGGCCTGGTACATGAAAATTCGTGCACTCAGGGAGGGGAAGGGGTCCCTCAGCCCGGCCTGTGCCCTCTCGAAGTCCAGGATCTTTCAGGGGATATCTGACTGATGGCTTAGGACCACTCCCTGGGGGATCGAGCCTCAGCTGGCAGTCAGACATCCCTCTGGCAGCCTAGGAGCTCTCGGGTGATGTCCGACTAATGGCTTAGGCCTATTGGGAGCAGGCCTAAGCCTTTAGTTGGACATCCTTACCGGTGCAGCAGAGGCAGGAGAGGCTTGTGCCACCGCCGCTGCGCTGGGCAGCAATGATCCAGCTTCTGGCTGAGCGGAACTCCCCCTGTGGAAGTGCACTGATCACCAGGGGGCAGCTCCTGCATTGAGCATCTGCCCCCGATGGTCAGTGTGCGTCACAGCGACAGGTAGTTCCGCTGTTTGGTCAATTTGCATATTACTCTTTTATTGTATAGGATTTTTATGTGTGTGTGTGTGTGTGTGTATATATATATATATATATATATATATATGACATTTTAGATAGACCTTAACTTATTTCATTTAATCAACAAATACTTAATGCAATAAATGAAAATATATTTATCTGCTTTAAGGAGTTTATATTCTAATGGGGGTAAGGATATACACAGAAAGTAGCATGAATAAGTAAAATATATACTGTGTTAATAGTGAGACATGTTAACAAGAAAAAAATAAGGCAGAGATATGGGAATTATTGTTGGTGGTTGAAATTTCAGATCTAACATACAGATTACTTTAAGAAGTAAAACCTTACCATATATTCCTTTTAAGAAAAAAAAGGGGGGGGGACGATAATGGAGACAAAAGCATATGGATCAGCATAGTATCCACCTGCATTTTTAAATTAAATAGGCTTTTACTGGAGATTTTTAATTTCATAATTTTATCTGTAGAAAGATGATTTATGATTCTGGAAAATGGGAAGTGAAATTGTATTTTTAAAGTACGCAAAAGCAACGCAAAGGAACACTCCTTTTATTCTATGAATGCACGGAGGAACTCCACCTATCTTCTAGAAGCCACTTTTTCCCCTGATTTGTTGTTGTTGTTGTTGTTGTTGAATTGTGAGCACTGTCTGTGGAAATCGAACTGCCACTTAATTTGCTTCTCACATGCTGCAAAACATAAATGTTTGAGAAGCGAACAGGAGAAAGATGGTTTCGTGTCTGAGGCTAAAGACACACCCCACTGTACTCAAATGAAGGGAACACTGGAACATTTTCTGATTAAATCACAGGATCCACTAAAGAAAAGGCTAAACAACTAGTAGGCATTCTAGGATGGAGGGCCCTTACACATAGGTCTCCAGTTCTGGACACGTGTTGAAACTACGTGTAGTGAAAGACCACATAGAGGCACCTGAGGGTCTGTGGTTTATTCTTTGTTCTAGAAGACGGAAACGCCATCTCTATTGGCCTGCTTGTACGTACAAGGTACACCAATGACTGTAAATAAAGCTTCCCGGAGTTGCCAATGCCAGTGGCAATGCTTCCTGTAATCCATTCTGCTCCAACCAAATCCACTGAATGCACTACACCACCTACTGTGTTCAAGATGCTCCAGGTCCGTGGGCGGCAAACTGCGGCTCGCGAGCCACATGTGGCTTTTTGGCCCCTTCAGTGTGGCCACGAAGTTTCAATCGCACTGTACATGCACACCCTCACGTGGTATTTTGTGGAAGAGCCACGCTCAAGGGGCCGCAGTTTGCTGACCACTGCTCTAGGTGATATAAAAGTGACTGCTTGTACCTTATGTCCTTGCTCTAAGGCGTATATAATTAGGTTAAGGTACAAGTAGAGAAAATAAGACATGTGCCTTAAAGAATGACATGGATCCTTGCAGTGAGGGTCCTGGAAAACCGCGGGTCATATTATGTCATTCCCCAGCTGAAACTCTCCAATGGCTTTCTAACTCCGTCAGTAAAAAAGCCAAGTCCTCAGCGTAGTTACTGACTTCATTGTCTGCTAAAACTCTCCTTTGCTTTTTAGCGACAGTCTTCTAGCTGTTATCAGAGCTCACCAGGCATGCTCCAGCCTCACATATGGTGTTCCATCTGTCTGGAACAGTCTTTCCTTAGATATGTGCATGGTTTATTCTCTTTCCTCCTCCAGGTTATTAATGCCACCCTCTTACTATTAGTTAAAATTGTCAATCAGCCCCCACCTCACCACCCCATTTCTACTCCTATTCCTGTGTCTTAGCTTCTAAAGACCATATAGTTGATCATTTACTAGTATTTTGTTGGTTATCTCCACCCATAACTCTAGGATTTATATGAAAAATAAATATTTTTAAAATAAATTGCAGCACCATGAAGGCTGAAATTTTGTCCCTTCCCCCAAATATTTTTATAGCTTCCCCATCATTACTTCCTGATATAAAATACATATTCATAGAATCAATGAACAACTTAAAGTGTTCATGGATGACAAGCATGAGCTGGATTTAATGATGCAAGAAGATTTGATTAAGCAGGGAAAACAGTGTATGGTAAAAAGGAAAGTAAAAGGTGATGATAGTGAAAAGGGAAATTATTCAAGTAAGATCCAAGGAATAATATGAGAGGCTAAAGCAATTCTGCTATACAGAATATTGTGGATTAAAATCTAACAATTCCTTGGTGCCCTATGATGGTTACAAATCATTTTTTTTGTACAGAATCTTTCCTCCTACAATTTCTATTTGACCATTAGAAGGCACATGGGCATTTCCAACCTAAAATGCCCATAGAAGAGAGAAATACTTCTCTGATTAAAAACCACACACACACGCAACATATAATTAAGCAATTTAGTGACACATACTAGTTATTGTGAAAGTGGATTGCTTTCTAATTCTTCATAAATCTTAATGCTAATTTAGACTTATTAGACATATTTAGGTTACCGTGAAAAATAATACATATTGTCACTGACAAGCAAATGAAAATCACAAGTCATTAATTTATTCTATTACCAATGGGAATAGATACTGGCAACTATGCAAAAAAATGTTTTGTGTTGTTAATCCCTTCATTAGTGCCATCTTTGCAAACTTATAGACATAGTTTAGAAATTTTTCTTCCCATATGTCCTATATGTTCACACAGAGATAATAGCATTTAATATAGTCGCATTGCTTTCATCAACAGATATTTTGTTAATATCTAATCTTTTTGTTTTAAGATCAATCAATCTGTATAATGAGTATCATAATAAAATACCAGCATCAAATCTATTTTGGTCCAAAAAAGTGGAAATACCAGTTAATATTTTTACGCAAAGGAAAAACTAGTGTGGAAATCAGTACTTATACTGGAATCACACTATTTAAATAAGTCCAAATATGTCTCTAACTTTAAAATAACATTTTAAAGATATGATTTGACTGGAGAATTGTGGAAGAAGCCTACATTCTTCTCCATCCTCAGAAATCCTCCCTTGCAGCCCAATTGAATGACTGTTTTGCTCATGTGGCAGAAATTATATTGAGAATTTTACATTTTACCTCATTTAATGGGGTAAAGGAACCATAATGTTAGATTCTGTGGAAATAAAAACATAAAGAATGCGTTCAGAGAGTTTGCTAAATATCAGGTTTCTACAAAGTACCGAAAATTTTAAGAATATGCTCTCAAATACCCAAATGGATTTAATTAAAGTAAATAGTAATTTCTGTTGATATAGCCAACCCCTTAAATATGTGCACGGTACAGCACTATGGGCTTAAAAATTATAAAACCAGAGAAATTAACAGTAAACAAAACCCAAAGCTGGGTAGTATTTTATATAACCTGTTATACTGAACTGCAGTCTTTTTTTTTTTTAATGTGAAACTAATTCCAATGTTTAACAAAATTCAGTGTAGATAAATTGCTTTTCCTTTCCCTGATTTCTAAGCTATATTCCATGTGGAGTTCAAATCAATTTATATATTCATGAAATATGTAAATAATATAGAATTACCATAAATAATCGAACTAAATTTTCTGAAGCTTAAGACCATCCGCCCTCAGTTGCTTTCCAACTACACCAAACATTGAACTACATTCTTGACCCACCGTGGGCACACTAGGTTTTGCTTCACCAGGTGAGGAAATTAACTCCCTCCTGAAGGAGGGAAAGTTCTATCGGTGAAGATAAACCACATACTTTAATTCTTCTAGCACAAATTACTATTTGTTTTAACAGAAAATGTCATAGTAGTTAGACATATCAACTTAATCTTAATAGAATATAGTTATAGTATATAAAAGAAGCATAATTATAAATACATTGCATTTGAACACAGGAAATCAAATCAGACTGTAAATTAACAAGTCTAAATAAAATGCATATCTTTTTAAAAAAATATATTTTTATTGATTTCAGAGAGGAAGGGAGAGGGAAAGAGATAGAAACATAAATGATGAGAGAGAATCATTGATTGGCTGCCTCCTGCACGCCCCCTACTGGGGATCGACTCTGCAACCCCGGGCATGTGCCCTTGACCAGAATTGAACCTGGGACCCTTTGGTCCACAGGCCGACACTCTATCCACTGAGCCAAACCAGCTAGGGCTAAAATGCATCTCTTTAAAGAGAGACTACTTGCCGAAACCGGTTTGGCTCAGTGGATAGAGCGTCGGCTTGCGGACTGAGGGGTCCCAGGTTCGATTCCGGTCAAGGGCATGTACCTGGGTTGCGGGCACATCCCCAGTGGGGAGTGTGCAGGAGGCGGCTGATCGATGTTCCTCTCTCATCGATGTTTCTAATTCTCTGTCTCTCTCCCTTCCTCTCTGTGAAAAATCAATAAAATATATTTAAAAAAAAATAAAATAAAGAGAGACTACTTAATGTTACCATCACTGTATTAACCAAATGTTACTCACTGGGGTCCTCAAACTATGGCCCGCAGGCCACATGCGGCCCGCCGAAAACATTTATCCTCCCGCCGGGTGTTTTTGCCGCCTCTGCCTGTCCTGTTTAGCAGCCGACTTGTCCCGGGCCCGCAGTGCGCATGTGTGGAATGCCTGAGGGACAGAGAACTGGCCCCCTGTTTAAAAAGTTTGAGGACCTCTGTCGGTTAGAGTGTATGTATTTTCTGTGTTAGAAAACAAACCAGTTTAATAATATGTGCTACAAAAAGAAAAAAAATCACCAGGATGACAAACACAAAATCTAGTTGAGAAGACACTGTCTATGCTATATAGCAGAAATAAAGATAATAAACTTTAAAATCTCTTCAGATAATTAACTGAGCTGTTCACTCTGATAACAAATTATGAATGCCTTTTTTTTAATCTTCTTCTGGACTAAGTCAAATCCATAACAACTTAGCAAAAGATATTTTGAAAGAAGATTATTTAACTTCATCCTTTTTTTTTCTCTCCCTAAAATAGAAAGTTTACAAGGAGCTGAATTTATACAATGAAAACTAAACTTATTATTTTTAAATTTCACACTATATGCCATTTTTGAGTCGAGTTTATTTATGCTCCCCTTATGTTAAATAATGGAATTTTTTTTCATGGCATTCAGATCATGCAGTTAACACACAGTGGGGGGAAAAAAGAATAAGTGTGGTAAAATATATATGCACTTATGCTACCTATTAATGTAGACCAATTATTATGACTCTGATCTTTATGCCCTAATGACTGTGTGATCACGTCCTGTCTTTTTCATTCTGGGGAAAGCCTGCAACCATTCTTTGAGTTAGAATGAAACCAGGAAGATTTGCTAATAACAAAAGTACCTTTTATAGTTACTTGGAAATAGTGAAGGTAATAAACAGTTTCTACTTAGTTCTCGAATGTCAATATTTCTTTACAATGAATATGGATGTGGAAATTTTTGTTCAGATGTCAGCACTATCAAAATAAAGAGAGAACATTATACTGAATTCTCCTATTTGCAGTGTCTTGGTGAAGGGTGTAGGGTGGGCCAGATATTGTGTGAGCAGAATAAGCTTACAGTATTAGAGTAAGAGCATTGGAATCACAGAAACCTGACACTATCCAAACAGAAAGCATATTCTTTGTGTCTCATGAAATGCTGACCATTTTTAATCTTTTGAGGTTTAATCACTAGTGAGTGATATGCTATATGATAACTCTAACTCTTCTCAGGCTGTAACCATCAACCTTTCCTTGTGCCTGGGGTGCTAGAACCTTTTAGCAGGTTCACCCTGGAGCTAAACATACTGACCCTTCAACACCTGCTCTGGCTACCATGTGACAGATTTAAGTAAAAAAGGGAAAAATAGTATTGCTGTCATAATTACTAGAGCCAATGCACCATTAATCCTGATGGTGACGGTTCACAGTTAGGTGAACACTTACATGTAGATTTATTTATTTATTTGAAATAATCTTAAAAAATAATTTTTTAATTTTTCAATTAGAGTTGACATACAGTAGTATATTAGTTTCAGGTGTACAACATGGTGCTCAGACATTTATATAATAACCTCATGACTATTTTGTAACTACCAGTTTTTGTTTAATTCCTTTCCCTTTTTTACTGATCCCCCAAGCTCCCTACCTTCTGGCAAACATGAAAATGTTTTCTGGATTTATGGGCTTGTTTCTGTTTTGTCTGTTATTTTATTTTGTTGCTGTTTCATTTATTTTACATAGAAGTGAAATCAAATGACATTTAAAAATTAGTTTCAGAAATAATTCAAAAATCTTAATACATTTTAGAGATCTCTTTTTCTTTTTCTTTTTTCTTTTTAACCCCCACCCAAGGATACTTTTTCCATTGATTTTTACAGAGTAGAAAGGAGGGGGGAAAAGATAGAGAGAGAAACATCGATGTGAAAGAGACACATCCATTGATTGCCTCCTTCACATGCCCTGACTGGGGCGGGGATTGAGCCTGCAACTGCGGTACATGCCCTTGGCTGGAATCAAATGCAGGACCTTTCAGTCCGCAGGCTGGCGCTCCATCCACTGAGCCAAACCAGCAGGGCCGAGATCTCCTTTTTTTTGAAAGAGTGCATACAGGTAGAATAACCTTAATTTTGGAAATTCTTCATAATATGATGGCTACTTTAAAAATATTCCATATTGTATAACTTACCATTAGAAAAGTTAATCTTGATTAAAAAACGATGGCTTTTAAAGAGATGATTACTTTATTTAAACAATGCAAAAAGTCCCTGGTGCCTAATAAGGCTAAACAAAGACATCTTTATTATATATGCCATTCAAATGAAATCTATTTTTCAAATTTCATAAATTGTGGTCCTATAAAATGTTATAATTACACCTAAGTATAAGAGAAATGAATACATAGCTACCCAAATATTGCACTATTATAAAATATTTCCATAAAATTCTTTTCTTGAGATAAATATAAAGAACAAAATAAAAGTTTATGTAGAGACTAGCAATTAAAAGCACTACCTTCTGGTATTAATGAACATTTGTAGTTACACAATTAAATGACCAATGGCAATAAATGTATTAAATTCACTAACATTAGAAGATAATATTTTTCAGCTTTTTTATTTTAAAGCCAAACAAAGAAAATGAGATTAGGGTATGGAGAATATGTTTTAAGAGGTGGATATTAGCCACTTCAGCCACTTTATATTTGGCTCAAAGTCCTTAATCCCTAGGTGGCTTTATCGCATTATCAGACATCCAACAAGTGCATTTTAAAAGACTTAAAAAATGTATGTTTTGGAAAAATCTGCAATAAAGGTGAATTATTACAATTAATTTACATTTTCATGGTGCTGAATTTTGGAATAAATTACTTGGCCTTTGACATGAGTCAAGTTAATATAAATTCTGGTTATGGCCTCAATGTAGAAAGCTGTTCCTCTCAACCCCCCAAGTGATTTTTCAGTTTCATTATGAAACACATTGAAAACTGAATAAAAATCAGCAGTGGGAAGACCTTCTAAATACACGACATTACATTTTTACATAGTGCTTCACGCTGTAATCTCATAAAAGTTAAAAACAAAACAAAGCAAAACAAAACTCACAGCAGGTTCTCTCCTATTCTGTTACATACACTGTACATTGCAACAGCCCCTTTATGCAACAATTTAACAATAAGCACCAAGTCTTTGACTGAGTAATTCTTTTTCTGTAAATAGATGCTAATATGGTCAAGGGTGTATCTTTAGAAAAATATGAAGGGATTATCCATAGTCTTGGAGAGATGAAAACAATATAAATATCCTACCTACATTATATAATAAAACCACTGAAAACAATGTTTTGAAGAAATATTTCATTTCATGAGAAAATGATACTATGTATTACTAAGAAAAAAAGAGCATATATGATAAAATATATACTATTACTGAAAATTTGGAAAAATTTGAACAGCTAGTGATTGTGCCCTTTCCTCCCGTTTGTACATATCCGGATTTCCTATTTTCTATAGCAAACACATATTGCTTTTATAGCCCAAAACAATAAAGGTTATTATAAGGGAACCCATATTGTAAAACGTTCTTATTTGGTATAATCAAGGATACAAGTGAAATTAAATATATATATCTAAGCAAAATATAATATATTCATTTTTAAAAACAATTAACATAGTTTTTTTAATATTGCTAAATTAAAACCAAGGTATTTGCCATATGATTTGTAATTTTAAAGAAATATTTTTTAATGTATTAATCAGCAGAGTTAAGTTTTGCTTAGAGATGGCACAAGCAGTATAAAGACTCAAGCAGAGGCTTCCTAGCCTGTGATGGTCAAGGAAAAGGACCAGACGAAGCAAGGTGGGCTTAGTGTGGGAAAGATGGAAATGCGGAGCAATAGTACCATCCCTCGCACAGGGAACCAAACGCAGATGGCACTAATTACATTAGACATGATGAAAAATTTAGGAATGGTCTTTCTCTTCCTTTATCTTTTTTATTTCTATGTCCTATTTTTTTATTCTCACGCCTTTCATCTCCTCTCTTTTCGATTCTTCTGCTTATGTGTTATAGTTTATACTTCTTCCTCCATTATTTTTCTATCCCACCAACAATCTTATCCCTCTCCTCATCGATGGTTTCTGTAAAATGTGAGTTCCATTTAACAACTGTCTCTACATGCATGGTACTGGCAATTTAGAATGTTTTAAAATAGTCATACTGAAACGATCTTATTGTATTGACATTTCCGCCCCTAGACAAGCATATTCCACAGAAAATATTTATTTTGACTCAGGAAAATATCTGAAGTAATTCAGTATTTGTAATAAAATAAATTACATCTAGCCCTAGCCGGTTTGGCTCAGTGGATGGAGCATCGGCCTGTGGACGGAAGGGTCATAGGTTCGATTCCCATCAAGGGCATGTACCTTGGTTGTGGGCACATACCCAGTGGGGGGTGTGCAGGAGGCAGCTGATCGATGTTCTCTCTCATTCAATGTTTCTAACTCTCTATCCTCTCTCCCTTCCTCTCTGTAAAAAATTAATAAAATATACATTTTTAAAATAAATAAAAATAACTGACATCCATAATAATGAAAGCATAATATGCTAATTAGACCAGATGTCCTTCCAGGCCACCTTCGGGCAAAGCCAGGCCTGCGAGAGAAGCCTGGATCCCAGGTGCCAGAGGGAAGCCAGTGCCGGCAGCCAGGGGAAGGAAGGCCTACACTTGAACGAATTTTGTGCATCAGGCCTCTATTTATAAAATAAATGTTGAGAAGTAACAGGTTAAACTGCTCTTTTCTCAAAAAGAAGTGGTATATACCCTAGCTGGTTTGGCTCGGCAGATAGAGCGTCAGCCTGTGGACTCAAGGGTCCCAGATTCAATTCCGGTTAAGGGCATGTACCTGGGTTGTAGGCACATCCCCAGTAGGGGGCGTGCAAGAGGCAGCTGAATCGATGTTTCTCTCTCATCGATGTTTCTAACTCGCTATCGCTCTCCCTCTCCCTTCCTCTCTGTAAAAAAATCAATAAAATATATTTTTTAAAAAAGAAGTGTTATATGAAAAAAATCCTATATAATACTAACATCCACCATTACTACTCCTATTAAGTGATGGCACATCCTAACAACTACTGTATTTTAGAGAGGAAGACCTAGGCTAGGATTAGCATTTAACAGGGTAGCATGAGGACACCTGACTGTGAAGGAGCAGAGGCACTTTCCCAGGCCTGCCCAGCCCCACAGACCTCCTAACCTGTCTCACAATCATTAATTAAAACATTCACCTACTAAACATTTACAGAAATCTTAGTTCAGCCAGCAGAGTCTGCCTTATGTACATGACCTACCACCATGACCAAACATTAGAAGCACAAACTGAAAACCATGTTAATGGACATTATTCTAAGAATGCAATTTGCGGGGGAGGGGGTAAAATGTTCACTCAAGAAAACTAAATTTTAATATAATGTTGTATGTCAATTATAACTTAATAAATTAAAAAAACAACAACACTTGAATGTTGCCCAGTTGGTAGGAGCAACATCCCCTGCACTGAAAGGTTGCAGGTTCAATTCCTGACCAGGGCGCTGACTGAAGGCAACCAATCAGTGTTCGTTCTCTCTCTCTTTCTCTTTCTCTCTCCCCCACTTCCTCCCTCCCCTCTCTCAAAACTCAATAGGCATATCCTTGAGTGAGAATTAAAAATAATAATAATAATAACAATAATAAAACATTTAAAAACCTCTGAATTTTACATTTAGATATATTTTAGCTGATAATAATCTGAAACTAAAGTATGCATTTTATAAAATAGTATATTTAATAAATATTATAATGACTTTAGTAAATTTAAAAAATATTAAAAATCTCTGACTTATATAAAAACTTAAAAATTAACATTAAACTGACTGACAATAAGATTTTTCTTAAGTAAATAACATTAAAGGATGAGTCCATAGTGGATATACACAATTTCAAAATTAGAAGAACCAGAAAATTAATTTCTTTCATTGGGGGTAAGCCCATGATGAAGATATATATACTTAGGCACTGGCACTAATAAAAACTATCATTATTTCTTCTAAGCTGCGTGTCAAATATCTTATAGATACATATTCCTACTTACAAAATAAAGAATGTAAACATAGGAATGTTCAGTAGTTGTGTGGTCTGTCTCTGTCTTCAGAGCTCTAATGCATACAAATTTAAGCAATTTAAAGATAAAATACTTAATATTTAACAACACAAAGATAACCAAAAAAAACAAAACACTCCATCTCCCTTTAAATAATGGCTCACTTTGATTTTAGCTTAATTCTCTGGTGGTTTAAAGCAATGATCAACTCTTGTTTGTATTTCAAAAAAAATCTCTGCAACTTTAGTTTTGCTCTGGTGGATACATCGTCCGATCTCTTGATGCATACGTTTCAATGTGCCCATTTTTAAGCTCTAAAAGGAACACCTTGACTATCTGCTGATCTTTCCTTGTTCAGTTTTTTACCTGTGGTGAACCATGCACTTGCCTTACCAATTTCATGGCCTCTAAAGCTGTTTGAGCTTCTCATAATGTGTTCTTTTACTTCTGCTAAAAATGCTGATAATTCACTCTCAGGTTCCTTTTTTTATTCCTTTAAAGAAAGAGTTTATATTTTATTATGAGAGCTCTACTGTAGGAGTAGGTCTCCTAGACTGGGTGCCCTAAAATGCTGCTCTAATGGTTATGAAAAAGTCAATTTCATTGGACCTACTGTAGAAATTAAAGATCTTTTGAGTGAGTCAAAAAAAGAAAAGGCATAGCTAAACTCCTATCTTTTTTTGAAAGTGGTGAGAAGATACAATGAAAACAATTTAACAGGAAGCAAATGACTTATTTATGCCCTCATAGGAAGGCTTTTCACTGGTATAGTTCTGATAATAGAGTGAAGCCAACAGATAATTAGATGAGCCCACTTTGCTCTCTCACACCAGGACCGGTAAGGCAGGCAGAGGTAAATTTCTAAAACTCTTTTCTATTTAATAATGCATATGTAGCAGATTAACCAGGTTTAAGGAGAAGAGCATAACATCCCCTTTCCAACTTCCCAAATAGCTTAATATTGAAAACCAAATCCTTATAAATTTTTCATTTGCTGAGCTGACCATGTCAAGTAGTTTATAGCATTAGGATTTACTCTTATAGAATCAACCTGAAAATATTTCGGGCCCTTTCCTGCAGAGCTACAGATATTTTTAGAGACCTTGGAAGCTCCTGTTTTGATATTGTTTATATTTGATGATGTACTATTCTCATAGAATTTCTAAATTCTGTGCACTACAACTTCAGTGTGAATATCTATGCTTATTTCTTTAGCTTATCTACTCTTTTAATTGTCTATCAGGTCCCAAGTTGCTTATTTGATATGCAATTATGTAACCATCTACACGTAAAATATGAACTGAGTAAAATAATCATTTTCTCTATCAGTTGGTAAAGTGATTAAGTAAACCCAAGGCATATATATTTACTATATCTGACTATATTTTAGAATAATTATATATTTTCAATAACTTCCTGTAGAGTATTGTTTCTACATTATATAAATTAATGCTATTTATTTCAAGATTCTATGGGTATATTTCTTATACATATAGGGCTTCTAAATAATATGAGTGATGTACTATAAAAACAAACTTTGAAAACTGAGAATTTGGGTGGAAAATAATAATTAGCCTTGACAAGAGAAAACTAAACCACAGCCTTAAGATGGAATGTAGTAATATCATATTGTGCATTTAGTAAAACTACCTGCTGTGTTTACTGGGGTCATTTCTCCCTAGCTGCTCTTGCCCAAACAAATAATAATGTGCTAGACACTTTGGATTTCCTTCTTTTTTTTTGCTAGGGTGAGAGCAAGGTTCGGAGCAGATGCTCTTGAGAGCTTTATTCTCTACTGTGTAAGTTGCCTGTTTGCCTGGGTGGACATAAAACAATCTTGCAGTAACCCCATCACCTTCTGGCTTTGGAATTCAGTATAGGGATTTTTTAAAAAGATGTACTATTTGAATTATGTTTTAAATAAACTAATGTGAAAGTGAATTCATATCTCCCAGTGGAAGTCAGTCCTAGATCTAATCCACAATAGAAACTAGCCTAAACTAAAGGCTATTCAAAAAAGAAAGGATCTAATTTGGAGGACACAGTTAGATAGGACCCAGTTTTGTGCTGATCGTGGTATGTTTTATATATGAATTATGAACCATTGTGGGTTCTCATACACATTTTTCAGAGTATTGCATTTTAACATCAGCGAAGTGATTAATACAACTATGAACTATCTTTTCATAAGGCCCTGTCATATGAAAATGTAATCTTAAGCAGAGTTTATACTTGGTTACAGACTTGTATATATAATTACAAGTTTAAATATTAACTGCTTTGGCAGAACCAATTTTACCAGAATTAAAGCTCAGTTGTGTCCTCCTTCCACATCAATGCTCCCAATCCCCAATTCCTTCAGCTCTTAGAAAAGCAGAAATCCTTGACCCTGTCTAGCACCCACAATATGTGAAACTGGCTCCTGCTGCCATCACAGCTGTCTTAGGAATCCCTTGGAGAGTCATTAGCTACAGAAAGAGATGAAATAGCTAACCTAATGAGGTTACAATATGCGTTGGAGCCCTTCATCTCCCTTTAAGTAAGCCATCCAATAATCATAGTTCTCTTTCCTACCTCCATACCTTCTTCATAATCATTTTCTGTGTCTGGAATGCTCTACCATTTCCTTTTGACCGACTATTACACTGCATGAAGCCTGAAGAGCTATTCCAAGTATGGCATTCCCCATCTCAGAAGAAATATGTTGTACTTATAAGACATACTGCACTCCTATGCATTAATATCTCTCTCCTGCTAATTCATGGATTTCTTAAATGAAATAATATATATGAAAACATGAACACAGTGTTTGGTGCATAATATGGCGCTCAAAAGTGTTCGTTTTTTTCTATTGCTGTTATTTTGCCTACAAATTCTAGCACAGTTTCAGTTCATGGCAGAATAAATTGGCCTGCATGTCTCCATAGCTTGCCACTATGCTGCCATCTGCTTGGTGAGAAAGTGAAAGCTATGTGCAGAAAGAAATTACTTAGAAACAGGCATTTCAGAGCCAGTGAGTTCACTAATTCATGGTATTTAAGGGCTGATTTATGGACTGGTTATATTCCTTAATGCAGTTTTCCCTAGAATTGGAAAAAAAAAAAGACAGATAACCCTATAAATAAGTATATTTTTAATAAAGGTAAATGCATTTAATTTAAAGGATGTCCTTAATCATGCAATTTTATTGTTTACTCACACAGTTTTAAAACACAATAAGAAATAGTGGATTATCAGGGTGCTTGCTTCCTAAGTTTTATAAATATCTAATCACTATGTTGTATACCAGAAACTAGTACAAACTTCAATAGTAATTTAATTTTTTAATTAACAAAAGAAATAATGGAGAGAAAACAGTACTGTCATTTTTTTTAAAGTTGGATTTTTTCCTTTCTTATCTATATCACTAGTAGCCCTGCACACGAATTCGTGCACCAGTAGCTCGCTGACACCCTCTTGTAGCTCTCCGCCTACTGCCCAGCCCTACTGTAGCTCCCCCCGCCTCCCTCATAGCTTGCTGCCCTGCCCCCTCCTGTAGCTCTACGCCGCCCGCTTGTAGTCAGTAGCTCGCTGCTACCTGTCTGTAGCTCTCCACCCACTGCCCTGCCCTCCTGTAGCTCCCCCCACCCCCCAGGCTCCCCATTGGCTTGCTGCCCTGTCCCCTCTTGTAGCTCTCCGCTGCCCACTTGTAGCTCACTTCCCCACCCTCCTGCTGATCCGTGATCCGGTCATTATGCAGTCGGTCATTACGTAACTACCATTTGCATATTACATCTTTATTATATAGGATTACCCTTACAGTGATAGCATAGTGGGATTAGTCCTTAAGGCTTCATGCAGTTCTCCTTATTTGTCAGCCTTTCCCTTAAAAAAATAAATAAATAAAGTTGCCTATAATCCTAGAATTAGGAAAACTATTACTATGGCTGAAAGAAGAAAGTGGTGGTCTTTTCTTACAAATGTAAGTAATTCTTCTGTTGTCTCAATTTCTCAGTCATTGCTGTTATTTAAATTTAGATTTAAATTCTTGAGTATAAATAATTTGTTTAAGTAGTTCCTCTTCCCGACAATGTCACAATTCAATTCAACTGAACAAATATTTATTAAGGGCGTACTATATTCATACCACTCTTTTGTTAGAGAAATAAAATCAAGAAAGAGAAAGACCCATAGTCTCATGAAGCTTACATTCCCCAGAGCGAAGATAGACAATAAACCTAAGAATGAAGAAATTATAAAGTGCAGAGGGAGAAAAGAAATCTAGGAAAAAAGAAACAGTAGAGCATGTCAGGGTGTCAGGATATTGAAAACCTATAAATCGTCATATTAAATTGGTAGTCTGGCTAGACCTATTGAGAATATAGCATCTGAACAATAATCTAAAGGAGATGAATTCAGACACCGAGCTGAAGAAAATTCCAAGGCAGCAAGAATAGCCAGAACAAAGGCCCAAAGGTGGGAGCATTTCTGGTGTATTTAAGGGCCAGCAGAGACTGACGTGGTTGGAATAAGTGAGTGTGTGGGGGGGCCAATGTCAGGGATGAGACTGGAGAGAGTGAGTAGGTGTGGGAGGGAGCCAATCACATAGGCCTGGAGGGCTTTCACTCTTGCTCTGAGTGACATGGGGCATTATAGCAGGTTTCTGAGAAGAGGAATAACATGGTTTATGCTTTAAAAAGGATCTAGCTTCCATGTTGAGAATGGACGATCAGGGGCCAAGTGTAGAACAGAGTTCCTCTTAGGAAGTTTGGCAGTAATCCAGGTAAAAAACGCTGGTGACCTGAGCTGCCAAACAGCCATTGAAGTCAAGCAAGTGGCCAGCTTCAACATATATTTTATATATACATAAATATATTGAGGGTAGAATCAACAGGATTTTCTTAGACTGAATATATTAGCAACCAAGCATTAAAAATTATAATAGCCCAGGTGCAGTGGCTCAATGGCTGAGCATCAACCTATGAGCCAGGAGGTCATGGTTCGATTCCCAGTCAGGGCATATGTCCGGGTTGCAGTGTGAGGCATGCAAGAGGCAGCCAATCAATGATTGTCTCTCATCATTGATGTTTCTATCCCTCTCTCCCTCTCCCTTCTTCTCTGAAAATCAATAAAAATATGTATTTTTAAAAAGTATTATAATAAACTTTATTTAGTAACTAATGACTGATAATTATAAATTCACTTGAAAAAATACTATCCATAAGGCAACGAAATAGTATATTTTATTTATTTTTTGAGTTTCTGTGGTAAGCTGAAAAATAAACTTTCTACGTTGAGGATCCCTCTTATTAACATACTAGGAGCCCAGTGCACAAATTTGTGCACCTTGAAAGGAACTATGGGCCTCAGGGCTGCAGTGGGCACAGGGGCGGGTCTCGGCCCGTCCTCCACACCCCCGCCCAGCCCCTCCTGCCGCGGCCCCCGGTCTGCTGCCCCAATTGCCCCTCAGGAGCAGGGGGAGGTGGAGAAGCCCTCAGGGAGATCAGGGCCAGCAGCTGCCACTTGCACCCGCTGATGGCGCCAAGTGATCGGGATCAGCACCGGGCACCAGCAGTAGGTGCGAGCAGGGCCAGCGTTGGCAGCAGGTGTGAGCGTCGGGCGGGACCGTGGTACACAGGAGCAAAGAATTTTCAGTAACCACCAGAGGCTCGCCCTGATGACAGCGACCGGCGCACCGCCTTGGTCTGGTGCCCCACTCACCTTCTCCACCATCCCGCCATGGCCAATGCCTGCCATGTTCCGCACACACCCCCTGGTGGTCAGTGCACTTCATAGCAACCAGTTGTTCGGCCGTTCAGTCTATTTGCATATATATAATATTTAGATGGCGAAATGTGTATTAAAATGGGTAAAATTTTGCAACTAGAAAGTATGGGTGATAATTAAAGATGGACTCAGTGGTGAAAACTGTAGTATGTATTGTGTGGCAGTATGAATGAGTTCCTCATTTAAGGAAGGGAAATTACTGATCCATTTCATTGATTAATTAACCACCATGTGAAGCTTTTATCTGATAATATATTTTCATGCCTGGTTTAATTTTACCAATAAATGCTTTAATAAATGTTATATTTTAATACATAGAAGCTTCAGCATATTAGAATATTCTGCAGATATAATAAAAGCTTAGCGAAGCACTTTGATATATAAGTACAATTCGAATAAAGATTCAGCATATTAGTTCTTTCATTCCAAGAGAGAATTCTTTTAAATTAACATTATATTACAGTGATAGGCAAAGTGATTAGAGACTAAATATGCTTGGCTATTTTAAAAGAATACAATCATTAGCACAAAATGATTTGTAATGCAATTTTAGTTCACTGGGGAGAAAAACAATTCCCTTTCATATTTAGTAAATATATTTAAGAACGTAGCTAGAAAATCCAGTTTTGGTAGACGTATAATGCTTAGTTATCTCTTGCATGGCTTAGAAAAGATGGTATTAGGTACAGGTCAGATGTGCAATTAAAATGGAGGGAAATGTGTTTTATAATAAAGAAATCTATCATATTTTTGATACTATATGAAATTTCATAAGCATTAGTCAGAAAATATGATTTGGAAAATTACATTTAAAGCTTACACAGTTGTAGTAGTATTAATGCTTTAGAGACAAGATGGCCCAACACAATTAGCCAAGTCCTGAAGCAGCATTAAAATGCTGAAATATGGGATTGTAGGAGCTTACCAAATCAGAAGTTTCCCAAAATAATTTTGATTAGTTAAAATACTATTTTACTCCATGGTTTACAAAAGAATTTACGTATTTTTTAATATTTTGTTTTCATGTAATAATTGCTAAATAAAATAGCAATAAGTTTTATTTACTTATCATTGGTGCTAGAAAGAATTTTTATAAAGCTGCCCAGTACAGAAACCATGCCCTGAAACAGGTATACATAAACCTGTATTTGTTTATATCCCTTTAAGTCAGTATATCTCAAACGGCTGTGTAAACATCTTGCATAGACACTGAGTGGCCAGATTATTTCGACGACCTGACGTTTTAGGCAAATTAGCTATGATTTCACGCTGAAGTTGCTAGAGGGCCAGACCATTATAAATAGGGAAGCGGGTTGTTTACCACAACAGTTGTTTCTGAAGATATGGGTAAACAACGCGATTTAACAGCGTTTGAACGTGGGATATATATATATATATATATATATATATATATATATATATATATATATATATATATAAAGTTATTAAGTTCATAATTAAGTTCATTAAGAAGTACCTATATCCCTATAGACAATGCACACAACTGGGCTCTACCCCAGTTACCTAGAAAATCGGGATCTCCTCACTGTGGGTCCCAGTATCTCCATTTGTAACAAGCACCTAACATGAAGTCTGGGGACATAACATTTTGATACTCAAAAGAATCAGAGAATGGGATACATACAACAGCAAAACATTCTTTGTTGATTGTGTATATATCAATCACAGTGGCTGAGAGTATGATCTATTAATATTCATAGGAAAAGAGAGACTTAAGCATACTTTTAAGAATGGGTAGAATTTGACCATGCAGAGGGAGGGAGGCATTTCTGGTAGAGGTACTAGATCAGTAGGCGATAGCTAGAAAACAGTTACTAGATGCCTTAGGTGGTAAAAGTGGCTCAGGCTAGACTGGATGCAGGCTGCAGCATACACTGCAGTGCACCATCCAGAGCCTTTAGCATATCTTCTTGGTATTAAGAAGTTGGTATCGGACAGCTTACTGCCGGGTGTCTTTCTGAAATCGTTCTTGGATGACAAGAGCCACCTGGGCCAAGGTCATCGCCCCTGAGAAGGGGCATATTTAATAACCACTTAATGACAGGAGGGGGGATGGCATAAAGGTCTGGCTCCTTGCCCCAAATGAGACAACAGTCCCCTCCCAGCCCTAATCAATGGGATTGGCTAAAGCCATTGTTGGGGTAGAATCTCAGCTCATTGAATTCCTCTACCCAATCCTGATAGCTTTGCATCCTTTAGATGTTGATCTCAAAAACAGTCCCCAATATATTTCCTGCATCCCTACCTCTGTTTCAGACTCTATTTACCTTCGGAACTCAACCCACAATGTCTGTGTAGCTGTGTTCAAAAGTTAATGCACTTCTCCTTTTCTTTCCATCTATCTGTGGTGTTTGACACAGTGAGAGCAGTGTTTGTTTTAAAACTGAATTGTTAGACAGAAATGATAAAATCTGAAGATTTCATTGAAACAGCTAGATTTCAGCCTCCCTGCCTGGCCCCACTGGGCATGTATGCATCTTCATTATACTTCACTTCCTTCAGAGGGTCCTTCCTCTCCAGGTCTCCATGGTCCACACATAACAGGTTAATTGTTTAGAAGTTAGTTTAAACTAATGGTCAGGCCCTAGCTGGTTTGGCTCAGTGGATAGAGTGTTGGCCCGTGGACTGAAGGGCCCCAGATTCCGGTCAAGGACATGTACTTCCATTGCAGGTTCCTGGCCAGGGTGCATGCAGGAGGAAACCAAATAGAGGCAATCAATACGTCTATTTCACATCTTTTTCTCTGTCTCTCCCTCGCCTTTCCATTTTCTCTAAAAATCAATGGGAAAAATACCCTACGGTGAGGATTAATAAAAAAAATAAGATAAAATAAAATAAAATAATTGGTCAGATACTATAGCCTTTAAGACTTAATTTTTGACCTGCAATGAGGGCAGGCTAGAAGGGATCAATGGGGAAAAAGGGGGTACATCTGCATTACTTTCAACAGTAAAGATAGATTTTTTTAAAAGACTTTATTTTTGGCCTTTAAATGACTAGAAAATTGGAAGGCCATAAGGCATAGTGATTAAAAGCATGATTTAGAGTTTGATTCCTGACTCTATACAACCTTGAGAGCATACAACTCATATGCTCTACACCTTCATTGCTTCATCCATAAAATGTGGAAATGAACATCATTTATTGAAATGAATACAGAGAATCTATTACATAACAGTATAAAGTAAATTAACCAATCATGTTTTCGCACCACACAGATGTATACACTCATGCATTTGTGTGTGTGTGTGCGTGTGTGTGTGTGTGTATTAGAGGTCCAGTGCATGAATTCATGCATGGGTGGAGTCCCTTGGCCTGGCTGGTGATCAGGGCCGATCAGGGTTGGCCAGCTGGGAGGATGGACCGCGGGGAGGTTGGCTGTGGGAGTGCACTGACCACTAGGGGGCAGCTCCTGCATTGAGTGTTTGCCCCCTGGTAGTCAGTGTGCATCACAGCTACCAGCCGGTCATCTGGTCATCTGGTAATAATGGTTGCTTAAGCTTTTATACACACACACACACACACACACACACACACACACACAGGATGGGTTAAAGGTAGGTTTTACAGTTGTATGTGAAATACAGAATTTATTCTTGTATTATTTATTAATTATTGTATTATTTTCTACTAGAGGCCCGGTGCATGAAATTTGTGCAGGAGTGGGGGAGGGGAGGACATCCCTCAGCCCAGCCTGCACCCTCTCCAATCTGGGACCCCCCGGGGGATGTCTGACTGCGGGTTTGGGCCCGCACTTTGAACAGATGACAGCTCCCTTGTTGTTTCTTTCTTTTCATACTTAAAACCACTGGAATTAGTAGGTATTCAAAATGTGTATACATTTTGGGGGGACACCCTGTATATCTCTAGTCAGCAGTGAAAGGAACCAACGCCAGGTTTGGAACCCCCAAACACGGAACCTCACTCACTCCCTGCATGTCTCCCCACTTCGCTTTCTAGCTTCATGAGCAGCGGGAGAATCAATGTTTTCTCTCATTAACTCGGGAAAGCATGTCCTGTCACCCGCTGCCCGGCAGGAGTGTGCTAGGCCCCGAGCGAGCGAGGCTCAGTCAGGGCGGGCTTTGCTCATGGGCGCCAGCACCTCGAGTGCACATTCCTCCTCTGCAGTTGTCCCGACTCTCCCGCCACCCCGAGTGCACAGTCTTCCTCTGTAGTCACCCTGACTATCCCACCGTTTCACTGAGAGGACGGACCTCCTCGCCTCCTCTGGGTTCCCGATATTGAACGCTGACTGAAGGCACCTCAGCGAGGGCCACCCCGCGCCCACCAGGTGTGTCTGTCCGCACCTGCTCCCACCTCAGCACCTGCATTAGCCCCACAGAGGCGATCTCATCGCCACACTGGCCTCTGCGGGAACAGGGCGTCACCACTTCGCCCTCTCACTGTCATCTCACAGGCACCCACCCCGAGCACCCAGACACGCTCCAAAGAATGTGAGCATGCCGGAGGGGATGTGCACACATTGTGTGGGGGACGTAGGCACGCCAGGGCTGACGGAAGTGCGGCGGAGGGGTGGGGGAATGTGCACGCGCTGTGGTCCGGGACTGTTGCGGGTCCGCTGGGTGAAAGCGCACTGGGGACATTGCGACGGGAGGGAGGGGGAGAGGATGCGCACACCAGAGGCCTGCACCTGCGTAGATCTGCAAACCTGTGCAGCGCAGTCAGGAGGACCTCAATCTGGCCCACCACAGTGGCTGTCCCTGGGATCGTGCACCTTCTAGGCCAGGAGGCAAGACTGGTGCAGTCACTCCTCGGCACTGATGGCCCGCAGGCGCTGCTTCAGCTTGGCCCACAGGCTCTGCTTGGCACCACTCACAGATGCCACCGCCAAGTGGGGAGTACAGGCCACCCTCCACCAGGTCCCGCCTCCCTCACCCCTGCTGCTGTTTGCCCAGGGCTGGCCTGGGGCAAGGGCAGCGGCCATTGGGAGCACTCACAGATGCCACCCCCATGTGGGGAGTACAGGCCACCCTCTGCAGCCCACCTCCCCTGCCCCCCATCCCCGCCCACCCACATCTGCTGCATGCACAGCCTGCTGAACTGTCATTATGTAATGGCGTCCCAGACAATTTGCATATTCCTCTATTATTAGTATAGATATGAACAAGTTTTGCTCCACCTTTTGCCCCACCCTGCATATACATATCATTTATATTGTATGTAATTTATATATTACATATCTATAATGTACTGTGTATAATTTATACTGTAGAAAAATGATATAAACAAGGAAAGTTTAAGATGGTTCTTTAAAGAGAGAAAATATAGTGTTAATTAGCATTATTTTTTAAATTCAGGAAAAATAGTCCAATAAAAATTATATAAAATTAAAGCAAGTATCTTTTATAGTCTATTCATAGCAATTCTTTTTTTTATCTTGTTTTATAACAAAGATATAAAGCTCCCTGGAGAGGCCAAATTATTATTTATTTTAGAGGGGTGCTTTTCTGATAAATATACTACAGTTTTGCAGATACATACTCTCTCAGACAATTCCTAAATCTGAACTAACTACATCATGCTCACTAATGAGCAAGTTTTTCCCAAACCAATATTTTCGTAAGGGAATATTTTTTAAGGAGTGCAGTTAGGTCTGGTTATATCAAAGGCCGAATCACAGAGGCATAGAATCACTACCTTATCCTGATTTATACCTTTAAAACCTGGGTTCCTAAATCATGAGTTCACTCACTGCATCAAATCAAGATCAAAACCTCTGCTTGGATTCAGCAACTCATATAAATTTCTACGGTAAACCTTCCAAAAGTCACCAGCAGATACTTTTACTCATTATGGTAAGAAGTTTCAAGTATTTAGGTGACATTCTGTTCTCAATTGTGTGTGTGCACACATGGGGGGTGTTCATGTGAGTTTTAACAGTTCTGTTAAATATATTTATTAATGCTACTTAGGACTCACATAAAACATGAGTCGATCAAATTAGTCATAAATTTAATTTAAAAGCTTGAATTCAGATTTTACTAATACAGTATCCAAGGGGGAAAGCAAACAAAATGCATGATGTGAAAAATTTTTCATAACTGCAATTATGGCTTTTGCCCACTGATCCCAATGCAAACAATTTCAAGTCTGAAACACAGAACATTTTGAGTACATGTACTTAAGAATTTTGGTAAAATAGTTTATTTCTAAATATCCATCTCTCTATGAAATAAATGAATCAGTAGACTACCTTAACCAACCAAATGTACATGCTCTGAAAGTTAAGAATATATATGCTATTATTTCATACTCAGCTGGCCTGTTATCCACCTCAGTGTGGGCTTAAATACTGGCATCCAATAGGGTAAAATGTTTTCAAATATATTTGGGACTCCTGCCACTCTTCCCCAAATGCTTTCCTTCTTTTTCTCAGTATTCTACTCATTATCCTCTGCCACTTCTTACAGTTTAGCTCTCGAGACCAAAATAATGACTTTAAGTATATAGAATATAAAGTTCCGGGAAATGTGCATGGTTTCGTATGCTCACAGATATAGACTATTCATTAGGTACTAAATTTCAACGCACAAAGCAGCATGTGTTTCCTGGCCGACTGCAAACAAGGCTTTGGAAAGGCAGCTGTTTGACAGTTGCATTTACATATCCTCAGATTTTACTTTTGAAGTGGCAACTTCCATCTGCATTAAAGTATAGTCCTGCAAGGTTCGAAAATCAGCAATGAGGGAACACTACCCCTAACCGATCCTACTGGCTTTCATACAGTGCTGCTCTTTAGCTTCTTTCAGTTTGATATCATTTTTGGATGTAGCTAAATGCCAGATACCCTGACAAACATATACTCTACCAGCTGGATCTCCATCTGCTCAACTAAACATTTTCACACCAAATCTGTGTAAAAAGCTATATTTTCAAAGACAGTTATCTACAACTGAAATATTAAAAGCTGAACTGCAGGCGTCCTTCCTCTTACATATTTCACATGCATTTAATCACAAATACAAAACCACCTCCAAGTGTGATCAGTGGTCTGCTTGCTCTATTTTGCCAAAAGTTATCTTTGGCCATCAATAAAGAGGCAGACAAAGTTTTTGAGCACAAGAAATATTTTTGAAATTTTTATAGAAGTATTGCTAGAATCTTTTCATGTGTTTGCTTAGGGAAAAAAACTGTAAAATTAATGTGAATGGAAATAATGGCGTGTTTTTTAAAATCTGCATTGTTTGTCCTGAGATAACTTTATTTGCCTATATGTGAATTTATTACCAAGCAATATACATATAAACGGTTCAGAATCTTTTTAATTGGGCCTCAGTTATGCTGAGTAAAAAAAGTTTCTACCTGAAAATCAAATTAATCTAAGACGGTTCTAAAGAATACTACATAAACCTCAGTGGATAACATATTTTAGCTTGGGGAAGATTCATCTATAAACTATTATTAGATTTTAAGAAACATAGAGCAGATGAAAGACAAAGTGTAAAAATATAGCAGTATTGTCAATGAGGCAAAAATAGGATCACAGAACTCATACTGCATATTAGTGAAAACTCACACAACATAATAGGAAAAATTTGGAAACAGGAAACTATATACTCTCAGAACTGTGTACACCATTTTAGATAAATTAATGGCCATGCTTGAAAAAAATGTGTGTGAGTGTGTGTGTGTGTGTGTTTTGGGATACATAAGAAGAGTCAAGAAAAGAATGAAGAATGATTTCAAGATATATACAGAGAAATACAAATCTACATTTCTTAGAACCTAGGCAAGCAAACTTAAAGAATTCAGAACTTTGATATTTCTTTCAAATCAAGTCCTTGGCCAGAAAGCAGCAGGAAATGCTTGCCTGCTCATTGCAAGAGTAGAAGAGAGGTTCATTTTTTTAAGAGGGAGAAGGGACAGGTATAAACCCTGTATCCATAGATTTCCCCCTCACTATTCTGTTCTCTACTTATTAATAACAATCCTTAAACATTATTTCCAATAAATATGCCTTTTCCAAGACTGAGATTATGTAGGATTTAGCTTTCATCTCTGAAATTCCCCTAAGGAGAAAAAACAAAATATCTCAATCACAATACAGACAGATACCTACCTTGTAGACCAAGATTTATTTTAAGCGTCTACCAGCAGAAACAATTAGGATAGCTAATTGTAATACAGGTACAAATATTTGCAAAAATATAGCTCAATTCAAATCCTAAATTCTAGATGGGAGACCAATGGAATTTAGGAAGAACTAGTTCTAAATGGCTTGTACTTCACAGAATTGTCAACAGTATGTCACTGCATATATATTGTTTTAATAATCAAAACTCTTTAAGTGGAAAACTCTTCACCTATCCTTCTAAAACACATCGTGTGCCCCTTTATCAAAACAAATGTCAGGCCCCTTCAGCTGCAAGATATGTAGGCCAAAACAGTGATGGATACTTTACTCAAAATAAATATCTGCTAGAATCAATTATCTAAAAAAATTCCATAATTACAAGCTTTGTTTAAAATGGTAAAAGTTAGGATACAACATTCTCCTAAACTACACTGCTTTCCACTCTTCACAGCTAGTCCTGATTTTGCCAAAATATGTCTACCTAGAGTACACAGGTAAAAAATAAAAGGTACAAATGGTAATGAACAGTTATAAGATATCCCAACAAAATGAGTTACCACTTTTAATATCCAAAGAGATATATATTTAAAAATTGCAGTAAAAAAAGAGAAAAGAAACTTTTTGGAATACACTGATATATTTTATATTTACTCAGATGTGCTATGCAGAATCTGAATATATTTAATTGGCTAAAAAAAGGACTCTGAGTCACAGAAATATCAATGAAGAAAATTTGCTTAATTCAAGCATTTGCCAAGAAAAATGGTTATCATCAAACACATGAGATTAAATAATTATCTGTTTTCTTTGCTGGCTCAAGATAGATGTAGATCTGATGCCTGCGATTAGTGAAAAAATGACATAACATTTTGTCTTTGCCATCAGCGAGATCCATCAAAGATTCAAGAATAATAATTCTAGATTTATAAACTGCCTGATATCTTTACCAAGCATTAGCCATATAGCAGATAATTCTATTCGTAGGCCACGGACATGTAATGAATATCTCATAAGAACTTAAGAATAACCTCACGGTGAAAGTGGAAGGAAAAGGGAAAGAGATTGATATCTATCTCCTCCAATAATTGAGGTTCTGTGAGACCTATGACCATTTCATCACTGAATCCCCAGCTCTCAGCAAATTACCTGACATATAGTAAACACTCAATAAAAGTTTGTTTAAAAAATGAGTAAAAAAATAACCTGAATATCAATAAAACATTTCCACAACATTCAGTGTCATTTAGTAATACATGAAAAGTGATCCTAAATGATTTTAATATGGGTATTAAATATCGAATGAATGCTTATACCTTGAACTTCGAAGGGAGGCTGACTCTCATATGATCTAAAATTCTCCATGTGTGATGATTTCTAGTAATTCGCTGAAAACTATAAGCAGAAGCAGGTACAGAAAGCAATTTTTAAATCTGAGACATCATTGTCCCTTGAATTTTTAAAGTAAGATGATATCCTCTTCCCTCTTCACTTTTAGTGAGCGAGTTTCCTGTTACTGTGGGAATACACAGAGGCCTGGGGTCTCATCATTACATATCACAGTTTTGGACTACAATCCTTCAGTCTACTCCATGAACACAGACATCTTGTCTTCCTTGCATACGACCTGATCTCCAGTGGCTGGCAGAGTGTTTGACACCTCATAGGTATGTGCTATTTATTGAATAAACAAATGAATGGAAGGAAAACAACAGACACATTGTAACTAAAACTTCCTATGACATAAACATCATAGTTTTGTGAAGATTCATGTGATATCTTCCTCAGCTTTTTCCAAGTAAGCTAGACCCATCCTTTCAACTGGCATTCATGTATGACTGTGAGTCCCTTTGCAAATGTGCACAGTACTCCGAGGTGGAGGGGATGAGTGTAGAGCAGAGCTGAGAGCCAGCTGCCCTCAGTCTACAGATTAGTGTGATCTGAGACACCAGATGTTCTCATGGGAGTTCGTCATCTCCAAAGTGCAGCTCCCGCTCCTCACCTTGCAGGGCCATTCGCATTTGTTTAACACAGATCACTGCCTCCTCCCTGAAACACTTTCTGTATTTTCAGGGCATTAAACTGAATGTTCCTCCTAGCTCACTGGCTGTTCATTCTCCGTCACTTTTTCTAATTGTTCGTCATCACCCAGTGTCCAGGCACTCAGAGCTAAACCCTCTTTCAAATGTCAGCTGTACTAATTCTATTATCTCATTTTGTTTCATTATTTTAATTTCCATATCTATACTGATAGTGCCAGGTTTATATCGCTAACCCAGACCTCACACATGAACTTCAGATTTGTATATCCAGTGAGAAGCAATTCTAGACATCTTAAACTAAGCATCTGCAAAACTGAGGTTCAAGCCTGACCCCCTGCAAATCCGCTGTTCCTGGAAATAGCCCTTCTCTGTCGTATTCTCATGACACATATATGTCATTGAAATGAACCAAGAAATGAAATGTAAAATAAATCCAACGATGAGTAACACACACACACACACACACACACACACACACACACACACACCTGTCCCCCTGCACCCGAGTTATTAGTAAATTCATCTTTTCAGTTGCTCAAGCTAAAACCCTCAGAGGCACTATTGGTCTCTCTCGTTCTCTCATATCTCACATTCCACAGTCAGCTAATCTTGTTGATTCTATATTCAAAATGCATCCAGACTCTGACCACCACTCCTTCCATCCCCTTGCTAATAATCCACACAAGCCAACTCCATTCTCTTCTAGAATACTGCAGTATGCACCCAGAGTAATCTCCCACTGCCATCATTGAGTACCTCTTATCTAATCTTAACATATCAGCCAAACAACATTGTTAAAATGGAAGTAGATGGATGTCACTCCTCTGTTCAAATCCCTGATGGCTTTCCATCTCCATCTAAAGCCAGTGGTTCTAATGACCTACTAGGACCAACATAATATCCTCCGACCTCATTAATACCCTGAACTCTTCTACTCTCTTAAATCTCTCCACACCAGCTATACCCACCTCTCCACTGAACATATCAAGTGTGTTCTTTCCCCAGGATCTTGCTCACCTTGCACCTCTGACTGCACACTGTTGCACACTGTTCCTTCTATTGGTTTTGTTTTCATACTCAGCCTTTTCTTCAATTGCCATCTTCTCAATGAAGCCTTTTCTGATGACCTTTGAAAAACTGCAACTCCTCTGAAACTCTGCTCATGCCTTTCCTACGCTGTTTATTTAGATAGCGTCGTCTAATTTTTATATATTCTATACAGTTAATATATGTTTGTGTGTTCTAACCTGTGTATGTAATTCCCACTAAAAGCAAAGGGCCGGTTTTTTGTGTCTACTGCATTTTTTCAGAACCTAAAACAATGCATAACATTTGTGAATGCTGAATAAAGATTTTTGAATGATAAAAATAAGTGAAAGTTTTAAGAGAAATCATTTCACTACTGAATTTTCCAGTTGGAGAGAATTTTGGTGTGAGAGAATCCACGCCTTCCTAGAAGTACACCGTATGTCACACTCTATTGATTTTCTCCACTCAAAACAGAGGTAGCTGGTCTTAGCCAGCATTATTATCTTTGGATAACAAGATTTCTCCTAGGACATTGGCTCCTGCATTATAGCAATTTTAAAGCATAAGAGGGTCACTGTCCACTCTGGGAAATAATACATTCTCATTAGAGAATTCCCATGGAAGCTCGACATACTCACTGCATCCCCTCTAGGCACACAATTTAGCCATAGGAGGCAGATTCTCTGGGGACACGGCGGGGGGGCGGGATGGGGGAGGGGGGGGCGGGGCCCGGAAAGACGGCATTGTCTCCTTAAGCAAAGTACACACACCATGGTTAAAATAATGCTTTCACTAAACAACAGAACAGGCAAGGTTCTAAGTTCCGAATTAAAGATCAAATTAGGAAAGCAGGGGAAAAAAGGGGCCCATTTTGTAGAACAAACGAACTAAAGCTGCATTATAGAACTCCATGTTTATGTTTCATTATGAAAACCACTTGTAGTGAGGACACCATACTTGTTAAAGTCTCCTCAGATCTTGCACACACATCACTGCCTCTTTTAACACACATAAATACTACACCTCGTGGAACTGACGTTAATAAAGTAATGTGTGTTTTTTGTTATGATTAACTTTTAATTTTTGTCTCGATTTGAAATTTTATATTTTAGTATCAGTTACATTGAATAAATATCTTCTTCCTTCAGATCTGTACTGTAATGATGTAATGAATATGTAAGATATGTAACTACAGAGTGTGTTTCTCAAATTCTGAATGAGGCATGAGCCATAAAACATTTATCATTTATCTTTTAAGCAACAGAAATAAAATTTTAAGTTGCTGATCATTAGTAGTTTTTATTTCAGACATAAAAGTTTGAAAACTTTTGTTAAGTAACATTTAAGCCAGACCAAAAGCAGTATTAATGCAAATATGAAAATAAAATTGTCATTTTTAGTCATACTAATACAGCAATATCATAAGGTTCAAGCGATCTTCAAGAATTTTACTCACCTAATAAAAAATGTGAGTGCCATACCATGAATTATGAATTCTGGTACATTTGGATTTTTTCATGTACTTTTCCAACATAGCTATTCTTTGTAGAATTTTGAAAATGAGGGGATATTTCTCAAAGTATACATTGCATCCATTAGAAAGTATGGCTGAGGTTAAATAAATTAGTGACTTGCTGGATTTTCTCAAATATTTTTATTTTTTTTTTATTTTTTTTTTTAAGATATATTTTATTGATTTTTCACAGAGGGGAAGGGAGAGAGAGAGAGAGCCAGAAACATCGATGAGAGAGAAACATCGATCAGCTGCCTCCCGCACATCTCCCACTGGGGATGTGCCCGCAACCCAGGCACATGCCCTTGACCGGAATCGAACCCGGGACCCCTCAGTCCGCAAGCCGACGCTCCATCCACTGAGCCAAACCGGCTTCGGCTCAAATATTTTTATATATTTATTTCTTAGGGGGTGGGGAAGAAAAGAGAGAAACACCAATGTGAGAGAGACACATCGATTGGTTGCCTCCTGCACGCACCATGACAGGGCCGGGCGGGGATTGAGCCTGCCAACAAAGTACATGCCCTTTACCAGCAATCGAACCAGTGACCCTTCAATACAAGGACCGACACTTTAACCACTGAGAACACTGGCCAGGGCTCAAATATTTTTGATAACTATCTGTATAAAATAATCTTTCTATATGCATAGACTACTTCATACAATGAGAATGAGGCACAACCAGAAAGTCAAACCAGGTCAACTTGCTGTCTTCTTTCCAGTACTCAACAGTTGAAGTGAAATAAAAAAAAATAAAAAAAAAGATTCATACTTGGAGCAGAAGACACTAAGTAATAATATTGAATTAAATTACAATCATACCTCAGATATATTGCGGGTTTGGTTCTAAACCACTGGAAAAAATGAGTATTGCAATAAAGCAAGACATAATAATTTTGCCTGTGGAAGGTCTTGCCTTCAATTTGTAAAAAAACACATCCTTGAAGTACAATAAAGTGAAGCACAATAAAGTGAAGTCTGCCTTGTATTACAATGTCAATTCTTACCTAATACATAACCAGACCTATCACTTCACATTGGTCAAAAGAAAACACTACGCTTTGGGGGGAATGGAGAAAAATATCCCAGTCAGTAAGATGAGGGGAGATTAGCAAAGGAAATTGGAATAAGCCTTGTTATACACTGTTAAGCATACCCATTAAAATTATTTTTGAAACAGTGCATAAAGTGGTAATCAGAGTAAGAAGGTGACTCTCTTTGAGGGCAAACAATTTTATTTCTTCTCTTCTTTGTTAGCTTGGGCATCAGCCTAGAAGGTATCTCAAAAGAGGCCTTTATTCTGGACTGATCTTAGGACTTTACAATGTGGAGAACATGCACACCTAATCAATGTCAAGTATTTCTTAAGTAGCTTTAATTAGAAGATCTGTCTGATCAAGTTCACATTCAAATTGGGCATACAGATCAAACATTTCAATACAGCAATAACTATTTGAAGAAAAGTATCGCAGACATTGGAGAGTAAATTGGCAATATAGGAATGAAGTAAATCTTAAGGCTTCAGTACAACTTTTGACAAAAAAAAAAAGTATAAATCAGAATACTGAAAATGGAGATATCACTGTACTTTAGAAAAAGAATTAAACAAATATGGACTAGTAGTTTTTCTCTAGTTTTATTTTCCATATATATGTTCACACCATTATAATAAAACTATGTTTTCTAAGGTCTCCAATGATTTATTTCTAGCTAACTCAGAATGTCTTTTCTTGGTTTTCTTCACCCATAAACCCTTTCCAAATTCTGCAATTCTTGAACACATGCCTTCTGGAATATGCAGATATTATCTTTAGAAGAAAACAAATATAAAAAGCATGACCTGGAGTTCACCTAAATCAAACATATATATATAGATCTTTTATTATTTTAGAACTTATTTAGAAAAAGAGATTCCTTCTAGAATGAATAGTAGATTTATTCATGTACAAACACATATTTTTCATGGAAATGAACATGGAGAATTAAAGAGATAGTCTGAATAACTGAGAAAGAATTATTTCAGTTGAAATATACAAACTATTGAGGCAATGGTTGTTTCTCACCCAATAATTTCCTCAATATAATGTGTGTGTGTGTGTGTGTGTGTGTGTGTGTGTGTGTGTATGGCAAATAGCAATTCAAGTACATTGTACATTTAGTTTATCAATGTTTTATTTCTTCAAGGTATGCATTTTTCACTTTTCAGCTGCTAGTGTGGACACTCTGTCATTTTAGATTTTCCATAGTATCCACAGCCAATACTTTCATTATATTAAGTCTGCTTTAAGGGGAACATAGACAATTCTAAGGCACATTTACTCATATAGTTCAATTCAATATAAATCATATTAATACATTTTTTCAAGAAATATGTATTATGCACCTTCTACTTACCTGATCTTGTTAGCTGCTTGACTTTAGAAAACATGTTTAATAAGAGTACTTGTTTAAGAATATTTTCACAGAATTGGACTCAAATTATGTTTACAGTGGAGCTAAGTGGACCTAGTGGGAGCTGAGGAGTGGGAATCAATCAAGCACACCATAAATAAAAATGAGTTATAAGTCTTGAGAAAATTAATAAAGTAATAATGTCACAAAATAAATGCAATAATGAAAATTATAACTCTTCTTATCCTCTCTCTCACAAGTTACATTTCTGCTAATTCTGGCTATGACCAAAATGATCAGTTATTTATAGAATGTGAACTTTATTTGTAATCATTAATATGAAATATTAAACTTTTACAATAATGGGAAATCCCATTTCTCTCTTTGCTAGCTGGCTTACATTTTAATTATATGCAGCTTCTACATAGGAACTCAACTATCCTATCTAATAAAGAGAAAATATGGTAATTGACCTTCACACTGTCGCAAAGATGGCAGTGTCCATAGCCAATAAAGAAGGAATATGCTAATTGACTTCCCCGTGCTTAAATATGGCAGCGCCCACAGCCAATAAGAATGGGATATGCTAATTGACTGCCCCACGCTTAAAGATGGTGTCTCCCACAGCCAGAAGATGGCCGGCAGGGGAGGGCAGTTGTGGGCAATCAGGCCAGCAGGGGAGGGCAGTTGGGGGTGACCAGGCTGGCAGGGTCAAGCTGTTGGGGGCAACTGGGCCGGCCGGAGAGGGAAGTTGGAGGCAATCAGGCCAGCAGGGGAGGGCAGTTAGGCATTGATCAGGCTGGCAGGGGAGTGGTTAGAGGGTGATCAGGCTGACAGGCAGAAGCGGTTAGGGGCAACCAGGCAGGCAGGTGAGCAGTTGGAAGCCAGCAGTCCTGGATTGTGAGAGGAATGTCCAACTGCTGGTTTAGGCCCGATCGAGGGATCATGCCGGTTTAGGCCCGATTGAGGGATCAGGCCTAAACCGGCAGTCGGACATCCCCCGAGGGGTCCCAGATTGGAGAGGGTGCAGGCTGGGCTGAGGGACAACCCCCGCCTCCAGTGCACAAATTTTGTGCACCTGGCCTCTAGTAAATTTAATAAAATTTAATTTTTGTGCTACATAGGAATATATCTGTGCAAAGCAAAAGTAATCAAGTTTTTATAAATAAGCAGGTTCTCTGCACATTCAAATAATACACCTTAAATTCTGAAGGCAAACACTGGAGATATTTGTTTAAAAACCTTAAATTTTCAATATAATTAAGTAAAAATATTATTCAGTATATTTTTGAATTTTCAAGTAAACTGATTCAATCAACAATATAAGCTGACAAAGTTTGAAAGTAAATAAACTGTTGAAAGTATTTGTAAAGGGTTGGTTCAAATTCATTAAAATAATAAAATTAATTTCATATTTTTATTTATATTAATTTTATATATTTTTAGATAATTCTCTAACTTACATATACTACACCTACAATTTGAAATACTTTCCAATTACTAGGGAGCAAATTTACCATTTAATGTTGGGGAAAAATGTCCAAAGAAGCATGTTAAATGTTATCATTGTTCCTCCTCTGGGTTGAAATCATCCATGCATTACAACTAGGATGCTCTGAACCAAACCAACAAATACGAAGGTTAGGAGTGTGATGCAGTTAAATTTCTTTCCTTGATAACCACAAATATATTTGCACATTTCACCTTTAGACTTAATCCAAAAGTAGTGTAGATCGTGATATGCAGACTATATTTAGAAATTTTCCAGTATGAGTATGCATCACACGCTTTTTATAATTGACTTTTCCCCAGGACAGCACAACTACAAAAACCAACAAAAGGAGTGTTAATATAACAGAGGGCCTGTATGACCCAGCCACTTATGCCCTTATCACCTTGGGCAATTTGCATATATTCTGCCTCATTCTGAATAATAACATAAGCCTCACAAAACTGTTGAGAGTTTGAGAGCGAGAAAGTCAATAAATTGTTAACAGGAAGAACTGAATCACTTAATATCTTCTATGTATCTTTTAACTCTAATCTTACTTTTTCTACTCTTAAAATGTATGGGTGTACTAAAGAAATATTATAAAAATTCTCTCTACTTCTGTTTTTAGTATTAGAATGAAATGAGACTTTCCATCCAAGGTAAAGCATAATCATCTGCTATACATGTGATGTATTATCTGTCCAGGGCTATAGTATAAGCTTTTTGGCCTGACCAAACCTCGGACATGAAGTCTATTTAAAATTTTACAATTTCATTGGTATTTACATTATCATTATTATAAGGGCTTATTTAAAATTCTGGAATTAGTTTTTTTTAAAGCATTGAAATAATTGTATTAAAAGCAACTGTGTTTTGTGAGGAAGACCACCAGAAAATATATAGAGTAGTGTAAAAAAAAGGGGAACAAACTTATTGGGCCCACAAATTAACCAAAAATTCAGGTACATTGCAATAATCTTTCACTTTTGTTTTTTTACTTTTAAATCCCATGTTATTTACAGCAGTTAATACAGATATAGGAAACAAGTGATACGTTCTAAATTCCGATGCTAACAATATTTTAGTAACATAAAAAACTATAAATTACATCAATTTCCTTTGTAATTAGTAAAAGTGTAGAGCGATAGAAACTATTTAATAATGAAAAATAGGTTATCAAGATACAAATTGCTCAAGGGGAAACTCCCTTTTTCATCTCTTGATACTCAACAGAAATAGTGGGATAGAGATCTCAACAGGAATCCTGTATAGAGAGAGAGACAGACATATGAGGTGTCTTTTTCTCTTTAACCTGGCAAAGAGGCACAGATATTATCTTCTTTATCCAAAGCAAAATGGATGTTTAATTGTAATTTATATGTTTTAAAAGCACACTTAAAGTAGTATCATAAAAGAGAAAAGAGTTATATAGGTCACACAGTGTTCTGAGTACCAAAACGTTTAAGTGTTTCAACTTTCGTAAGGCCATTTGATATGAGGAAAAAATAATAACGGCCATCATATAACTTTATGTACAACATTGTCCTTGATTTTTAGGGTTGTCCCGAGGAACACGCCTTACCCTCACTTCAATGACTTTATCCTCAGTAAACCAGGCAGGTTCGAGGCATACATGACAGTTTCAGGTTCTATTCATTTGCCACATGCTACAAACTGCTTGGACCCAGTGTGCCCATCCCTTTGAAAACCTAGTGGGTAGTTAAATGTACAGCTAGACAAAGCCTTTTACTCCTTGTAAAAACAGGAGAAAACAGTTTTTCCCTCAAATCAACTTCCTTACCAGCTACTGCTTAAGCAGCTGAAAGCAACCTCTTGCTTTGAATGGCATCCTTCTTCAAATTTAATAATTTTACAATAAATCTGAAGGATGTTGAGATTGATATAAATTGGATACTCTTTATAATATACCACAGGAAAAAAAGAAAAAAAATCAAGAAGCTTTTATCAGCCAACCTGTTCCTTTGTCTGCTATCTACAGGGATAGGCTGGGAGTCCGTAGGAAAAAGGCATGTGTGAAGTATAAACCAGTAATTAAAAGTGACTGATGGTGTCGCTTTCCTGTATTTGGCCGACGGCACATTCACTACAGTGAGAATCTTTACGGAAGATATCTTCAACAACAGAGGAACGTATTGCTGCTTTGTTTTCAAAACCAGAATTCAAACCCTTACTTTCTCCCATGGGAGACTGACTCCGAACACTAGAGAAAGATCCTCAAGGATAAGGTTGCTCAATAATGTCAAAGATTACCCGTGATCAAAAGCAAGGTTCCCGTGACCGCACACCATTTCCAAAAGGTCAAAATCACAAGATCGTGTAGTAAGTGGATGTGTTTACACACTGGTTGAATAAGGCTGTGACAAAAGACTCCACTTTATTTCTTCGGAATACAGATTAGAAACGAGACCTGCTCTTCTGTGGTTAGTGCTTTGACCACATCTACCCTTAGAAAAAGCTACCTTTACAAATATAAAATGAGTTTGGAACAAGTGCAGCGTTTTATTTACCAAAATTTAAAAATGTTTAAAGGACAGAAAATCTGTTTTTGAAGGGCCTCTAACGTCTATTTTTTTAAAAACACATTTGTATAAATGTATTTAGTAGACAACAGAGATTTCTGTCAAAAAACTCTATCAGGAAAATAAAATATTCCAATACTTTTCCATATCAAACAGGACTGTATCACAGACCTGTTGTTATTCTCACCACTGATCTCACATCTGCAACTCTCAGGTGAGAATGACCTCAGAGAGAGGACGAAATACCACAGGACAAAACAGCAGCCCCATCCTGGAGGCAAAGAAAGGAATTCTCAGGGAACAAGTTGTTTTTTGTTCGCCATTTATAGGGCTCTTGTGATATTGGAATAGTGGCTTCCTATGGTAGCATCTTTCTTCCTGTGCCTAGCTGCTCGCCACCAAAACAAATGGGAGGGCAGGAAGGGCAGGAAGAAGACATAAAAAGAGAGGGGGGTGAGAGGGAGGATCAAAAGAAAAGAGAGCTAACATGTCAAGCAGCATAAAAGTCTAAACAGGAGGCTCAAGAATATGGTCATGTTGCCAGAATACCCCATCAACAACACCCCCCAGGCCCCAAGGGCAGAAAAGTAAAAGGCAAAGGAAAAAACTGAGTTATAGGTCAGTCTGGAACTGCTGTCACACACGATTCTGTCCAAAAATAGAATGCATGTTCCTCTCCTGTCGTTTTTGTTTTTCTTGTGTTTTATATCTTTTGGCTTCCTATTTCTTGCTGCCCATGTCCTCCCGCCCCCGAGTAGTTTAAGGTAGACTAAGCAGGGTGTGTGTGCATGAACGGTGTAGTCAAGGGCTCATATTCTAGTCAACACAGAAAAAACCAATGGAAAAGTAGAAAACAATCAGAAATACACTGCCTGAGAACAATTTTCTGGTAGTATTTTAATAAGCTCATATGGAGCTACACAAGGGAATATTCCCGTGACTGTATGGTTCATATTTGAACCACCAAAATTAAACTTTCTCTCTAAATTAGTATTTTAATAAAACATATTTCTCCTAATACCAGTTTGTCATCAATTGGCTTAAATTTCATTCCCAAATTTTTAAAATTTCCTCCAAGTTATAAACTATATCTGAATATTAAATAGTAATAAAAAACAAAGATGGGTCATTTTTTATTCTCTTATTATTTAATGGAGATGCATACTATATCTTAAAAACCTTAACAACTAAAAATTATTGACCTTAACAATCTTTTCAATTTATTTCTATCAAATCATTCTCTTCCAATTTTATACTATCTTAGTCACAAAATAAAATAAAAATTGAGTCAAGTAGTGGAAACGCCCTGTATTCTTATAGAGCAGTAAAGAAAAGTATATGTAGTTATAATATTTATCTATATAGCTAGAGAATTAAATTTTATAAAAAATTAAACAAATATTGTTTTATATAATCCATATACACATATATTTTTGTACTACTTAATTTTTCTTTTCTTTTTTTTTGAATAGAGGTTTGCTATGGTTATTATTATTTTTAATTCTTTAATGTTAAAATTATTATATATGTTTCCTTTTCCCCCCTGTTGTCCCCTCTGCACTACTTAATTTTTTTAGAAAAAGCGATAAAATATAACTGATATTTACCATAATTTTCTAAAAGTATAACAATATGAAAACTAATTTATTGTGACATAGTGACTTAAGAATTCAAAGTTAATTTTAAGACATATATGCCTCTTGTTAATTCCTGGAATTCCCTGAATTATGATGATTTGGGCCAGAAATACTTTTATAGAAATGCCTGTATTTTTGTGGTCCTGATTATGGAGGGGCTACATTTTGTGAGAATTAAGCCAACTTTAAGCTGTAGTACAATCAGCATTCATTTGCTAATTTTACTAAGATTGTGCTTTGTTAGTTAAGTTTATAGAACAGCTGGTCAAAACTCTAATTCTATTACATCAATTGAAAACTGCAAAGTGTTTTTATTTTATAATACACTTTTCATGTATTGGTTCATATAGTACTGTTTTAACAGTAAAATATAGATATTGCACTACTTGCCCGAGGTCAGAAAGCAACGTGGTAACCTGAACTGAAACATTCTAATTTGAAATCCGGAGTTCTAAGTCCCACTTGTCTGATGTGTCTTTGAAGTCTATTTTTCTCTATATGTGCTGTTACATAGACACTGTTTTATTTTGATGTAGGTAAGTAATCTGCTCCGCTCAATATATTTACTGACTACATAAACAGACTAAGCAATACGTATTTTGGCAAGTCAATACATTGTGAGAAAAATCTACATTTAACAATATAGAGAAGAGAAGCAAAATTACTCAGATCAAATGTTTTTTAGTTAACAAATACTCCTAAAATTTTAAATTAGACCCTATTGATTCACTACAAGACATTATTTAATAGTCTCTCTTATTTAAGGCTCAATTCCTTTATCTGTACACATTAAATTATTTATATTTGTTATACTCACAACTCAAAATGGTGTAACAGGGAACAAATATCATTTACTGAAAACTTAAACTCTCATGACCCAGAAGTGCCAAAAATAAACTAAATGGTAGGGACAGTTGTTAAAAGGCCATAAACTGTTTGTTTGGATATTAATATTTAAAAGGAAATATATCTAACTACTTAAGAGATACTCTATACCCAACTATTAGAGGTTGTATATGTTAATAGTATATTCATAGAGGAAATAATTTCTTTAACATTTATAATATGTATTCATATATATCCATACATAATATATACATCTGGGTGTGCATGTGTGTATGTGTATACAAATGTGTGCATGCACACACTTTATTGAGAAATTCACAATAATGAACTATTCATAATGAATCTTCCAGACCAAGTTAAATCCTGAGTTAAACTGTCTTGTAACTATAAGCAATTAGTATGAACATATATAATCAAAATAATATTAAACTAAATTATTGCATATGCATTCCAAAAATATCATGAATGGCAAAATATGTTTATTCTTGCAATTAAATCACTGTGAAAAAAACCCAGGAGACTCATTTCTAAAGGAGAAGAGAAACATTTGGATAAAGAAATACTATGTGATTTTTAGAAAGTAATGTTAAACGTTTTATGAATCCATATTTAACATAGATCACATTAAAAGGTGTTCAATTATTTTCATAAAAAACAAAGGGTCAAATTGTAGTTACACATTAAGATATATTTTTTTGAAATAATGTTAAATTTTAGCTGTGTAGAGTTTTGGTTTGACAATGAAATACTTATAACATCATGACCTATGGCCTCGTAGATGTGCAGGGCTGGGCTTTGTAAGAGAGGTAAGGGCTAGAAACAGAGATTTATAGAGTTAATTATATAGGGGTAATAGTAGAAGCTGAAAAAGTAGTTATCTTTTCCTCAGTATCATCAGTACAAATTTTTCACAATATCTTACTGTGTAAACACTATAACCTATTTGGTCTACTACAGATTGGACTGACTTCTCTTCTGCTAACCAGGCAATCTTTGGCTTAAAATGTTGTCAGACATCACCTTCAAACAGACAGCCAATGAATTGATATTATATTTAAATTTGATTTTCTTTTTTTTTCTTTTTTATTTTTTTTTATTGCTTAAAGTATTACAAAGGGTATTACACATGTGTCCTTTTTTCCCCCCGCCCTTGAAAATCCCCTGGCCTCCCCTACCCCCCAGTGTCTTATGTCCATTGGTAATGCTTATACGCATGCATACAAGTCCTTCGGTTGATCTCTTACCCCCCTCCCTCCTGCCCCCCAACCCTCCCCGGCCTTCCCGCTGCAGTTTGACAATCTGTTTGAGGCAGCTCTGCCTCTGTATCTATTATTGTTCATAAGTTTATAATGGTCTTTATTATCCAAGGAGCTTGGTTTTTTTCCAATGTCTTTAGAGTAAAACACTCTATAAACTATAAAGGTAATTTCTAAATTAGAAAATTATAAATCACATATTTAATGTGCTCATTAAATTATAAAACAAAACTATAACAGAAAGGAAAATTTTATATTTTAGAATTATTGTATATTTATGTGTGTAAACTAAGTTGGTAATATCATTGAATTTCAGCATTAATCAGTGTTAAGTAAGGAAGGAATCAATATCATCAAAACAAAAAGACAGGGAAAACATAAAAAGTGAGATATATTTTAATTCAAAATAAAGAAAATTATAGAAAACAGAGTATACTGTAGAAAGCACATTAATTTTAAGTCGTTCTAATTTTGACCTAACCAACTTTTAACCAAAAACTTTTATGTGGTGACTGTGGCAAATTTATATCAGCAGATTGATATAGATGTTAGCTACAGTGAACAATTTAGACATATCCACACATAAAATGACATGCAGATTGGCTATGCTTAGAAGTGAAGGCTTTCCTGATTATAATAATCTATAGGCTTCATTGAATATGGAAGTGTACTTGTGACGTCAAATATAATTTAATCACAATATCCAAGAAAACAAAACACAACACTTCTAAGGCATGGTTCCAGCATTTGGAAGACCTCAGATCTCTTTCAGGGTCTGCCTGGTTAAAGACCCAAGACCCATTCAAGCACACATAATTCAAGAGGCCTGCCTGCCAGCAATAAAGACTGAAATTGGATACTTGGTGAGATTAATTACCTAGATAGGGCTTGATAATGCAAGTCAAATGGGAATGTAATTAAAGTGCAACTTCCATGAAAATTATTCATTGCTGATGGATCAGGTGACAGATAAATCAAAAGGCATTTTACAAAAGCCTACAGGTTAACTTGAAGCAGGTCTTTCTTTTTTATAAGACTCTATAATTGCAGGTGTGGAATTTACTCTTGCTGTCCTAATCTCATCATGATTCCATAGGACAAAAAGGTAGATTGTAATGTAGCCTCTTAGAAACAGAAGCCAATAGAAAAACCATTAGGATCATAGTTCCAAACAAAAGGTCAACTAGACTGGAACCAGTGGCTGGCAGCTTTGAGAAGAAAATATTGCTCTATGTTCTTACTATAATGGGGATTGCAACCATAAAAGAACAAGTGATGAATTAATCAGTTGACTAGTCCCCAGGGTGCAATTCTTGCAGATGAAAGACATGCTGGGGGAATCAAACAGAGCTATAAATTAGATACATCGAATTGCGTACAATATTTTACATCATCATTATCAAATAAAGCCTTCCTGGATGTGCTGTTAATTCTTTACTGTCAATACATTTATTTACAGTCTAAGAATAATAAAAAAATACACCATTTTATAACAGCAGGGTAATTTCAGTTACCCAGAGGGATACTAAATCTAATTTCCATGGTGGATTCTCTTAGGTGGGTTTATTACACATCTAAGAGCAGATAGATGAAACAAAATGCCCAATTAAATGATAGTTATTGAGAAATATGACTGTACATGTTACTCATTTGCTCGCTGTAACTAATGAACACAGTTTGCTTTCAGTGACCTTTTTAAAGACAGTGCATAACAGTGTTCCCGTTTGCAAGAATAGATTAATGCTGAACAGCAAAACCATGCCATCTAGTAGAGGGTTTATGGAATTCACACAAAAAAAGACAATTATTTCCAAGAAAAAATAGTAACTTTAGCATTTTGTTAGACAGAAAACTTTAAATAATAACATAAAATGGATGTACTATTATAAACCCTAAAATGATTATGTAACTTTTCCAAAAATTTACACTTTATGTTTTATTTAAACTTAAAAAAAGAAGTCAAATTCCCCTCAATACATCATCCATCTCAGCATAAAATAAAAATCCTCTCAATTAGAAGACAATCAGAATAATAAAACCTATGTTGCACTAATACCTATTGGCAAGTAAAAGGCCCATCACAAATGTTCTTAACTATTTCTAACCAATATTTCTAACATTGTTGTAAATAAAAATAAATTTTACAGAGCAGCTCTTTCCACATGGTGAAAACTCGAGGTAAGAAAATCCTTAGGCAAACACACTTTTAGATTTTAGGTATGTAAATCTGATACATGGGGCCTATTTATGTTTGAAGTGCTATAGGTAAACCATAAAAATGCATCTGTCAGAGAATCTTCTGTTTATAGTTCTCCATTCCTAAAGGTTACTGATTAAAATTGAAAACAGGCATGGTAAATATCCAATGCATTTTATCAGCACACATTGCTCTTTATGTTCCCTGCAGGTTCCAGTTAGTAACTTAATCCCAACCAAACTATAAAGTAAACTGTTCATGATTTGTCAGATTTAGCTGATGCTTATCCAGAAAAAATGGGCTTAAAAAAAAAAAGTCACCAGGACACTATAATTAAGATCCATTCATCCATTTCATCCCTGGACTGAGGAAAATAATGAAATATCAGAGTAGTAAGACTGCATTCTAAGGAGGCCAGTGAATATCTCTTCAAACATAACACCAGAAGGGACTCACAAATCATATTAATGTCCAAGGTCTGATGAAATGGTATCAGGGCTTTCTGTTCTTGGTTTATGTAATTTTTAAAGGTAAAGGAAAGGTGACTAAAAATAAAAGATAAAGGCTCAGTAGTGTTAACATACTATAAACAGCAAGAATAACATTTCCAAACCTTTAGGTGGCTCTCCTACTTTTTTATAAGGGAGCACATGATATGGGGGCATAATTTAAAATGTCTGGAGGAAAGAAAATAAACTCGGACTAGAAGGAAATACGAAAATTAAAAGCACAACAACAACATGTATGTATGTAACTATGCCTACTACCTATCCACTATATATAGTAACAGACATAATCTTTATGAGATGGGTGTAACAGGTCATTTGATTTTATAACAATGTTTTATATTAAGAATGATATATTGTATGGGATATTGTTATAGATGCATAGTTTATCTTTATACAATTAACAGCTTTCCTTTTATGACCTCTATTTCTGAGATTATCAGATTCTCAATAATGAAATTTATGGGAAGCTAAATTTGGGTTCTTAGTGATGTCAGGGATATTTGAAAATAGGATGAAATGTCAAAACAAGGAGAAAACAAGGTTATGATAATGTATTAGAAATGAAAAAGGCAGTCATTTTTTTTTCAAACAAAATTCAGACTCATACTCTGTCTTAGAGTCCTCACCAGTCTGATAAATGTTGTATGAAATCAGCATAAAAAGTCATTTTTTATCATTCAATTCAGCCAACATTGAGTGCTTACACCACCTATGCCATATTGCTAGGCTTTGTTTTAAACCATGGCAAATATGATAATAACATTTTCTATCACAAGTTGTCTATCAAAATTGTTTCTCAGAGCCCGAAATTATCAAATTCAATGGACTTTCTTTGCTCTTCATTCTACTGACCTCCTATAACATTTGAATCTAAGATCAACTGACTCTGGAAATTTCCCTTCCTTCCATTACTATCACAGACCTCTCTCTTAACCAGCCAGCCTTGGCACTCCTCTTTGGTCTTTACCATATGCTTTTCATATTCTGTCAACTTCTCACTCTCAGTGTTCTCAAAACTTCTCCCTCAAACTCTTTAATTATACCTTCATCTTCTCTTCCCAAGACAGGCCATTCATTCACTCACCATCCAGAGGTTTATAATTCTCAGGTGTAGAACATTTAGATTCCACCACCATCCTAATGTCCATTATCTTGGGGCTGTATGTGCACTCGTAAAACATATGAAGTTAAAAAGTACATATAGTAATAAATATCTATATACACACCTATGCAGAGAAATGCATCAGATCGCATGATATAGCCTGATGTAACAGACAGTAAGGGTGTTCGGTTTAAGAGTATTATCACAACTTGAATAAACTTCAATGATGAAAAGGCTTAACCAAGTATCTTTGCCATGTATTATCATATATGATTGCCAGTATGAATTCTATGCCCAGTCAATGATTTCTATTTTTCCACATGCTGAAATTCATGATCAAATATCATTAAACATCTGGACACTACTTATCTGACGTCCGCATGCTACAGGCAGTTAAGAACTGTGGAGCACTAAAGCTCTGCTGTTTCTCTGGTCTCCATCTCTAGCCTCGTGTCTTAAAAAAGGCAAGCAGCCACAGGCCTGTGTATACATCCCACCAAGCACTTTATCACAGAACATACATCATCCATCCTGCCTTGTCCCTGATTAACTTTGTTGGGTTGCACCAATTACCCCTCCCTTTGTGACTGACCTCTTCGTCAGGAAATATGGATAATTTTTCCTGGGTTTTTACCACTTAACTGATCCTTTCTTGCTTGCTTATAATAGTACAAAGGGACTCCAAGTCATAAAACAGTTGAAATGGAAACAAGTAGCAATCAGACTTTTGCAGTAGTAATAGATAGGAAAAGCAAAATCTTGATAGTGGTCCCTCCTTTCCACTATTACCATACTTAGTTCAGTTGGTTAAGACTGTTAATGATCCTTTTGGATCAATGTCTTTTCCTTGTAGCTCTAATTTACTGCATTGTTTGATTAGTACAAATGTTTTCGTGGATGGCTCTGCATTATTCTACCAGAATGCTGTCTGAATCAAATTTGCTTCAATTCATTCACCAATGAAGCAAGGAAAAAAATAATCAACATTTACTCTCTCTTAACTCTGGTACTGAAAACAGAACAACAAATATATGCTTGTCAATTTAAAGACTATCTCCTATCTTCTCAAAGTTATGTCCCTCAGTTTATCCAGGGCTCGAAATGGTATATATAGTGAGGTATAGCAGTGTGTAGGAAATAGGGCTGGGGAAGCTAAATATGTACTTCAAATTTATGACCCTAAGTTTTTATTATCATCACCTCTGTCATCATTATCATTATCATAAATTCACATGTATACTCGTTTATATACAAACAATGTATGAAATTACCATCCACTGGCTTTTCATTCTCTGAAATGCAACTTATTGATTTCTGACTATTAAATTAATTTTTTCTGAAAATGTGTCTGTTTAAAATGAATCAATGCTACACCTTTAATACCACTTTTGGGGAAATGGCTACAATAGTTTGTTCTATGGGAACTAAGCAACCAACTCACAGATAAAACTTTTTGTACTGCGAAACAACACCAAGTAAATTAAGTAACCAGTTTTTCACAACTAAGGGAAAAAAAAATCACCTCTTTTTTCAATCTGTATTAAAAATATTTCACAAATGAGTCAGTTTGTATTCTTAGTGTAGTAATGCTATATCATATTACATATATTTTGCTGTCTGATTATTTAAGTTTTAAAACCTCTAGAAAGAGAGACTGAATTCAATATATATTGACCCATGGTTGTACACTGAAAAAAATTGCATATTTCACTTAAGTCCATGCTATTAACGTGTTTTGTATATATTTAACCTAAAAGTAGGGGGTAGGTGGTCTGGTTAGTCACATTTTAGTTATAGTTATATCTTTTCTATATCTTAATTGAATAAACTTCTTGACTTTAAAAGTAAAGTGGCTATTTCTTTATAAATAATATTCTATATTTTATATACATTATTTATATGCATTTTTAATTTGCTGCAATCTCTACTTGATAAACTGACAGCAAAATGAAGGATCTCCTATTAAGGACAACACACATAATAAGAATTACTTTGCATAATTCCATCATTAAAGACTATTCCAAGATAATGATCCTAATGGACAGTCATTTATTTTTTGAAGAGCCTATTTAGGGGATGCTAAAATTTAACAAGTTACAAATTTAAATCTCCAAAATATCGAGTTGTAAAAACATCTTCACTAGAAAATCCTGAAACAGCATTCACTTCTTAATCACATAGACATTTCTAGTTTAACATTGCCAAGAATATGACAAACTTGCTGAAGCTTAAAAACTCAGGGACAAAACTCATAACTTATTTTGTATCAAATGTTCTACTACCATCAATATAGCACATCATATAACTTATTAGATAATGAATTGGTTCTGTTAAAAAGATGTCTTGGATATGAAAAGAAATGTATTACTATTGGTCTTTCTGCCACTTGCTAAGGCATTGTCCTGAAATAAGTTCAGCACTGTTCTGAGGTGGAAAAATTATAGGAATGTATATAATTTCTAAAATTCCCTCTCCTTGGCCCATCCATGAAAGTGTACACACCTTATTTATCCCCATGAATATTGAAAATGAATACTTTCCTTCAAAATAATAGTACAGAACTAAATTAAACTATCTCAGGGATGGGTGTTTGTGGTATTCTGCTTATGTTGCTATAACAAAATACCACACATTCGGTGTCTTAAGAAAAAGAAATTTATTTTCTTACAGTCTGGAGGCTGGAATTCCCAGCTTGAGGTCGAGCAGGGTTCAGTTTCTGATGAAGGCTTTCTGGCTTATAGATGGCCATGTTCTGATCGTGTGCCCACATGGCCTTTCCATGGGGTAAGGACACAGGGAGAGAGTGTGAGCTCTCTAGGGTCTCTTCTTATATGGACGCTAACTCTCTAGGAAAAGGGCCTCAACCCAAAAAAACTCATTTTACCTTAATGATCTCCTTATGGTCTCTATGTTCAAATACAGTCACATTGGGGGTTAGGGTTTTAGCATACGAATTTGTGGTGGGGGCACAATTCAGTTTACAGCAGTATTAAAACCAAGCTCATGAACAAAGTAGCTCTTTCTTCCCAGATCTTAAATATCATTATCCACAAAATAGCAATGCTGAGATAAAAAATTTAAGAAAAGGTTAAGATGTATTAAATTGTAATGGCAGGCTACATAAAACACCCTATTCTAGGTTTCTTTCCAACGTCTACAGCCCTTCATTCAACAGCATGCAGATCAACTTCTCAGTAACCGCAACATAAGCAAAAGTAGTTCATTACAATATTCATAGAAACAGAAATGGGTGGATCAGACAGATTCTGGGATTGAAGAATATGGAGGTAAGATGCAGATGAAGGTGTGGGGCTGAGAACATAGGTTGTTTAGGGGCATTTCTTTCTATATAGTTTAATTAAGAACAATCACAGAACAGTTACATGCTATAGTCTGAAGCAGTCAAAAACTACTAAACAAAAAAAACCCAAACAAACAAAAAATAAACTACTAAACAAAAAATATTAACATCTACACTAATAAAAGAGAAAAATGGTAATTGGCGTACGGCGCTACCCTTTTCATTGGCTAATCAGGGCTATATGCAAATTAACTGCCAACTAAGATGGCAGTTAACTGCCAACAAAGATGGCGGCTAATTTGCATATGTAGGCACAATGCAGGGAGGTGAAAGGGAAAGCAGGAAGAAGCCCCCTGCCACTGAAGGTGATCGGAAACCCAGGGGGGAGCTAAGAGCTGGGGGGCAGGGCAAAGGCGGCCCTGAGGCCGCCTTTGCCCTGCCCCCCAGCCATGATCGGAGAATCAGGTGCCTTTGCCGCCCTGGCCAGTGATAGCAGGAAGTAGGGGTGGAGCCAGCGATGGGAGCTGGACACGGTCGAAGCTGGCAGTCCCGGGAGCTAGGGGTCCCTTGCCTGGGCCTAAAGTGGAGCCCACGATCACGAGGCCGCTGCCACTGCGGGTCCCCGCTGCCCGGGCCGACGCCTCGGCCAGAGGCGTTAGGCCTGGGCAGGGGCGGAGCCTGCAACCAAGGGGAGCTGGGAGTCCCCTGTCCAGGCCTAATGCCTCGGCCAGAGGTGTTAGGCCTGGCAGGGGCAGAGCGGGAGATTGCGGGGAGCTGGGAGTCCCCTGCCCAGGCCTGATGCCTGGGCCAGAGGCATCAGGTCTGGGTGGGGGGCAGAGCCGGGAATTGGGGGGATATGATGGTCCCCTTGCCCAGGCCTGAAGCCTGGGTCAGAGGCGTCAGGCTTGGGCGGGGGGTGGAACAAGCGATCAGAGGGAGATGGGGGTCCCCTGCCCAGGCATGATTCCTGAGCCAGAGGCCTCAGGCCTGGGCGGGGGTCGGAGCCAGTGATCGGGGGGAGATGGGAGTCCCCTGTCCAAGCCTGACACCTCTGGCGGAGGCGTCAGGCCTGGGCAAGGGGCCGATCAGGCGATCGGAGGGTGATGGGGGTCTACGCCTCTGGCCGAGGCATCAGGCCTGGGCAAGGGGCAGAGCCAGCAATCGGAGGGGTCTGGGGGTCCCCTGCCCAGGCCTGACACCTGGGCCAGAGGCATCAGGCCTGGGCTAGGGGCAGAACCAGTGATGGGGGGAAATTAGGGTCCCCTGCCCAGGCCGGACACCTCTGTCAGAGGCGTCAGGCCTGGGCAAGGGGCCAATCCTGTGATTGGAGGGTGATGGGGGTCAACGCCTGAGGACTCCCAGTATGTGAGAGGGGGCAGGCTGGGCTGAGGGACACTCCCCCTCCCCCACACCCAGTGCACGAATTTCGTGCACCGGGCCCCTAGTAATATATAAAAAGCAGGTACCATGTGCTTAAAACAGTAGTCCTAAGCCCTAATAGAAAAGATCTCAAATCTTAGTTTCCATTCATGCTTCTACTACATTTAATGTCATAAAAAGACAGACATTAATTCTATTTTCAGATTTTCAAAATATGAACAGCTATTTAAGTTTTTAAAATTAAAGGTTATTTGTATCTTAATATTTTATAATGGATTACTTAAGCTTTAGTCCTAAATCTCTACTTAAATACCAAGTAGAGATTGAAAAACTCATTTTAAGATTTTAAAAAATATAGTTTCAAGACCAAATCACAAAATTTTTATAGGTAAAATCATTATCCTATGTATCCATTGGCTAATTTAAATAAAATTATAAATATGAATTAAAGTAAGCCTTTAAATATTCATCTTGATGATCTTATAACATCTCTGTTCATATTACAGTGCTATATAAAGAGTTTATGAGTTGCCCTAGCCAGTTTTGCTCAGTGGGTAGAGCATCAGCTTGCAGGCTGAAGGGTTCGATTTAGGTCAAGGGCACATGCCTGGGTTGCAGGTTCGATCCCCAGTAGGGGGCGTCTGGGAGGTAGCCGATCAATGATTCTCATCATTGATGTTTCTATCTCTCTTTCCCTCTCCCTTCTTCTCAGAAAATTAATGAAAAAAAAAAGAATTTATGAATTTGTTCAACAGATTTATTAAGCATACACCCTGAGCCAAATATGTTAAGGGGCTATTGAATAAGACTGACTAAGATACCACTGTTTTCTTACAAAGTGAAGTCTAACAAAAAAAGACAAACATTTCCCAGATAAAATGTGAAGAATGTTATAAGAAAATGCAGGAGCTCTGGCCAGATAGCTCAGTTGGGTGGAACGTCATCTGATAAACCAAAAATGTTGCAGATTCAATTCCCTGTCAGGGCACATACCTGGTCGAGGCATGTACAGGAGGCAAATGATCAATGTTTATCTCTCATATCAGAGTTCTCTGCCTCCTTCCCCTCCCTCTTCCTCTTTCACTAAAAATCAACAAAAATATGTCCTTGGGTGGGGATTAAAACAAAATGCATGAAATACTTACTATAAGACAGTATCACACAAAGACTTAATTTTCTCCTGAATTTACATAGTAAGTTTGAGAGGTAAAGATACTGTGTAGGCATATGGGTCTTTACATGTAAAGTTACCAGCCCATAACAAGCACCCAATAAATTCTAGTTGTCAGAATTCATGCCAACATGGTTGCATTTCCCATAATAAAAAAGTTTATCAAAAGAGTATCCCAAAATTTATATATTTTAATTATTGATGCCCACTAAAGAAAAACTGTAAATGTACCTACATGTATAATCTTAAATTAATGGTGTCACAAAAATACTTAAATATTAAAGAATTAAACTTCACTAAAAGAATCTAAAACAATGTGTTAAGCAAAGCATGTAAATTTCTAAAATAGCATGTCCCGTGACAGTGATGGCGAACCTTTTGAGCTCGGCGTGTCAGCATTTTGAAAAACCCTAACTTAACTCTGATGCCGTGTCACATATAGAAATTTTTTGATCTTTGCAACCAAAGTAAAACAAAGATTTATATTTTTGATACTTATTTTATATATTTAAATGCCATTTAACAAAGAAAAATCAACCAAAAAATGAGTTCATGTGTCACCTCTGGCACATGTGTCATAGGTTCGCCATCACTGTACTATGGCATGAATTAGCATAACTGAATTTGCTCTGCCTTTCAGATAAAGCAGGTTTATAAAATAACTAGAAACAAAAAGACATGCATATTTTGAATGGTTTACTGTTGAAGGAATCTCATTCAGCTGATCTTTCTGTTGCAGACTGTATTAAGTGTATGTACGTGTGTTAACATTAAAACAATTTCTATAACATTTTTGTTGTTGGTGGTGGTGGCTTTTCTTGCACTTATATCTTGTTTCACCTTCCAGAGGCTGTTGCACTAATATTATTCCATATAATAAGTAAATGCTCTCAAACAAGAAAATACTTTTTGCTTAACATCAAGTACCCTTAAAGTAGAAATCAAGCTTACTAGTATATATTCTTGGGAAATATAAAAATATATAAACTTAAATGGAATTAATTTATTTTACTTATAACTTGAACTACTATTTTAAGTCATTGAAAAAAAATGGTCTGAGTTAATTTATGAGAAAAATAGTCATGGTTGAGTCACATTAATAAATATGTGTAAGATACTCTGACAAATACAGGAAATGACTTCTGGCACTGTCTTTTTTTTCAAGTAATTTTGACTATGTATGTTGTATCATATAACCCTACACTTATATTTCATTCGACACTTTCTATAAACATTACAGAAATCTAAGTAAAGGGAATACTGAAGCAAATCTTAATTTTGACAGTGAAATAAGATCTGGGTAGTTGAAAACATAAGGGAAATTAAGACACGCAGGGTTATTTTTATAGTTTCTTGAAGGACAATAAAATCGTAGCCAAAAGGCAAATACTATAGTTACCAATGCTCTCTCCCATAGATTACTTTAGTTATTAATATCCTCAGGAAATAACACTTCTTTTTAGGTCTCCTTTTCATTGAACAGTAATTTATCTCCAGGCTATTAAATCAATCTGCAAATTCCCTTATAAAGGGTTATAGAGTTAAATTCAAGCTAATTTCTTTAGGCTAGCAGACCATGATAAGATTATATAACAATAATTCTAAGGTAAAGGGTACTTGATTACAATAATCAAGGTCACCACTATATATTTACCATCTGACCTTTCTAAGTCATACACTGTAAACTTCAACATTTTACCTGCAAATGTTATTAATACGTATCTTACCAAATTTACCTGAAAATTTTAATACTAGAATGTATAAAGGCTATCTGAACCATTCATTCATGTACACACAATTGGTGATAAGGAAAATACATTTCTTGAGAGAGAGAGAGAAACTTTGTAAGATATCTTGGCAGAGAAGTTGAAATGTTTCCCTACACCACAATGGCAGATTTGCTGATATTTTCTCACATTTTCAGAAAATGTCTTCTGCATAAATACATAGGTATAGATAAATACATACCTATCAGTCTACATATAAGAAACTACTTATATGTATTACATCAAATATTATTTGGAAGATATAGAAAGCTTAAAACTTTAGCCGTGCCAGTTATGTCACTTGCCTGTTCAAAACCAACAAGGTTCTCCCCTTGTCTATCAGAGAGGTGTATTTTCCTAAAAATAAAGTTTCCTATTCTCCTTTCCTACAAATTTTTATTCACTAGTTTACAGCGCTATTCTCTAAACACACGGAACGTTGCCCTCTCCTTCTTGTGCATGATTTAACTACCTGTAATGGATGCTGTGAGGGGCTGCCCACATCCACCCTGGTGAAGGGCTAAAAGACTTATTTGCCCAGCTTCTGAGACAGCTGCCAGAAAGCAGAGCCCAGTTCCCTGCACCCTCTTTAGGAAAATGACAATTTGTTCCTTACTAAGGTAGCCTGCAACCATAGCTGGCTATCAGAGAGGTATAAAAGTCTGCCATGCTCTCCTCAACTCTGGACAATCTGAAGGTGCAGTCGAGGTGCAGAGCTCCCTGTGGTGTAGGCTGAGGATTACAATGAGCCTGCATCATAGCTCATCGTCTCTGCTCAGTAATACTCCCTCCCCCTCTCTTCTGATGGTGCTGATCGCATGTGCACACCCTAAAATACAACTCCTACACACTACACTCCTGGGGAGCCCAACCTGGGAAATCAGATCCTCTTTCAAGAGATGACGGTTTTCATCCTTATTTGCTTCCCAATGCTATCAATCGCACTAAAAATTACATTATCTGTACACACACTACTATCAATAACTGGCAGTCAACAATGCACAATGCATATTTTCGCCTGTATGATGACTTTGTCTGTTTAATTATGGACATAGAATAGAATCATAAAGGGCTTCTGTCCCAAGTTCCTCCATTACATAGGAGGACTACAGGAATAATTACTACATCCCTTATTAAATCTCTTTGGGGGAAAGACCACATTTTATAATTTTTTGTTGTTTTGCTAACAAAGTTACATTGTCTAATTGTTTAAATGATCCCACAGTGAATGGAGGTATTACAGAATTTTAGGGTGGCCTGTTTTTATTAACTTTCATATTTCTGCAGACCATTTTTATGTTAATCCTATTGGTCTATGGATGGAACATAGTGGGAATTATAATGTTTTACAGGGGGAGCTCCTCTTGAGGGCCTAGAATATAACTATTTCTTCTCCTTCTGGCAAATTTATATCCATTCTGAAGTTGTAGAATGACCGGCATATTTTCTGTGAGGACATTCCTCCCCCCCTCTCCCTGCCAAATAGGCAGTCCTTCTTCGGGGTTTCTGTATGTTGTTCCTAATATTTTTACAGCATGCATCACTTTACATTCAAGTGCACTATCTTGAGTTGTGAAATACACATCCTACTACATTATGGGCTCCTCATAAGGATGGGACCATTCTTTACCTTCTGTCCTAGCATTCTCTACAGTGCTTGACACACCTGGTCAGTACAGCTGGATGAACACTTTAAAAGTAGCATTTAAATAGTCAGCTCTTAAGAACACTTATGAAATTACTAGAGGCCTGGTGCACGAAATTCATGCGGGGGTGTGGGGGAGGCCTCAGCCTGGCCTGTACCCTCCCGCAATCCAGGACCACTGGCTCCTAACCACTCGCCTGCCTGCCCGATCGCCCCTAACCACTCTGCCTACCTGCCTCATCACCCCTAACCACTCTCCTGCCTGCCTCATTGCCCCTAACCCCTCTGCCTGCCTGCCTGATTGCCCCTAACTACTCGCCTGCCTGCCTGATTGCCCCTAACCATTCTACCTGCCTGCCTCATTGCCCCTAACCACTCTGCCTGCCTGCCTGATCACCCCTAACTACTCTGCCTGCCTGATCATCCCTAACCCCACTGCCTACCTGCCTCATCGCCCCTAACTGCCTCTGCCTCGGCCCCCGCCACCACGGCTTCATCCAGAAGAATGTCCGGATGACATCCAGAAGGTCATTTGGCTGTCCAGTCTAATTAGCATATTATGCTTTTATTATTATAGATTAAGACCATATTTGTTCAAGAGAGCCTTCCCATGTAAAGAAGATTGAGCATCATAATGCCATAAATCAAATGTATATGCTTTTCCCTCCACTTATATATTCTAAAAATATCTCCAATATATATGAGTTTGATTCATGTTACTTCACTCTTAATAGATCAATATTATTCTTAAAAATGCAATAATAAAAAGAATCTATTTCAGCCAGATTATGTAAGTCATATGTTCCTGATAAGTAAATACAAAAATTATCTAAATATGAGTATCATAGATTATGCTCTCACTATAGTTCTCATCTTAAAGCTAATTATTGGTTTAAATAATAATTGATCTAAATAATAATTTAGACCAGTAAATTATTGGTCTTAAGATAACTTTAGACTAGTCTTAAGATAACTTGTGACCAGCTAAGAGTCACATTTTTTACAGGCCAAATAAAATTAATTTTCTCCATCCCCCAAATTTGTGACACATTGTTGACAATTCTGAGCCTCCATTATTTCCCCCCCTCATTTCAATAAAGACTTTACAATGTTTTGCCTTGACATGTTCACAAAGCTTTACCTAAAAAGAGACTAATAAGCATTCATCTTGCTACTCACTGAAATATCATTTTTGTAATAAGATTTTTTTAAGTTTTCTCTAATATCATCTCATTTAACAAGATAATACAGGAAGCTAGCTATCATTTTATCCCCATTTTATGTATAAAGAACTTTAGTGGTTCATCCATGAGCACATACCTCCTGTGTACTCAGGCAGAACCGGGCCTGGAGCACCATTCTTTGAACACCAATAACTCTACCACGATCCTGAACAAAAGACAATGTATTTCCATTTCCACAAATGTTGGTATGGAGGGTCTTGAGCTCCCTGCTCCAACATAATAGAAAAGGAATTACAAAGAGCTCTCATTGCCTTTCAAACCCTGGCTGATTATATGCCATTCTTGCTCTGTATTCTTGCCCCCTCACATGCAGATTCTTTTTTAAAAATATATTTTTATTGATTTCAGAGAGGAAGGGAGAGGAAGAGAGATACAGAAACATCAGTGATGAGAGAGAATCATTGATAAGCTCCCCTTGCACGCTCCCCGACCGGGTTCGATTCTGCAACCCTGGCATGTGCCTGACCTGGAATCGAACTGTGATTTCCTGGTTCATAGGTAGACGTCCAACCACTGAGCCATGCTGGCCAGACCAGATTATTTTTCTTATATGAGGCATCAGTGGATTTAAACCAGAGGTCGAGGTTTAAATTCATTATTGAAGTGACTGCAGCATATACTAGGTGGGAAGTGAGGCTGTGTGGTTAATGGAGGAGAACTTCAAGGATCACTGCAGTTTTCCATGATACTCATGAACATGAACCAATTTTTAAATCATTCCCCCTTTAAAAATAGCACAAATATTGGTGATGCAGGTGAGGGAAAGTGGGTATACAAATGGAATAGGACAACAGTCACTCACATATTCTGCTGTTTTAAAAAATAATGTAAAACTTTTAAAATTGCCACAGCTTGCTGCCATATTTAAACACCTTTTTTTAAAGTAGAAAAAGCTAATGGTGTGACAGTGAAAATTCACAGGTTTTTAGTATTTGAGATATAGTAGAGACAATTGTGCATTAATATTTCAATATAAAGGTGCGAACCTAGTTTGCTTTTTAACTTTATTCTTCATAAACAGTTTAAGAGCTTTAATGGTATATAATTTATATACCATAAAATTCACTCATTTTAAGTACACAATTCAATATTTTTAGGATGTTTACAGAATTGTGCAACCATCACAATCTAATTTTTGCACATTTAAAGTACCTCCTCCCCCCAAACAAATAAATCTAGTTTGCTTTTAACCAGAAGAGAATCAATGCCTAAAGCCACTTTACTACTGTGAGATATTTGATTTGAAAATTTATGGAAAGTCTATGAATCACTTAGCTGGTGTAGTATAAATTTGAAAAATTAAACACTGACATTTAAAGAGCAAAAAAAAAAATTCTAATTGGGGTATAAGTTCAGCATCTGTATGTTGTATTAAAAGATAATTTAAAATGTTCCTTTACATATCTGATATCAGCAGGAATGCAGCAGTTATTCTAGCTCAGTAGACCTGAGTCCTATTAATGATTCCAAAGATAGTGCCAGTGTCACAATCATAAATCGAAAGATTTTTGTTGTTGTTAAGCCTCACCCTAGGATATTTTCCCATTTATTTTTAGAGAGAGGGGTAGAGACAGAGAGAAACAACAATGTGAGAGAGACACATTGATTGGTTGCCTCTATCATTCACCCCAACCAGGGCCAGGGCCAGGGATCAGGCCTGCACATGAGGTATGTGCCCTTGGCTGGAATCGAACCCAAGAACATTCAATCTGTGAGTCAACACTCTATCCACTGATCCAAACCAGCTAGGACAACCTAAAGTGTCTCAAACACACTCACTGTAGAGTTACGATGATAAATTTCAATATAAAGCGACACAAACAAAAATATGTAACAACAACAAGCATTTTAAGACTAGTAAATAGAGTAGGGTAAATAAAATACATCAATCCAAATATCAGTTATTGCTTTTGTCTAATGTTTGAAGATTTAAAAGTCTCTAGGTTATTTTACCTCCAGACTTCTGATTTTACAGGGGAAATCTGATTTGCAATAGCCTTTTAAATATCAAAGAGAAACCTTTAGAATAAGAACCTACTAATCTGTTCAGAATGGTAAGCAGAAGCCATATGCAGAGTTTTCATTCTGCAGATATCATTTAAATAGGTAACTTTGCTAAAATTGGCATAGAACTGAAGAATAGATAAGTCTATGTCCAGGAATTTGGGCTAATACTGGTTTTTGACAGTTAGCCAAAGATCAAGAAGACCTTGTTATAAGCTTATTATGATGCTCACACAACTCAGGGCTCCAGCGTAGGTCCAGTTTTATTAATGACGATGACATAACACTTGGCTACATCTATACATAGCATCTTCCTTCAGCAGCAAGAATTTTCAAAAGCTTGAGAAAGCCCTCAATTGCTGAAACTTTCTTCAGTAATAATATTTTTCTGAAGGTTTAGAAAATCTCCAATTCATGAAACTTCCTCCCCAATTTGTACTTTCCAAAACATACTTAGCAACGCGAAGAATGACCGAATAGGGCATCTCAAACGCGAGTAAGAAAATAAGTGAAAACTGCTTTTAGCCCAAATCAACTATAAGTTCATAATCATGGTTATTGTATATCCTAATTCATTTCTTCTGAAATTGTCATGAGACTGCCCCAGTATGAAATTCAATATTGTAAACATTATATCATCACAAATCTGATGAACTTAAAATTCCCTGATGCGAAATTTAATTCAGACTTGCCACATGGTGTAAATAACGTATTCTATCTGGTAAAATATTGGTTAACATTATGCGAGACAGTGCAGCCAACTCTTCCATTATCCTAAATTCTCAGGTAGATTTTGACCATGAACACATATCACACAAGAAGGTAAAAATGCAAGTAATATTCTGCATTTCATTTTATCCAATATATCCACTCTCCTCCTCTAGATCTTTCAGCAGACTTTCTAGTCTAAGAGCAGTCTTAACTGGTTTACAATTTATCCCTTTTATTTCTCCTGCCAGATCTCTGGAGGAGATGTTAATGAGTCTAGTAATGGTTTAACAGGCAACAGGAGAAATAACAAAGACAAGCTAAAGGTGTGAATAATCAACAAGCTGGAATAATTGAGTTCTGTGTAGCCAAGTTAAGGAAATATTCAAGTGAGACACCTCATTTATGTAGGGACATTATTCACTTAGTAAAGGCAAACAAAAAACCATACCTGCTTGACCAGTGGTGATACTGACAGCTGCAAAGAGCCTCTGGGATCGGCTTAAGTCAGAAACTCCATTTACAGCTTCAACTTCAAAAGTATAATTAGCGTGGGCCAGCAGGTCCATGACGGTGACATAGTTATCCTCTAATCCAGTCTGCTGGGGCATGTATCCAATGTTACTCCCACAAGGAACACACTCGCCCTGCTCCCAACTGCACCGCTTACACAATATTCTGTAGGTCACATCGTTTCTTCCCCCATTGTCTGCAGGAGGACTCCATTCCAAACTTACTGTGGTTTGATTGATGTTGAAAATGAGGTTCTGTGGTGCAGATGGAGGCCCTTTGGAAACCAAAAATAAATAAACAAATAAACAAAAAATAGGAAAAAAAGCAAACAAAATGCACTAAAGGTCCATGTGGGGCATTAAGCTAGTGGCTCAATTACCATACAGAAAACTAGTTGCAATGCTTTCTTTCACATAAACATTTCATTACCTTTCCTAGAGAAGCCATATAAAAGCCTCCTTGAATTCGCTTGGCAAGAGGCTTTATTTATTTTCCATTTAATATGTCAAAATGAAAACAGGATAACAACTGTCTTTGTACTTTTGCCACGGTCTTTAGCTACTTTGCTTCCAAGCAATTAAAAAAGAACAGTTAATGCACCTAAAAAAAACAGTTGTGAAGTTGTTTAAAAATAGTTTTCTTTTTAAGCATATACCAGAGAATACATCTATTCATTTTTAATGCGCTCAAGAATGATTTATAGGACTGTCTGGAATTTGGTTTGGATTTGGGTCTCTCAAGCACTCATTAATTGAAGCACCAAGATATGAGATTTGTTCTATTTAGTGATGGAATTTTAATTTGCAAACCATTACTTTTTAATCGCATTTCATACACATGTGAGACTCAAATAATTTTTTACGCTGTATGATTCCTATAAATAGATGTGAAAAATATTATTAAAATGCATCTTGATTTTGAAAACATAAAAATTACATTGAAGTTGAAGTAAGGTGTATTTGACATTATTGTTTAGCCTCAGAGGTGTATGAACAAATTTTAAATATTTAATAACAATAAAGATTTGTGAGTGTATTCACAAATTCTATGCCTATCTCAACGACAGGAAGAGATCTGAAAGTTCTTTTGTAACTTTACTATTAGGAACTTACTTGTGCACGCAACATATGGTGGGTCAGATGGAGCCCTATAATACCCATCCTCACAGTCACATCTTGAGGAACCTTCTTTATCAGAAAAACTGTGAGTTGGGCAACGAGAGCACTGCAGATCTTGAGAGGAAGATTTGTAGAACCCGCGGCCACAGGCTGGGTATGCAGAAGAAAGTGAAAATAGAAGCATGAGAGCAAGCAGACCTTTTGTCAAGTTCAGTAATATTTTGCAAAGAATAAAGTATGACATATGATTTGTGAAAAACTGTTTATGATAACCTTTTATGTTAGTATATATCAATAACCATATTTTATACTCCATTTTAAGACAAAATAATAAAAATGAAATGATACAGCAAACTTGTACCTATAGTTGGCATCAGTTCAAAGTCAAGAGCCCAAAACTCAACATAAGCATAATTTGTTTTAGACAAAATATTAAAATAGTTAATTAAGGGTAATGCTGATTTCAATAGAATTAACTTGCTTGTTAAACTGCATTAATACACTCAAAAACTTATGTTTTCTTCCTCAAATATAGGCAGTGTTGCTCAGTGGATAGTGTCGGCCCACAGACTGAGGGATTCCTGGTTTGATCCTGTCAAGAGCGCATGCCTGGCTTGCAGGCTCGATCCCCAGTAGGGGGCGTGCAGGAGGCAGCCAATCAATGATTCTCTCCCATCATTGATGTTTCTATTTCTCTCTCCCTCTCCCTTCCTCTCTGAAATCATTAAAAATATATTTTAAAAAATATATCTGTAAATTAACATTTTGTGTTAATTTGATTTATAATGAAAAATATAAAAAATAAGTTTAATCATCTACTAGAAACAATGGTGTAAATTTTTTCATCTGAAAATGATAGAAATATATTCCCTTCCAATTTTCAGAAAACTTCAAAATGTAATTTCAACCAATCCTTACTAATAAAAGCCTAAGTGATCACCACGCCTTCACAAGATGGCTGCATGCACAGCAGGGAAGCACAGGTGGGCGGGGCTGGGCTTGACACTGCATGTGCAGCATGGAGCCCGCCTGGGGGTCCTGCCTCCATGCTGCAAGGCCTGCCTGGGGATCCTGGGGGTGCCGCCTCCCGGCTCCATGCGGTGCGAAGGCGGGACCCACGGCTCTGGCCTACCTCTTTGGGGCAATCCATCGAGGAGCCCCGGATGGGTGGGCAGGGCCTACCTCTTTGGGGCGATCGATCACGGGGCTCCCGCACTGTGACAGGGTACAGACCAGGCTAGGGGACACCCCTCTTCCCCCGAGTGCACAAATTTCATGCACTGGGCCTTTAGTTTAACTTATAAGACAGGTTGCTTTCCAATAAGTGAATTCCCTTGTTATTAATAATAATGAAATCTCATAAATAGGAGACACCTATTCCACCAGCATTAAGGAAAAAGCCATCAACTATGAACAGACTGAGGACTGTTTCTCCCCTGCTGAGAGAAGCTTAGGGTATAGTCACACTAACACAGCAAATGCTCTCAGCAATGAGTAGATAAGTACGAAAACATCGCCATCACCTCCTACTGAAGTTGTTTTTACCCACTTACATCTTATTTATTATTAAATCAAGTAACCTTGAACCATTTACTATCACTGGATATTTTCTATATTTATTTTCAATTAAAATTTAGCAAACTAAAATTATATTATCTCAACATTTTTTATTAACAGATGGTATTATACATTTAACATACTAAATAAATTCAATGTATCCTTCATATTTTTAAATGAATATCTATTTACGTTTTAGTGACCTTCAAATTTGATAGAAATTAATAAATCATATCTATAAAGATTTGTTAATATTTAACCTAAATTTACATTTAAGTTTATTTAATGTTCTTAACTTGGGCATTATTCAGTAACTGAATCACATTTTCACTATTTGGTGGGAAAAACAATCTTGTTTTTTTTAAGAAGGTATATTCTCCAGAAAAAAAAAAAAATGGTGAATCATTCTCTATTTTTGTTCACATGCTGATTTTTTAACTCGTGATTTGGATACATTTGAGAGTTCAAAATCACCTTCTGAGTTTCAAGAAAATAAGCCTGTTTTACATGAAGAAGATGGGTAATTTAGATAACTTAGAAACTTAATTTAAAGATCTGTTATATTGTGACAGATAAGTGTTAGATACAGAAACAGCACTACAATCAACTCTTTGTAAATAAACCATACACTACTGAGCTCAAAAGCCAGCCCGCCTTTGGTTGGCTTCCTCAATTCATACAAGAGGAAAACACACATAACATATTAAGCAACGAAGCTTAATGTGCCTTCACATGTTCTTAGCAGCAATTACTACAAATCTAAGGCATCAAGAGAACAATGAAATTGATTATAAAATAATATAAAAAATATAACACTTAAAATGTTTATAAAGATAAGATCTTGCCACATAAAAGAATGGTGAACTGCTAGGTTAAAGAACTGAGCATGAATTTCTCAGCCTTTCTTTAAGTATTCACTGTTTCTTGCTCTAAGTATTATTTGTAATTCAACATCCAGATATACCATCCATAAAATAGAGAAGGCAATGCTTTATTCACAACCTGAAGCTTGATAACATTAGACCCAGAGAATTAAAGAAGAAAAAGAGACAGTAACAGAGAGGGAGGGAAGGAGGGAAGGGAGGGGGAGAAGGTGTACGTTGAGTCTTTGATGATATCATGTGCATATTTACTTAGATTTTACAGGGAGAGGCGGTTAGGAAGCAGGGAGATGAGAACACAGTGGCAATATGATTTAACATCTACAAGGGAAGTCTTCCAGAGTTACTAGGCAGGGAACTACCTAGTGCAGTCCCTCAAATTCCCATGCTCCAATTGCAAATATAAGCCTCTAACGAAAGGCTTATTCCTGTTTTCCTCACAAACAAAGAGGTACATTTTTTTTTTCTCTCTCAACATACATGATTTGTAGAATATAGAGGGTAGAAAACTTTAAAATCCTTATCATTCTACTTTCAAATTTACATTAAATTCTGTTACCACTTTAACAGATAAGACAATAGATTTGAAGCAAAAGTAACCTGAGTTCTTCAAATAAGTCCATTTGTCTAGGTTGAAACTAGATTTAAAACGCAGGACTACTGATACGCAACCATGTGCTATTCCACCAGTGTCGACTGTTGAATGAGCCATAGTTTGGCACTTATTCAATGGCTATCAAGGGCTTTCGCAACCCTAAAAATTTATTTTCAATGTGTCCCTATTTCTTTAATCATACCCCGTTACAAATTTAAAGCTATTTTTAACTTAGAAAACTATGAAATAATATTCTAACATACCTACAGAAGAGATATTAAATTGGTATTCTTAATTTCATTATGAATTTTGTCACTGACAATTCCTGCAAAATTATGGAGAACATGCATGGCTATTATTAAATAGATAATGACAGAAACAATATTGGAAAATGTGGTCATAAAAGTCTTAACATTTTTTCTTTGAAGTAATATTTTGTTTCAGTTCAGTTAATATTGAAAATAATGAGCTGTAACAGGAGAGTATTTTACTTAACCTCTAAGGAACTATTAATTTAGACTTATTAAAAAGAAGTTCAGGAGTCCCCCCCGCCACCCCCCGATTCACGGTTTCACTTTCTGCAGTTTCAGTTACCCACATTCAATTGGCATGGCTCCATGATCCGGAATCACCCAAAGCAGATGATTCTCCTGATGAAGATCAATAGTAGCCTAACCAATGTCACATTGCCTACTTCATTCACCTCGCTTCATCTCATCATTGCATCATCTCACAACATCACAAGAAGGAGGATGAGTATAGCACAACAGGACTTTGAGAGAATCCACATTCACATAACTTTTATTATAGTACATTGTTATAATTGTTATCTATAATAATAAAAGTATAATATGCTAATTAGATCAGACGTCCTTCTATCCTTCTGGACAAAGCCGGGGCTTTGAGGGAAACCCGGGTCCCAGGTGCCTGCTGGTGCCTGGAAGAAAGCCCGGGTCCCGGGTGCCAGAGGGAAGCCAGTGCCGGCAGCCGGGGGAAGGAAGGCCTACTTTTGCACGAATTTCGTGCATTAGGTCTCTAGTTTTATTATAGGTTAATTATTGTCAATCTACTGTGCCTAATTTATAAATTAAGTTTTATTATAGGTAGGTATGTAAAGGAATAAAACATAGTATATACATAGTATAGTGTGAGGTACTATTCATGTTACAGGCCTCCACTGGACATCTTGGAATGTATCCCCCACATATAAGGGGTGTTACTGTTCAAAATTTTTGGAGCTATGGTATTAAGTCAAGAATGTGCAATAACCTAAGCTGTCTTTTACGATAACAGTGAGCAACTGGGTGGTTAAAAAGTTTGGGAAGAAAATAACAGATGTTCTTAAAAATTAAAATTTTAGATGAAATCACTACATGAAATAACTTCAGTAAAATACTCAGTGACAGAAACTGGGGTGGAGTGACATATCTGAGAGTCAACCACATAGGAAGAATCAGATGAGTTCTCAAAACTGCTCCAAAAACACTACCTGGAAATCAAGATAATTTATCTTCTATAAATGCAGCTGCTTTTCTAAAAAGTACTAATAAAAACATTTTTAGGGGTAAATGACTTCTGAAACCTCAAACAAAGACAAATTCACTTCATACATAACTACAAAATATACAGAAATAACTTTCTAGGAATCATGCAATCACAGTTTTAAAACTTTTCTTCCTTTGCTTTATTTCTCAATTTGTTCAACAGCATTTGAACTGAAAGAAAACTTTAATTAATATACTATGCGACTATGGTAAAGTTAGTTACAATAAAAAACATACCATTTTAATTTCCTGCCTTTTGATGTTTTTGCTTTTTAACTGAACATTGTATTTGTGTGTGTGTTTATATTTTTTTCTGTTTTAGTGAATTTATTGGGGTGACACTGGTTAATAAAATTATACAGGTTTCAGGTGTTCAGTTCTATAATACATCATCTATATATTGTATTGTGTGTTCACTATCCCTTTATGTAATGTTTCATCATATTGATGAAGTTGGAAATATGTAAAAAACTGTTTTCAATATTTCATTACTTTTGTAAAAAAAATAATCTACCCATTAATTTAGTAATAGTTCTTTTTCAGTGTTACCACAAAGGCCTCAGATTAATTCTTTTGAATTTTTTTTTTAGCCCTTAGGACCTTAATGAATAAAATAACATAAAAATTCATTATTCTAGAGCCAATAAGCATAGTCTTGTCAGATTTCATCTACGAAGCAAGTTTCACTTTGTCTGTTCTCTGGAAAAATACCAAAGAAAAAAAAGGGGGGGATCAAGGAAGCACATGAAATTTCTGTTTACTAGAGAGTAACTTTATTATTTGCTTCAATATATCCCCTAAATTATATTGCAGTATACTATATTTCAAAATCAGTTATAGTATCTACTATAATGAAAGAAATGTCATTTAACATATTTAATTTCAACTATTTTAAATAATAATCTTGTCCTATGTAATTTGAAATTGGTTCAAATAATATTGGAATTTAAATTCCTTTAAGAAGAACACAAAGGCAATAGGGTTTATAAGTAAATTACTTAAGAGTCATAATACCGCAACAAAATATCTATCAACACAGGGCTATTTAAACGCATAAGGGAATTAATACTGAATCCTTGTACTCCGATTCTCAGTTAAAGTCTCCTGACCAGCGCACGTTCTATAGCTGCCTTCAGGGGGTGTGAGTGTTTGGGTAACGGGTGCTGGGTCTCCGAGTACACCTCCAGGAGGCGGTCTGGGGAGCAACCAGGGTACGGGTCTAAATTCTCTGTGTTCTCAGTAAACAATCATAAAGGCCATCCTAAAAGCCATAGACAAATGTCCACCCTTCAGGCCAAGCAATTAGGTGAAATGGAGTGTCTCTTCCTTTTGAGTGAGGGTGCAGACGCTCAGAATTGCCCTGGTCCTTCAGGTTTATCACCTACCAGGGTAAACCTAGGGGATATTTTATCTTATTATATTTCTAAGGACCCTATCCCAGAAAATCCACATACTTCTAGAGTTCTATGGCCAAGAAATATTCTCTGGTCTTTAATGGGCCAATTTCTTGGAAATCTTAAGCTCCAACTTTAATTTCAGACATACCGGACAAAGGCATTGATAATCTATTTCCTTAGTCATCTATGCTCCATGACTGCACATTAGGGATTCCTGGAAAGACACCAATGCCTTGGGCCTATCACAGTAACTGAATCATTCCTGGAGCTTGGACATTTCTATCTTGTAAAAGAATTTCCAGGTTTTTAGAATCACCATTCTGTAGGTTCCAGGTTTCTTCTCAGACTATCAAAGTCTCTAAAGAATGCATAATCACAAAACACTTCCACCATAAAATTGATGAGGGGGTAAAATGAGATATAGAGAAATCTAAAAGTTAGAATTTTAAGAAAAATAAAAATTCGTTAATAAGCCAATCAAAAAATGCAAATAATCTGAGTAGATATTTCTCAATGGAAGATATACAAATGACCAATTCACACTCAAAAAGATGCTCAACATCATTAGCCACCAGGGAAACGCAGATCCAAACCACAATGAAATCACACTTATACCAAGTACAGTGGCTATAATAAAAAAGACAGATAAAACAAGTGTTGGTAGAAATATGGAGAAATAAGAACCCTTATTACTGTTAGAAATGTAAAGTGTTGCAGCCACTTTGGAAAAAAACTGATAGTCCTTTTAAAGTTTAAGCATTTACCATATTACCCAATAGTTCCACTGCCAGGTATAGACCCAAGAAAAATGAAAACATATAGCAACAGAAAAACTTGTATATAAACATTCGTAGCAGACTTATTCATAATTACCAAAAAGTATAAACAACCCAAATGCCGACCAAAAAACAAACAAACACACAGAATGGGGTATTATTCAGCCACCAAAAGGAGTTAAAGACTGACACGTTACACATGGATGAATCTTGAAAACATTATGCTAGGTGAAGAAACTTAGTCACAAAAGATCATATATTATACTAGTATAATTCGATTTATGTATTATATTCATAAAAAGCAAATCTATAGAGATAGAAAGTAGATTAGTGGTTGCTAAGGGCTGGAACAGTGAGGAGAAATGGCAAGTGACTATTAATGGGTACAGGGTTTCTTTCGGAGGTGATGAAAATGTTCTAAAATTAATTTGCAGTGACAGTTGAACAACTCTATGACTATACCAAGAAACACTGAATTGTTCACTTTAATGGGCATATGAATTATATTTCAGTAAAGCTGTTACATCTAACATCTATTAATATGTGACTTCAAACTGAACATTTAAGTAAGCAAAGAAAAATTATTAAATTTTATCTGTTGATAATATATTACTTTGTCTAACACATCTATATATATATATATAAAAGCCTCAGCGACAGTCTAACCATTTGACCATCCAACCAGTAGCTATGACGCACAATGACCACCAAGGGGCAGACGCTCAACGCAGGAGCTGCCGAGCTGTAGAGACTTGGCAGCTGTGGTTCTCGGGTGACGCACCTGGAACCAGAGAGGAGGGAGCCCGATTCTTGGGTGTGTCACCGGAGAACTACCCTCTCGCAATCTGGGACCCCTCGGGGGATGTTGGAGAGCCAGTTTTGGCTCAATCCCCGCAGGCCAGGCTGAGGGACCCCACCGGTGCACAAACAGGCCTCTAGTGTATTCTATATCCATCTATTTTTATAAAGCTGCATTTAGGTAAAATAAATTAACTATAAATTATTTAAAAATTTGGAAAATCTATAATCATTATATTCTTTTTTACCCATTTGGTAATTTTAGAGACACATAAATGATAATTTATGTTTTATTTGAGGAGTGGCAATTTTATCTGAGTAATTAAATAACAAAATAGATTCTTATCAATACCAAGTTTATATTTAGGGGAGATTTTTGATACATAATATACAAAGTGAATTTTGAGTGAATATCTGAATAGATCTTGTACTTATTTTTCATTCACATCATTTTTCCAGACAACGGCCTGGTTTCCTTCTTTCCTAACCCTCTCAATTCTTCTTCCATGAGCTAATTGAACACAACTAGAATCAGCTTCCTCAGGTCTTACTCTGTTTCCAGGCCTGTGATTTTAAGCACAATTGAACTTTTTCTGAAGGAATTATGTGTATGTGTCTGTGTGTAAAATATGAGGCTTTGCAGATGTTTCCGGCCCCAGTTATGCAGCTGCAAAAAGTTTATTAATTACAAACTATAAGTGGATTGTTCTGTAATTGAAAGTTTCTGAGCTTTAATATTATTGCAGAATCTACATATGTATACATAGTTAGGGATTGTAATGAACGCTGTTATTTTATTTATTGCAGATGGACATTTTATTTCATTCAGGCAAAGTGAGCCTGTTTCCATAGGAGCTTTCAAATATTTGTGTCATATTAATGTTCATGCTTCTATAATGCAAAGGGGAAAGCGCAGCTTATAGAAATAGTACTCCCACTGCTCGAAGTGCTGACCTCATCTGGGACAGACAGATCCAGATTCAGTATTTTAATCCTATTGACAGTGCCTCAGTGGGAATAATTACAAAAGTCTGCCTGAAAGCCAGACCTCCTGTCACTGATATGCTATGATTTCTCACATTGAGAATAAACAGCGGGCAGGGAGGATAAAAACTACATGATGTAATTGAGTTTATTACAGTTTGTGAGGCACCAGCCATTACCCAACAACTAATTTGTAAGAGTTTAGAAAAGAAATGATGCACAATACAAAGTTTGTGACAACAGGTGCTCAAGTGATGAAAAAAAATTAGGAGATTTTTAAAATGAAAAAGAAACATTAACTTCAGGACATTATTAAATATGTGTTATTTACTTGTGTTGTTTAATTCAGTACTTTTATAGATTGCATTTAGTGGAAAGGAAACATATATGAGAAGTTTTTTAAAATTTTGGTTTTAAGATATAGACTGTAAAAGGAAATAAAGCATTATGCAAACACAGTGCTTTCTCCTTTATTAAATTATCAGGTTGGAATACGCTAAGAATTTTGCTGAGATCTAGCATTAAAATACTCTATTTTATCAAAATATCTCCATAATTAAGATGTCATTACAAAATGATTTAAAAGAAATAAAAAGATGTCAAGTTAGAACATTCAAAATCTCTTTTGCATTCTTATTCTACTTTATAAATATTAGGCTACATTGAAGAGCTAATGTGATACAGCAAAAGAGAACTGGATTTTAACTGAAATGATATGTGTTCAAATCGACTCCACCACAGTGGCATATAATTTGGACAAAGCCACTTCACATTCCTGGGCTTCCATGATCTTGCTTTCTTATTAATTATCAAGTCTGGAGACATACTAGTTATTTTTATGTTTGTAAAAGGTGGTTTTAACAATAATACAATAATCAGTTATCCAGCTGTTAAAACTCCTATACAACTGTATTCAAGAAATGCTTTAAAAACACGTTTCTCCCACCATCACCACATCCCCAAACCCACATACAAACAAACATCCCCCTAGGCCAGTGATGGCGAACCTTTTGAGCTCCGCATGTCAGCATTTTGAAAAACCCTAACTTAACTCTGGTGCCGTGTCACATATAGAAATTTTCTGATATTTGCAACCATAGTAAAACAAAGATTTATATTTTTGATATTTATTTTATATATTTAAATGCCATTTAACAAAGAAAAATCAACCAAAAAAATGAGTTTGCGTGTCACCTCTGACACGCCTGTCATAGGTTCGCCATCACTGCCTCGTCTTTCAGTGGTGCTTCAGCAAGAGTGGGAAAGGTGGGTTCGAAAAGGGCGCCCTACCTCCCCTACCATTCCTGACAGACCTGTGTCCCTGTGCCCAGGACCCCTGTGCAACAATTCACCTCTAACTCTCGCTGTATCATTGTCGTCAAGCCCTGTCTGTGTTCCCAGGGGTGTGCACATTCATTTTGATTCATGCAAATAAGTATCCTGAAATAAAAGTTTGAAAATTAAGTAAATTACTTAAAATCAACTCTCATAAAAGGAAAGATTCAAAATGAAATCAGACCCTTCTGGATCTCACTCAATATTGCCCTAATAGGTTCAATATGAGAGATCAACCTATAGATAAAAAATGAATTATATATGAAATCTCAGAATTTAGTAACCTCAGTGGAAAAGCACTATAATTACAGTAATCTTAAGCCTAATTCATGTGTATATCTAAGTATAGTTATGGGGTTGCCATGATTTAAAACACTTAAATAAGGGAAAGCTAACTGACCAAATTCAAACATTCATTACCTATTTTCAGTAACTAAAAAACGTGGCTTATTTTTAACAACATTATTTTATTTTTCTGAAAGATTTCCTTCAGGTCATGTCATCATGAACAAAAGGCTGCAACAGGAGGGGTCTTAAAAAGCAGCTGGTGTTAGGAAGCTTTTAGACACGGGGTACAATTTACTCTAGCATTTATGCCACTCTCAAGTATACTTTCAAATATTTCTCTTATGTTTATTATACATTACATAATTTTAGTTTTAGTATTCATTCTCATTATGCTAAACTATTCCTCACAGTTTCAAAACACATCAAGAAAGGTCAGATAATGTGGGTTCTACATTAAAAAAACGATGTAAAATATATGAGAATTCATTCCTTTTTTGAAAAATGAGTACTCTTCACATAATCATTTTTAAAACAACATTTCTTAAAAGATAAAATTTATATTCTCAAGAATAGATATTGTTAAGTTCATCACATAGGCCTCACTTCAAAAATTGGAAAAGGCAATACGTCTTGTCCTTCATGTAAATAACCAGTTTGGCTTCTTCTCCACCTGGATTAGCTTCATGACCTTTGTAAATTTGTGTGTGTTTTTTCTGAGCCTCATTTTTCCATATCTAAAAGAGAAACCTGATAACAAGATGACCTTCTAAGATGGTTGTGAATTGCACTACATAATTCATGTGAAGAATTTAGCACAGTGCCTAGTGTAGAATAAGCACTCAATAAATAACTATTATGATGATGTCACAATGTAATTTTCCATGCAAATTTTTGATCTCACTCTGGTTTCTACCTTGATAAACACTGAGCCACTTCCCCACTTCCAGATGTGTATTTAAACAAGACACACAAATTATTAGGCAAATATAGCTAAATTTCTCATTCCCTGATAAAATAATTATTGTTTGCCTATTCTTTGCATTGTCAGGTAATAGACCAAAGATATATCTGCTAAAAAACAAATATGATGACATCTAAATAGCATATAACCTTTGACCTGCAATCAAATGGCATGCATAAGCTTTTGATTATGTGCTTCAGCTAATTAAGATGCTGATATTTTATACAAGTTACTCTTATAAATTATAAATATTGTGCCTTAATTTGTGCTTAATTATCTCTATTTCAGTGATGAATATAGATTGAAAATTTACCTTTTCTGCCAAACTGTAGCGTTTCTTCGATGTGAAGTGATAAAACTAGTCAGTGCAGGTAGACATGTAGGAAAGGTGTGTAGGGACATATGACTGACCAATTATATTTACTCTGGAGAGCTATTTGTGGCAGTTATTGGCTCGTTTCTCAGTGAGGCTAATAGTGGATCTAGCCATATCAGAATATTCCAAAAGGGCACGTTATTGCAAATTCAAAAATCTTCAGCTAGACAAGAAATAGACATCCTATATAATAAAAGCCCAGTGACCAAAACAGCGGAACCATCGAAATGACCAGTACAACCAGAATGACAACAGCCCCTCACTCCTGCCAGCCCTGCCCCCCAACGGGACCCCGCACCCCAATCAGGGGCTCCCATCAGGGCAGGCCGGCTAGACCCCACCTGTGCACTGGGCCTCTATCCTATATAATAAAAGGTTAATATCCAAATTGACTGAACAGCAGAAAGACTAGTCACTATAACAAACACTGACCACCAGGGGCAGATGCTCAATGCAGGAGCTGCCCCGTGATGGTCAGTGCACTCTCTCAGGGGGAGCACTGCTCAACCAGAGGCCTGGAGCTGGGCTCACCACTGGAGAGCACAGTGGCGGTGGCGGGAGCCTGTCCTGCCTCCGTGGCAGTGCTAAGGATGTCCGACTGCCAGTTTAGGCCCACTCCCTGCAAGAAGCAGGCCTAAGCTGTCAGTCGGACATCCCCTGAGGGCTCCCAGACTGCGAGAGGGCACAGTCCAGGATGAGCCTTCCCTCCATGCCCCCCCACCCCCCCGCGCCGAGTGCACAAATTTCATGCACTGGGCCTCTAGTATAAATATAAATGTCTGAGATTCCATTATGTTTAACAAAGTGAACATATTTTAGTTCAATTTAAAGCAATAAAATTAGGCTACTTTATGAGTGATTTCCTCAATAACAGGTTTTTCTCCTGCAATATACTTAGATCTGCATATCTCTAGAAAAGTCTTTAAGATACATAGTCAAAATAATGAGTTAATTCCATCTTAATCTTTTAAAGAGAAGTCCTTCCTTTTGAAGCAGTCTCAGACATGCCTTTTCACTATCAGTTTTCTGCATTAATTTCAAAAATTATTAAAACAAAATCATCAGTGAAATCAATCTTTCTAGCTATTTTGTAAAGACTACATTTTTCTTATTTAGTCAGTTAAAAATGTGGATCAATACTAAGTCTTGTGAAGCAAATAACCCTAAAGCAGTTTAATGCCATTTGAACATGTGGGGAGATAAATAATCATTTCTATTATGTCAGTAAAAAAATTCTGAAGATCATAAAAAAATAAGTTTACCCTGGAGCATGACATTTTAAAAAGATGCATCAGAACAATGAGGAAACTCACTCAATTCTTAAAGTTTAGAAATAAAAGAAAATAACAGGCAGAATAAATCCTACAACAAATAATGTTGCTGACCATCAATCCTTCATCTAAAAAAAGAAGTTAGCTACACACATACACAAAAAGCAAACAGACATAAACATATATATATATACACATATACATACATAGGATATAAATAATCACTAGAGATCTAAAATAGTAAAATTCTATTAGTAGATTCCCATACTTTCTAATCCTTATAATAGAATACCAGTTCATTGCTAATTTTTCTCTCTATACCAAGCAAATGATCTGTCACAGCTCTCCCTGTATCTTATCCACTTTGCATCTACAACATTTTGCAAACAGATAATGTGGGTACTACCAGAATATCTTTTAATATAATTTTTAGTAAAGTGTAGAAAAAGTAGCTATGCTTGATATGAAAAAGACATCTAATTTAGTTCTTTATTTAAGAATAACTAACTCATTCTCCAAAATCAAAAATAGGAATAGTCTAGGTTTACATAATCTAGAATTGTATACACAAATTCCTTCATTCCTGGTAGTAATTTGGAACTAGACAGGACACTATTAAAATAAATTCTTGTAATTAACATTTCTATTGGAAAACACAGAAATATCACTGATGCTTTACACTATGAAAAATGATTTCAATTTATTTCTTACTGGCTCTCTTTCAAATTTAAAAAACAATTATTGTATAGTAAACAAAAACTCATTTAAGAAAACTGGCTATTACATCTTTTATTTTCTTTTATTATGAGCATACGCACACCCTGGTGTACATTTTTGTTTTCCCATTCAATTTCTTATGTTGCTAAGATAAATTAATTCTTTTAGTCTATGACCTATGGGGTGAGGAGCATGACAAAACTAAAGGTGATAGCCTGTTTATATGCATATATATTATTTTACTACTTTCAAGTTAATACTTAAACCTAACAGGAAAACAGGATAAAAAATATTACTCTTAACATTAAGAGCAAGCTCACAAAGGCACTACAAAGTATTGGACTCAATATATAGCCCTGCATATTTCAATCTGAAACAATTGAGAAATTTAGGTGAAATGCTGGTTTCTTCAGGGAAAGGATAATAATGTAAATGTGAGCATTTCTAAATAAGAAATTTGTTGAAAGTTCTCTGGAATAGAATGATTGATTCTATGTCTGCACTAATGGTGCTATAATATAATATTGTGTACAGAAAACTGATCATGCATAAAACCTTCCTAATTAATTATAATGAAACCATCTCAAAACCTTCCTAAACGTTTGGAAATATAAATTTATACTAACCATAATACAGATAATAAGGAAGGAAAAAAAAAGTTCAAAGACTGTACCTGAATAAAATAGTGAAGAATAATACAGAAAAAAATTGGATGGCACACTGTGAGGACATACCCACAGAACACATACTGTCCAGGTGGAATGGGTCAGACGATATTTTCCGAACAGATTTATTTTTCAACATTTAAGTTGAATTACCCTTTGGTGTACATGTTCAACAAAAGACTGATAAGAATATTAGTTGTCTGTATGTCAAACAGAATGTCTAATATCCAAGGTGTGACTAACTTAGTCCTGTGTAACTTAGGGATAATCTAGCATTTTATAAGATCTTGTGAAAAACACACTTTTGTGAGAGGATGTATACTAATAGAAAAATGGGGTATCTAATGCTTGAAAATTTCGATGAGCTTTCATTTAATTTCACCATAATGAACATAATACCTATAGCATGATAAGAGCAAGGGTCACCCTTGCCAAATGTCAACAATTATAAAAGGAGGGAGGGCCAACCTTATGGAAATATGACTATTTCGTTTGCCATTTTCCAACATGATTACTGTGTAGTTTGAATTAGTAGTCTTTTAAGTAAGAGGCTAAGAAGGTAGACCTTTACAGGCTACATATGTTAAAAGGATATGTCTAGCCACAGCATCAGTATGAGTTTTGAAGTTCTGATTTTCCCTAAACGAAATCCTTCTCTTATACAAATAGACAGTGTTGAATTATATTAAATATTTTGTAAAATTAGAATTTTAAGGTGCAATGATTCCTCTTTACCTGTTATCTTCATTATATCTTTCCTTTTACAAAATGTCCATCTAAGTTATAGTCCTAAATGATATGCAATCTGTAGAATATTAAATTCCCTACCAACAGAAAGCACAAAAATAACATGGCGTCTCAGAAAAGGTATTTAAATAGAGCATTATTATTATATACATATGTTTACAGTCAGGCTCAAATACAGAGATATTTATATCAAGGAGTAAGCTATGTGCTGCAGAACTTCCTGAAGAAGATTCATTGGAAATGTATTTGCTAAAATTGCAAACCACAGGTCCTTAGTGACGCCCTAATTGACTTCTGGTTTAGGCAACTGAATTCCTTTCCTCTCTTCCCATTCCTGTAATGAAGTATTATATGTAATATTTGTGTCTATGTCTATTATCTATGGCTGTCTGTATTCTATATCTATATCTGTATCTACATCTATATCTTTATCTATATCTCTATAGATCTAACACTGGGTATATCACACCCTCATTACAGTCTTACAAGATAGTTAACATAGTCTTCCAATCTGTAATAATTAAAGGGTAATATGCTAATTAGAACAGATGTCCTTCCAGACGTCATTCTGGATGTCCTTCTGAATGAAGCCGGGGCCAGAGTGAAGCCCGAGTCACAGGTGCCTGCTGGCAGCCAGAGGGGAGCCTGGGTCCCAGGTGCCGGAGATAAGTCGGTGCCAGCAGCCGGGGGAAGGAAGGCCTACTCTTGCACGAATTTTCGTGCATAGGGCCTCTAGTTTAATATAAAAGTGTTATGTTTCCTTTCTAGTTCATAAGAGTTTGGTCCTTTAAAGTCTTCCATCTGAGTGTCATGCCTGACTAGGCACGTCTTTAATACTGCCTAGAATGTTGGTGTTCTACATATATTTATTGCAATTTTATTTGCCAAAATAGAAGAAACTTGTATGAGTGAATATGTATTGATGATTAAGAAAACCCTTATAAAACAGTAGAGACTAGTCTTTAAGAATGCAGGCTAAGGAGGCAAACCTCTTATGTTGAAATCCAAGGATCAAAAGCTAGGCCACTTATAGGTAAGAAACTGTCTGGGAATAATAATAGTTTCTTCCTAATAAATCACTATATGGACTTAATTAAATAACTTATAACAATGTCTAGCACATACTAAAAAATTTGTGCATGTTAGTTGATATTATAATTATGATTATTATGTTAACATAGAAAAGAACACTATTTTTTTAAATTAAGATAAGTTTGCTCCTACTAAAACATACAAAAACTTTTGAATATTTTCCAACATTTTTTTCAAATAATCTGTTTAACTGCATGAATATGTAAATCATGTAGCTAAATGTCTAAAAATTTCAACTTAGAAATTCCTTTAATAGTTTCAACAACTTAAAAAAATCCATTATGATAATAGAATTTTTTAAAATAACATCATTTAAAAAATCTGCATTGGAAAAATCAACCTATTTTCCCTTCTGTTGTTTTGTTCTCGATAAACTTACTTTGTTTAGCATGTTATATAGCCTATCCTATACTCTACAACAAAAGGAAGCATGCGAACACATTTCAATCTGCAACTTGTCATTTAATACGAAATAAAGCAACATAAGATATATTGATAATAATTCAGAGATTTGAAAGGGTAAAGAAAAGCTACAGTATCTTGCAGGCAACTATTACAGATAAGACATTCACTGAGAGAAAAAGAGAGAGAGATACAAAAAATAACAGATTCCTATGATAATACAACTTTTTTCTAGTCAGTTCATCCTTTTTCTATGCTGCTCTTAACAGTGATGCAATAGTCCATATATATTTTAATATCAATCTGCTTTCTATCCACATTCGCAAAGTCTAACAATGCTTTTTGTCTAAAGACTATTAAGAAGCCCAGGCAGTATGGCTCCCAGGTTGAGCATCAAACCATGAATCAGGAGATAGCGGTTCGATTCCAGGTCAGGGCACATGCCTGGACTGCAGGCTAGATCCCCAGGTGGGGCATGCAGGAGGCAGTTGGTCAATGATTCTCTCTCATCATTTATGTTACTATCTCTCTCTCCCTCTCCTTTCCTCTCTCTAAAATCAATAAAAACATGTTTTAAAAAATAAATTACATAAATGTTAAAAAATAAAGACTACTGAGAAAAATGAAAGCTACCATTCTCTTCCTTTATGAGCACAACAGAGGGAGGAGAAATCAGAGTACTTTGGGGGCTTATTCTGCCATTATTTTCCTTAGCTAGATGCCAACAGAACCTTCATTATAAGAGATATAGCCCTAACGGGTTTCGCCCAGTGGATAGAGCGTCGGCCTGTGGACTGGGAGGTCCCAGGTTCAATTCCGGTCAAGGGCAAGTACCTTGGTTGTGGTCACATCCCCAGTAGGGGGTGCGCAGGAGGCAGCTGATCGATGTTTCTCTCTCATTGATGTTTCTAACTCTCTCTCTCCCTTCCTCTCTTTAAAAAAATCTGCTGGGGTCCTGCCCCAGCAGGTCCAGGGGTCCCCAAAGGTGTGGACGGAGTCAGCGAAGAAGGAATGACACGGAGACAGCGTTCAGTTGATCAGCAGCCTAGCCAGGATCTCTAGCCAGGATCTCCAGCCAAGTTCTGGTCTGGATCTCCAGCCAAGTTCTGGCTAGGATCTCCAGCCAAGTTCTGTGTCCATGTTCTCTTGCTAGGTTCTCCAGGTTCTCCAGCCAGGTTCTGTAGCCATGTTCCCTCGCTAGGTTCTCCAGCCAGGTTCAGTCACCAGGTTCTAGTCAGGTTCTCTTGCCAATTTCTGTAGTCAGGTTCAGTCCAGGATCTTTTGCCATGTTCTCTCGCTAGGTTCTGTCTCTAGGTTCTGAGGCCAGTTTCTGTCCAGGATCTTTTGCCATGTTCTCACCAGTGAAGTTCTTCTGTCTCTAGAGAATGTTCTGTGTAGGTTCTGTGCCTAGGTTCTATCTCTCTTGGTTCTGTCTTCTAAGTTCTGTCTTGTTACATCTGTATTTATACCAGTTGATTCCAATCCTATCAATCTCTATTCCAAAGGTTAGGGCGTTTCTATCTCCATTCCAGGGAGTAAAGATTATGTAGCTTAAGCATGATTGTTCATAGTTAAAGTGATTAATTACCCGCCTGGCACTTAGCTAAGAGGTTTTATTCCCTCCCTAACTTCAGGGGAAAATCCCTACCTGGGGAAACAACCTTTCTCAGAGACCTTGGTTAAAACACATAGTGCCAAGAAGGTGAGCAAACATATTAAGAACAGTATGCCATATATGCCAGGTCCATTGAAACAGCAAGCATGGACCGGCTCCTGGCAAAAATCAATAAAATATATTTTTTTTTTAAAAAAAGAGATATATGATACGTGGACTAGACAGGTTAGGCAGAAAAAGGTAGGGCCTTCTTATAATTAAAAACAAGTCTGAAGATAAGAAGCAAGAAAGGAAGAGAGAGGACAAATTCCAGAAAGCATGCAATACCATCACCAGAAGTAACCAAGTGAAAAATTGTGGTATCATTTTCATATATTAATACAACACTGATAGTCTTCGGCCAAACAACTGACACTAATCTTTTGAGAAAGCAAATTATGATAATATGAGAAGAGAAGGCAGAAGATGCTTCTCCCACCTATAGGAATGCATGTGGCTGATTTTTTGGAAAATTGTGTCCTTCCATTATAAGATAAATATTCACTGCCTTCCATATCAATGCATCTGCACAAAATTAAAGACCATAAAAGTTAAGTGCACATCCAAAGCCTCACATTTGGGAAAATGTAAGTACTCTTCAACTCTTCACTCATGAGCCCCAAATCAAAGACACAGGCAGAGTCATGCCCTCTTTGAGGCAGATCCTCAAAACACAAATTAATTATTCATTGTTCTCAATTCTGTCCCTTAGAAGCCTTTGCTTTCTGAGACAAGTACCCAGGAGTCCTCACCACTTCATTCTTAGTAATTTGAGAGTAATCACATTGGTCCTTTACATTTGATTAATGATGACCAAATAAAGATCTACAAATAACTTACATGGGAATTACAAGGCTCCAAAATATTGCAAAGTTTTCCTATGAATGACAAGGAATATAATTTTTAATTCTACAGTGCATGACTTTTTAAGTGGGCGTATTTTGGCCCAAGAACTATTTCATGAAGACTGCAGACATTTTAGGTTATTTTATCTGTAAGAGGTTATTTAACTGGCATCTAGTAAGTAGACATCAGAGACACTGATCAACATCCTACAGGGCTCTCCACAACAAAGAATTATCCCAAGCAAAATGTCAGCAGTGCCACCGCTGAGCAAACCTGCTTCTTTACAAACAGGTATCTGCCAGTTTTGTTTCTGAGTCCTAGTTGTCTCATGAATAGGCCCTTCCTAACTAAGCAAAATGAAAAAGAATTGTGGCTAGATTCTGTTCATATTTAAACAAAAATAGGTTAACTTTGTTACAAAAGTTAGTTTTATATTTAAAAAACTTAGATTTTTTTTCTTAAATTTCGCCAGCTAATGCTCTAGATGATTTGCTAAGAAAATAGCCTAATTTGACATTTCTATAAAAAACATTCTTTTGAAAAAAACAAAAAAGTGCTATATTATAGATTCAAGTTGACAGAACTATTGTTATTACCACCATCCCTTCTCTCACATCAGTGTCTCTTATTCCAAATGTCCAACTATATGTAAGGTGTCTCCACTTATAAAGCCCATTGTAACCTAAAATTCAAAAGAATGAACTTGTCATTCCTTCAATAGGAGGAAGCTTGATGTTTCCACTTTCCTCTACTCTCATATTAAGTTAATTCCTGTCCATTACTCTTTGGACACAATCATTATAGTAACCCTGGGTCAAATGTTTATCACAGCTCATCTTATTTACTGTACTACCTTCCTATAATCATTCACTTATTCATTCAACAAATATATGGATTACTTCTTATCTACTCATACGATAAGAATTAAATGCATTGTGGGAAGCAAAACAGACACAACGGTGTCCTTATAGAGTCTCAGTTTAGTAGAAGCCAATCTATACTAACAAAAGCCTAGGTGGTCCTCACGTGTGATGTTATCACAAGATGGCCACCACAAATGGCTGCTACAAGATGGCTGCATGCACAGCAGAGGCGGAGCCCAGCAGCCCCTCTGCACAGTAAGGCCTGGGGGTCCTGCAGCCCCGCATGGCACGGAGGAGGCCGGTCCGGGGTCTCTGCCACCTCACGTGGAGGAGGCAGGTCATGGCAGGGGAGGGCAGTTGGGAGTAATCGGGCCAGCAGGGGAGGGCAGTTGGGGGCGAGCGGGCCGGCAGGGGAGGGCAGTGGGGGCAATTGAGCTGGCAAGGGAAGGCAGTTGGGGGTGATCGGGCTGACAGGGGAGGGCAGTTGGGGGCGATCGGGCCTGCAGGAGAGCGCTGTTGGGGGAGATTGAGCTGGCAGGGGAGGGCAGTTGGGAGCGATTGGCCTGGCAGGGGAGCAGTTAGGCATCAATAAGGCCAGCAAGGGAGTGGTTAGGGGGCAATCAGGCTGGCAGGCAGAAGCGGTTAGGGGCAATCAGGCAGGTAAGAAGGGGAGCGGTTAGGAGCCAGCAGTCCCGGGTTGTGTGAGGGATGTCCTACTGCTGGTTTAGGCCTGATCCCACGGGTTGGACATCCCCCGATAGGTCCCAGATTGGAGAGGGTGCCAACCGGGCTGAGAGACACCCTCACCCCGTGCACAAATTTCGTGCACCAGGCCACTAATAATTAAATAAGCAAGTATAATGAACCAAAATATGTTAGGAAAGGAGATCATTGTAGGAACACCAATAAGTGGCACCTCTTCTCATCATATAACTGAAACCTATAGATTAAGTAAGAAACATTATTTTTAAACAAAAACTTGGAAAGAGATTATTCATAGGCAAAGACAGAGCAAAGAGAGAAAAGATCGTGGCACATTTGAGGCAATGACAGAATGCCAATGTAGAATACAAGCAGAAGAGAAGCAAGTTGATGAAGCTAAAAAAGAAGGCAGGCTGCAAGTTAAGAAGGTTTTACTTTATTCTAAGAGAAATAGAAAATCATTGAAGGATTTTTAAGAAGAAAGTGTTGTGATAAGGCTCACATTTAGAAAGATCACTCCAACTACAATAGATTAGCAGAAGGCAGAAAAAGAGAATAGAGAGAAGGCTGCAGCCCTGTTACCCGTGGGACATGATGGTAGAGTAATAGGATGCACAAGTTTGTTTATAGAGAACTAGATATTCAGTAGATATTAAAGGAAGCATCGAGAGATTTTTACCAGATAGCCTCTAGGCGGGAGGGGGTGGGGTGGGGCAAAAGGGTGGCGAGGAGAGATCAACCAAAGAGCTTGTATACATATATGCATAATCCGTGGACACAGACAATAGGGTGCTGAAGGTTTGGGGCCAGGGCAGGGCAGGCTAGAAGCATCAATGGGGGGGGGGGGGGAACATATATAATATTTTCAACAATAAAGTTTTTAAAAAGGCAGTTTGATTTACAATAGCAAAGAGGGTCTTTACAACATCTTATGAGACAGGCAAAGCAAGCAAAATTCCTTCCTTTGGCATATGATGAAAGTGGAGGCTCAGAAAGATCAAGTAATTTATGCCAACTTGTAATGTTACCAGGTAGTAAAAATAGGCTTAGCACCCAACTGAGTTTCCACATCCACTTCTGTTCCTAGTGGTGTGTTTCTCCTGGATCCAGACCTTTGCCAAAGCCTTGCGCTATTGGTGTATATAACACACTCTGGCACCTGATAACTGTCAAGTGTAATTTTCTAATCATTTCATAAATGTATATGTATATTCAGTGGCCATTCCACATAGAAATGGAAATAAAAGCATAAACTCTTATTATATTGAATATAACTAAATGAATAAAATTATAAATAGACATTTATATTCATAAAAGCAATACAGGAAGAAGAGATCTAATAGCATTGTCCAGGCTAAAATTATGTTTCACATGGGTTAGTTGGCAATATGACCAGAACATAAATATTTAATGAAATATGAAAATCAAATGTGCCTTCATACAAGTTCACTCTAAAAGCACATTAATTCCAGTGAAGTATAAAAGTTAAATTGCCTCTTCCTCCAAAACATAATTTTTCTTTCCATTTAGTTGCATTTGACAAGTAATCTTATAAGGTGCTTTATATTTTCAGCTCTAAATTTGACTTCAAAAAAATTATAATTAATCAGTTTGCTATCATGAAATATGAAGTCCTGAGTCACAGTTTCATAGCTTAACTTCCAGGCAATATAATTACTTTTGTTAGTGGATATAACTACCAGTTACTCATATACACTAGTAAATTTATTTTGGATATGATAGGTAACAATAAATTTATATATATATATATATATATATATATATATATATATATATTGTTTTTTAATTTTGTTTTATTGCTTAAAGTATTACAAAGAGTATTACACATGTCTCCTTTTTTTAGGGGAGGCAGGGGGAAGGTCAAGGGGGAAAAATAAATTTGTATTTTAAGAAAGCTACAATATACAAGAATACGGTTTAAAAAGTGATTGCTTTTGAAACACACAAAATGTGTTGAAAGGGGAAGCCAAACCTTTATATGGAAGATGACTATATAATTTATTATCCAAACCAGGACCGTTTCAAGAATAAAAGGGGAATTTTAATAATGACAACATGAATGTCACCATAGTCACTACAATGAGATAATAACAATAGGAAATGGCTTTCTAAGAGGTCCTGAAATTACAGCGATGAGCCCCTTAGTAAAATTAGCTTCCCTATACCACTACAATAACTAAATAACCTAGATATAACCAAAGTTCTGAAATTTGGAGATTTGGGAAATTTTGCTAGCCAGCTCCTTTGCTAATGTTCTTACAAGGGAGTTAAAATCAATATATTTCACAGTAACAACTTGCTTAAAACTGAGTTTAAAACTGTACAAATCTTGTTGGTGGTGTTTGTTTTTAACCTTCCTCCATGCTAAAGCACCCTTGCTTAGTGCTAAGAACCTGGGTTCCTTGCCACAGTTACAAAACAATCTCTAATGCATTTACAAAATCTTTTATTATTTCCATGGAATACATTTCAATCTGTAAGAACAATACCCAATCAATTTTGAAAAGCAAAGCATAAAGCACCACATAAGTCAAGCCCTGTTATACCTGATTCTTGCACTTCAGTTCTAAATAGTCACAGGACAAAAATAAATATATTTTTGTAGGGGCAAAGAAAAATACTTAAACTCGAACTATTCAGGTGTGAGTTGTGAACAATAACCACTTACAATATATAATACAAAAGCAATATGCTACCACAAAAGCATTCTTCCATGGATACCAAGCCTTTTAATATGTTTTTGTAAAAAACGGGAGGTATTAAAGAGTTGAGACAGAAAAAGATTTTTTTAAGATGCTTGGAGAAAGAAATATCCATTAGTAAGCAGGATTCTCACTGGGATTGCATTTCTTGAATATTCTCCATCAAGGAGATGAGAATATCAGTTTTTACACTGTCGTCCAGGAAAGTGATAGTCTGAAATTAGAGCTGCTAAAAAACAGGCAGGTACTGTGAAATTCAAGGAAATGCTGCATCAAGAAGCTAAAGGAACGAAGAAAGGATAAAATTCTTTTTATCCTTACAAAACTGGCACATTATTCCAAGTGAGGTAACAGGCAGAACCTCACAGCAGATTAAAAGAAATTTGAGGACAAATGTTTCATTCAGTAGGCCTTTCTATATAGCAGATAACTTTCCACCCAGTCAAGAAAAGCCTTGTCTTTTATTAATTCCATTTGAAGGTTTGCCTTACTATATAAAACCCCTCTTTTCTCACTTATTCATGAATGTATTGGCAAGTGCCTCTACATCATTCATACTTATAAAATTCAACATGGCAGGTGGCCCTAATTTTTCACTGTAACTATTAAAAGCTCTGCAGAAGGTAATGGCCTTGTTTTCATGTTTTTGTTTGTTTCCGTTACCATTAAGCAATTCCTCCTGAATATTTTCAGAAAGCATCCTCTTTAAAAATAATGAAGTCCTCTTTAGTAAGAAATCTGAAGTAGATTTTTCTGAGAAAAATTTAACTATTTGCTATTTACTTTCAGTGCTCCATGTAATCTGCCCTTGGCTACACAATTATAATTTGAGAACATTCTAAGATAACAAATTTTAAGTTAAAAGGAAAATAAGCAATACAAGCAAGCTATTATTTTAAGTTATTAGGTAAGTGATACATATTTCATTTTTATAATTGGGAACTGAAGAGAAATTGTGGGAAACACAAGTAAGGTCTAATGCAATATGTTTTTAAGAAATTATATTGTGTTTTTACTACCCGCTCTGAAACAAACTAAAGATTTCCATTCTAGAAAATCCTCTTCATTTCAAACTGTGTCCTTAAAAACAAGGACTTCTCAGTTTGATTTATTCTATAGGGCAGATAAGCTGCTTCTTTTGGTATTCTGATTATTACCCATGTATTTAGTAATTCTAACAACTGAAGAACATTAACAAGTTAATCACAGATTTAACCACGAGATAAAAAGCTTAGAAATGCTATATCAAAGGTTGTTGAAACCAATGAGCTAATAAGTTAGGAGAAAAGATGATTACATTCTAGAATTCTGTGACAGATTACTCCTTTTTCTTTTCTTTTTCTTATACCCTGTGATCCTCTCATTCCAATTTTTCTGCTCCATCTTTGGTGAGATAAATTGATAACATCACCATCTGTCAACCAGCACAGCCATACTTAAGCCATCATCATCAATCAGAATTTTTTCATTCCCCAGTCACAAATTGAAATTTCCCACTTTGATCTCAGCCTTGAATCTTGTTTCTTGTCCACATTAATTGTGCTTTTTTGCCCTTCTCCTTCAATGACCCTAGAATCTAGGGCCTAAATGATCATTTCCCCAACTGTGTTTCCAAGCATTGCTACAAATATTACTACAAATTGCATAAAGTCAACTATCCACATTTTATAAATAAGTTTAGAAAACTTTGAATTAAAAAAAAGTAATTAATACTGACCTCTCAAAACTTTGTTTCACATTATAAACCCTCAAAAGGGTGGGAGGGGGTATTATGTGGACCATCCAAATAATTAGAGACCTTGGATCTCTCTCCTAACAAGTTTACTTTGTTGTTTATCTCTTTTCTTCATGACAACTATTTTCTTTCCAGCCATTTCCTCACTTTACCATTCATTCCTTGGATCACTTACAGTTGGTTTCTGCCCTCATCATTGTTAAATAATGAGACACTGCTTCCCCATAGGTAAGAAAACTCTCTTACCAGGATATAATTGAACTTGTCTTCCCAGCTTTTTCAGCGACTTCTATTTTCACAAAAATCTCTGACAAGGACCTAGCATACCCAAGTCACTTTCAAGAGAGATCGCTAACACTACACACAGCCACATCTCCAGCCACATTCACTTCAGGAGAGAAGCCCAGACTACCTGGTTTTTCTGATCAAGGGTGAGAATTCAGCAAAAGTGGGTATTTAAAACTATTTTTTCCTTCTTTGTCCACTGCACCTAATCAAAGTCTTCATTCTATTTTAAGAGCTGGCATTAGGAATGCTTAATTTGACTAACCCATTATTTGATGGGAGACTCTCATTCCCCACTGCCTTAAATCTTTAGGTAATTCATATCATCTTGCACAACATCTAATATATTTATCCAACACCTATTTTGTGCCTGGGACGTCACTCAGTAAGACATATGCCTTATATGATTTAATACTGGATATCACTCAGACTCCACAGATTCTACCATGCGTCCCCAATTTAAGAGGAAAAAGCTGAGACTATATGCGGTGAAGTAATTTGCCCACGGTCACAGCTAGTAAGTAGTCAAATATGAATTTGGCTCCAAAGAGCTTGCTCTTCAGCATTAAAATACAGTATCTTAACGATAACTGATTTTTCATAAGAAATATACAAATAAAATATTCTGGATTTTTAAGACAGGAGGAGAGATTAATATGACCATGAAATTCAGAGAGGGCTACCTAGAAGAGTGGACACTTGAGTTTTTGGTGGACACACAATATATGAATATAATATGAGGATATGGAAGAAAAGGAGTGTCAGGAAAATAAAACAAGCACAATAAAAATATTGCAACCAAAAAGTAAGAGCTACATTTAGAAACTATTGACAAACTAAGTTAGTTTGGCTAAAATGAAGTGGGCTTACAAAAGATAGTGGTAAAAAATAAGCTCATGTTTCATCTTTAATATCTTGTTTTTCTAGGCATTAGTTTTACCTCCATAATGTGTCTGTAACACGTCCCTTTCCTCCTGTTCTCAGTAACTGGATCTTTATTCAGCCTTTACCTTGAGTCCCTCCAAAACATGCTGCGGCTTTCAGTTGTTCTCACTGCTAATCCACTCTTCAACTTCAAAACTTATTCCTACAGCACAACTTTGATTCTATGCCCCCCTTAAAAATTCTTGATGATTTCACCATAACTACAAAAGGTAGATACATTCCTTAATACTGTAACATAGAAAGCTCTCTGCACAAGATTTAATCCAACTTATCTTCCATTTTCCTAGCTTTACCACTACCTAATCCTTTTCACAAACACCACAGCTATCTGATCACCAAATAGGACCTGCAATTTCACACATGCCCCACCTTTACTCATAATGCTCACCAGGCCTAGGAGTGCCCTTCTATGGTTTCACATCTGTCTATTAGAACTCAAGTACATACCATCTCCTGCAAGCCTTTATTTTTTCTACAGTTGAAATGTTTCCTCACTTAATGAGAATATGTACACAATTTACCACTTTCTAAATTACACTGTAACTAGTTATTTAAACATTTATATTTTGATGAAAATATAATCTACCTTAAAAGTGCACAAAATAGATGCTCAGTACAGTTTCATCGTGTTTTTCTGATTCTTTTTTCCAACTAATGGATGGAGAGATAAATTCGGGGGCGGGATGTCAGTAGCAGATGTTTTCCGGATACAGCTCTTACAGTGGGCAACAGCAGTTGTGCTGGGAAAACACGAGCGGTGGGGCAGCCTTTTCCGCCTTCTCTGCTAATCACAAAGTTCCCGGTGCAGCAGAAGCGTCTCAGATCAAAATCCTCAAATGTTGTCTAACACTTGAGCATCTGAATAGAGAAGGCTGATATTCCAAAATTATACAGGACAAAGCAGGGCTAGAGGCTGCACATGTATATATCTTTTAAAGAACTAATAAATTATACTTTATCATCTGATTCACAGATGGTTTATCACCCTAAAATATTTTCGATAGTCTGTAATGAAAACAAGTGTTAGTTCCTTAAAACAAACCTACTGAAAATTAGACATGAAAGTTAAAAACTGTACTTTTAGTTGGACTAAGAAATACAGAGATTTTGAACATGTCATATTAGACAATAAAAAATTAGTTTCACGACAAATAAAAATGTATGTGTAATGTACAGAATATGGCAAGATTTAATATGCCATTAAAGATAATTGTTGCAATTTTATAATTAGTTTGGCTTTCCTTCTGGAATTAATATGCAATTATGCACCAATTTCTTCCTCACACAAAAAGACATTTACCTTTGGAGAATTCACATATAAAACCTATTAGAATCCATGCTATTCATTTACAGCTTATTCTATAAGCGATATCCACTGACACAAAACAATGCAATTGACTGCAAATGTATACTCGCTTATTAGTAACAGCTACAACGCAAGGACTAGTAACCTACAAGAATAAAATATATATGTGTGTACATAGGTATACACACACAGAGTTCTATGTATTTTATATGTATTTTGTGTACTTTATGTTTAATCTACTCTGTCATCCAGCAGTCAGAAAGAAATCATAAATGCTAAATACTTGACACGTTTTAAAGCCCACAGAGTCCCTGTTTAACCTCTATATTTATGGTGGAGTATTTACTAAATTGATTTAGGTTGTGTTTTTTAATTGATACAAAAATATTCCGGAAAATATTAAACTTAGCATGAGTTAACTAAGTCATCAAACTTAGCATCAATGTTTATGCCTAACAATAAAGATACATTAAATTTCCCATATTTAACTGGCGTAGTAGCCCATATTTTTAAACAGCAACCACGAAAAGTACTTGTACCCCCCATATTAATGAGACTAAAATGGGTTAATTTTGTTGTGTTCTATCCACGATACTTCTTTTGCTTTGTGAAATTATAGATTACATAGATTTGTGTGTATACACACAGACATATGTATGTATAGTAATATATGATCAATGCAAGAAACCTAAAGGTAGAATAATCCAAAGAAAAATAAATATAACCTATATCCCACTGGCCACAGAGGATTCACATTAATAATTTTATGTATATTTTCCCAGGCATTCTCTAAAAGTGATATCACACCTCTTTATGCATCATTTTTTACTTAGCCTAATATTGTTAACAATTTTCCATGTAAACAATTATAATTTAATGACATGATTTGACATTCTACACTAGATTTAATTTGATGGATATCCTATAACACTTTTTAAAAAAAATGTTTTTATTGATTTCAGAGAGAGGAAGGGAGAGGGAAGGAGAGATAGAAATATCAATGATCAGAGAGAATCATTGTTTATGCATACATGTGCTTCCTGCATGCCCCTCCAGGGGATCGTGCCCGAAAGCTGGGCATGTACCATGACCGGGAATCAAACCATGATCTCCTTGTTCATAGGTCAACATTCAACCTTTGAGCCACACTGGCCAGGCCCATAATATGTTCAATTTCTTATTCTCAGACACTTAGGTTGGTATTTCCATTTTCAGAGTCAAAAGTCTTTTTCTTGCCTTAGAAGAGAGTCTATATAATCCTCATTATCATCATTGATATTACTTGGTGGTACTTAACTGTTAACTAGCAATTAATTGAACACTCAATAAGAAATGTGATTTTTGTGTTCTGTTGTATAGAAGTGAACTAGATAACTACATTTTTATGTTTAATCCTTCCTCTTCTGTTTACTGAGTAGATAGGATGAGCCAGGTAGGGTGCCAATTTTAATGGATATAAAGAAATGTCATTATTCTGTAGTAACCTACAATCTAATAGGGCACATTACAATAAAACTGATGCACACTGGAAACCTGTCTGATCCCATGGCTGTGAACTTATGGGGAAGAGAATGTAAGGAGAGTGGAGAAAGATAAGATTTGAAAAGATCTTCCAAAAAAGAGGACAATGTAGGCAGAAAATTACAATAATTACAATATCTGAAGAACACAAGGGGAGATAAAGCATTTCGGATTTCTCAAATTATTCAGTACAGTTAAGTAATGGGCATAAAAAAAAAACAGAGGCAAGTAAAAAAGGATTTTGAGTAAGATGATAAGAACCATCTTGGTAACTACTTGAGTAAATATGTTTAAAGAAAGTCATGACATGATTGTATTTGCATTTTAGAAGATTACTGGGGAGGAGAAGTGGAAAAATTGAAAGGGAGTAAAATCAAATACAAACAAAAAATTAGGCGGCTACTGATATTCTTTAAGGAAGATAAGACAAGAACTTAAACTTGATGGCACCGGGATGGGAAAAAATGGGTTGGGTAGATTGAAGATATTATATGAAGGCAGAATTAACAAGGCTTCTGGATAATTTCCAGCATCTTTTACCAAAATAGAAATACAGTGAGCAATTTTTAGAATAACAATTATTGCCAACATTAATTGATAATTTACCATGTGTTAGACACTGTGCTTAATGCTTGGCAAACATCATCCCATTTTTATGCATATTTATCTTCCACTACACATGTACAGGTGTTGTATGTATGTTAGATCATTTGGTCCATACGCAATGTCTTGAAATAGATACTGTTAACATTTCCCATTTAAATTTAGGAGACCAAGGAGTTGGAAGATGAAGCAGCTTGCCCACTCACACATCTAAGTAGTGACAGATTCTGAACTTCCACTTCTGTGTATCTTTAGTCCAGAAGAAATATTTTAACCACTAAATACATATAGTTAAATATGTTTTTATTGATTTTAGAGATAGAGGAAGGGACAGAGATAGAAACATCGATGAGAGAGAAACATCATCATCAATTGGCTGCCTTCTGCACACCCCCTGCTGGGCATGGAGCCCAAAATTCTGAGCTGGAATCAAGCTTGCAACCTCTTGGTGCATGCATGCGTTGATGCTCAGCCACTGAGTCACACCAGACTATTTAATTATTTTAATTGGGTTATGTTCCAAATATGAAAGATGTCTCAAAAAGTCCCCTGAGGATAAAATACTTATTCACTCATTATAAAGCAGGCATAACAATAAAGATACATTAAATTTCTCGTCAGAGGCAAAAAAAGAAAAAAGTAAAAAATAATAGAACAAAGGCTGAAAGATCTGGGTCAGAATTTCAATCTTTAAAAATATGACATCAAAGTATATAATTAATATTCATTTTCATACTTCTTTAAGTAGAAAGCATTCTTCTTTAACTAGAGAATTATTATCTTATTATAATTTGTGAGTCCATATCACTATTGGAAAAAAATGGGACTAGGAAGAACAAAAAGTCTTTCTTACAGAATAAAACAAACCATGAAATATAGAAGAAATCAGAAAATTAGAAAACCAAAAATTTGCAACTACCATTGTAATAAATGATTTCACTTGCTATTATAAATGAATAATAAAGCAAGGGAGAAAAATTGTGAAGGAATTTGAAAATTGTAATGTCTTTTAAATTTCACTGAATAGCTTATTGAATAATTATAAAGGGAAAACAGTAAATGTACAGTTATATAACCTTAACCAAGTCATCAAACTTAGCATCACAAGAAAGGGGATAAGCTGACAATATGTGATAGAACCGAAAGTAAAATACCTCAACTACGCTGTATCTCTGCCCAAAACCTTAAATTGAATCTAACAATGAGGAGACAGCCAGGCAAATCTACAATGTGGTATTATTCTAAGAAATAACTGATGTAGATTCTTTTTTAAAAAGTACGTAAAGTGAGGAAAAAAAATTGAGGGAAAGTTTTAGATTAAAAAGGAAGAAAGGAAATATGCTAGCGAAACAGTGATGAGATCCTTAAATGTATCATGAATTGGGGAAAAAAATCCGCTATAAGAGAAAGCTTGAGGCAAATGGGAAATTAGCATAGGAATACTTTATTAAATTTATAAACAAAAGCAAAGTTCTCACATTTGAAATATAGTAGCATGTTTACGTAGAAGAATGTCTTTTGGAAAAGAATGCTGGAGTATTTAGGAGTTAAATGTAATGACATCAGCAACTTACTTTTAAATGGTTCAGCCAGGAAAAAGATACATAAATATGTGACATATAAATATATGATATATAAATATGTAATATACTCACAAAAGAGTGAGGAAGGAGGAGCAAATACAAATGTGGCAATATTTTAATATTGGAGAGTCTGAAGACCATTAGAGTGTTCATTGGGCTATTCTTTGTACTCTTCTGTTGGTTAGACATTTTAAAAGGAAAAAAATATATAAGGTGGAAATTAATTTCTCAAATGGATTTAAACATTTACTGCTTGACGTTAGCCTTATTCATTTTAAGTGTTTTTGCCAATCTATAAACTCATAAATTTCTCTCTCACTAACACATTTATCACAGTAATCTATAAACAAAAAGCACTCAAGAAATGTTCGTTGAACTAAATTGAATTGTTTTTATATTCCAAGCATCTTTTCCCAACAGCATTTTTAGTACTGAATTCTTGTTAAAGCCAACGTGGTTTGTTTTTTTTTTTGTTTGATCTACTTTCCATGCAGCATTGAAGAATCCCTAATCCCCCTATATATTAGATTCCTGTCGGTTTCATCATTTTGTCTCACTAAAATGCATTAAAATTTGACAATAATTTAAATTGTCCACAAATATTGAAATCTAGCCTAACAGTACGTGTAGCCTTGATTTGAGAACACTGTAAGGAGAACAATCCCTCAGGAACTGTACACCAGAGACTAACCCTCCAGAGGTTCACAGAGATTCCAAAACAAGCATCTCTACCTTGAGGGCAAGAACATCATTACAGGTATGGAAGCATGAATGGAAACTTCAGTGTCACCTTCACCGGAAAAACTACTAATGTCATAACACTGTCTAAGAAATAAACAAAAACATAGTAACTTTAATACCCTGGTAGAGCAAGACAGAGGAGGGCCTGAGGGAAGTAGCATGAACAGGACAGAACTCAACGAAGAAATTCCTCAGTCACAAAGAAAGGAAAGACACAAGTAAGAACGCATCTACTACTGCAAAGCCTGTGGACCTGAGATAACTGCCTATATATTTATGAATATATCTATATAGTTATGAAATATATATATATACATATATATACATAAATACATATATATATAAAGCATTAGGAAAGGTGGAAGGATGGGAGGGAGAAATGGAGAAAACTGGTTAGTTATTTAATTAGATAAAAGAGCAACAGAATAAAATAATCCACTCTTCTAACCTATTTCTTCCTCATTTAACTTCCAGCTAATTAAAAATGGAATAAGCCCAGCCAGTGAGGCTCAGTAGTTGAGCATTGACCTATGAAACAGGAGGTCACGGTTCAATTCCAGTCAGGGCACATGCCCAGGTTGCAGGCTTGATCCCATATGGGGTGTGCAGGAGGCAGCTGATCAATGATTCTCTCTTATCATTGATGTTTCTATACCTTTCTCTCTGAAATCAATAAAAATATTTTTTTTTAAAAAAAAAGGAATAGCCGAAACCGGTTTGGCTCAGTGGATAGAGTGTCGGTCTGTGGACTGAAAGGTCCCAGGTTCAATTCCGGTTGGGCATGTACCTGGGTTGTGGGCACATAACAAGTAGGAGATGTGCAGGAGGCAGCTGATCGATGTTTCTAACTCTCTATCTCTCTCCCTTCCTCTCTGTGAAAAATCAATAAAATATATTTAAAAAAAAAATAAAAAAAAAGGAATAAAAGTTAAACTCATGGTTTAGGAGATAGAAAATCTAAAACTAAAAACCCAAAATCTGAACTCTGACTGGATTTAAACCTATTATAATTATTACTAGGGTCCCGGTGCACAAAATTCGTGCACTGGGTGTGTGTCAGGGGGAGTGTCCCTCAGCCCAACCTGCCCCCTCTCACATACTGGGAGCCCTCAGGCGTTGACCCCCATGTCCCTCCAATCGCAGGATCGGCCCCCAGCCCAGGCCTGATGCCTCTGGCCCAGGCGTCAGGCCTGGGCAGGGGACCCCCAGACCCCTCCGATTGCTGGCTCTGCCCCTTGCCCAGGCCTGATGCCTCGGCCAGAGGCATAGACCCCCATCACCTTCCGATCGCCTGATTGGCCCCTTGCCCAGGCCTGACGCCTCCACCAGAGGTGTCAGGTTTGGACAGGGGACCCCCATCTCCCCCCGATCACTGGCTCTGACCCCCGCCCAGGCCTGAGGCCTCTGGCCCAGGAATCATGCCTGGGCAGGGGACTCCCATCTCCCTCTGATCGCTTGCTCCACCCCCCGCCCAAGCCTGACTCCTATGACCCAGGCTTCAGGCCTGGGCAAGGGGACCATCATATCCCTCAAATCCCTGGCTCTGCCCCCCACCCAGGCCTGATGCCTCGGCCAGAGGAGTTGACCCTCATCACCCTCTGATCACCAATCACCGGATCGGCCCCTTGACCAGGCCTGAGGCCTCCGGCAGAGGTGTCAAGCCTGGGCAGGGGATCCCCAGCTCCCCGTGGTTGCAGGCTCTGCCCCTGCCCAGGCCTAACGCCTCTGGCCGAGACGTTAGGCCTGGGCAGGGGACCCCCAGCTACCCGTGGTTGCAGGCTCCGCCCCTGCCCAGGCCTAACGCCACTGGCCTAGGCGTCTAGCCTGGGCAGTGGGGACCCGCAGTGGCAGTGGCCCCGCGATCGTGGGCTCCACTTTAGGCCCAGGCAAGGGACCCCTAGCTCCCGGGACTGCCAGCTTTGACCGTGCCCAGCTCCCATCGCTGGCTCCACCCCTACTTCCTGCTATCACTGGCCAGGGCGGCAAAGGCGCCTGATTCTCCGACCATGCCCCCCAGCTCTTAGCTCCCCCCTGGGTTTCCGATCACTGTCAGTGGCAGGGGCTTCTTCCTGCTTTCCCTTTCGCCTCCCTGCATTGTGCCTACATATGCAAATTAACCGCCATCTTTGTTGGCAGTTAACTGCCATCTTAGTTGGCAGTTAATTTGCATATAGCCCTGATTAGCCAATGAAAAGGGTAGCGCCGTACGCCAATTACCATTTTTCTCTTTTATTAGTGTAGATACTTTGGAGCTCTAGTCAGCATTAGACAATTTTCTTCAATATAAAAGGACACAAAATTTTTCCAGAATTCTACATTACATTCTAACATTGTAAAAATTATATAGTAGTCTCCTGTTCTACAGAAAAAGCAATTTTACCACCCAAATCTTTCCATCTCAAGATTCTTTTACAACTGTCAAAAAAGCCACGCTGATGAAGCAGTGCAGAGTAAACTCTCATCCAACATAACTTCAGAGACCTGCAGGTAAGAGAAAGTAAAAATCCCCCACTTTCCCTGACCTCAAACACAGGTCAAGCTTCGCCAGAAATCCTTGATCCCTGTAGCACAGTAAGAATCAGAAGTAAAATCAACCATGCCCTCAAAGGGATGGGTACCTTTTCAGTTGTCTTGTGAAATGTCAGACCAAGGTTTGGAACTGCTGGTTTATTTTTTCCTCCAGATTGAAACAAGGAAAAAACAACTCCCATGGCTCACAGAGATGTCACTACTCACCTGATGATTCTTCAAGATTATGCTACAAATAACCTGTCCATCTTCTCTGTACTTTTTTAAACAGGGAAAACAAACCCAAAGCATTTAAAACTGAATACCACCCATTTGCAGGATTTTTTTCATAATTGCTTCTTCAAGATACCAAAGTAACAGTATATTTTAACAGAGTATGAAAAATTACTACCAAGGAAAAGACTTACTTTGGGGTGCAGTGGGGGAGGTTAAACACAAAGTGACTTTTTTTATATTTAAAAATATAAGCATCTCAAGCCCACTTGACACAATAACAAACAATGTATTATTTTTAAAAACATGTCTATTTTGATATCATACATTTCCCATGTCTTAAAAACAAATAATAAAATGATGAAATGGAAAATTAAGAATTAATGTTTACCTAAAATATTTCAATTTTTCTTTGAAAACAGAAGAACATTTTTATGGGGAAGAATTTTTTAACATTTATATAAACTTATTTATTAAATAATTTATAGTGATTTCTTATATGAATCACAAAATACTAATGAGGACAAAATGTCTCATTTCATTTAATAATATATGGCAATAATAACACTCAACTCTTGTAAAGGATTCACTGATTCTACAGTCTGATTGAATTTAAAGATCTTTGAAACTCATTTTAAGATCTGTTTGAACAAATCATAATTCATACTGCAGTGGCATGATTTGCTTAGGCATCTTTAATAATCCTCTACTGGCATCTTTTTTAAATCATAGCCCTCAGTAATTGTGGCTTTCTAACCGGACTCAAGGAATCCCAATTATTTCAGTCATTGTTTGGTTCTTACGAATTTGAAATATAATCAGTATTGAATGTAAATATAGCACCTAGTGTAACGTTGAGTAATATTGCTCAATTGACTGTTATATTAGTATACGAGTGATGTTTAGTACCTTTCTAGTCTCGAAGAAATTTCCAATCTTTGAATAAGCTGAGAAATTCTGTGAGATGACACCACTGGCTCAAATGACTCAACACGGATTAATTTTAGAAAGTCACTGGAGGCCTTTATGACATCATAATACACTGATTCACATATTTTAAAAACCCTACACTGGGCTTGCAGGACTTAAGTGGACTGAACTTTGTAAGTTCTAAGGGCAAAGGGGCTGAGATTTAATAGCAGCATGAAATGACACTTTGGTTTCTAAACTTTAGTGTTACTAATCGAATCTGACTCCTGCAGATCATAAAGTACAATTGGCTTTTTCAATTTAGATTCAAACAGCTGGCTAAATCCATTAACCAGTGATTCCATGAAGCAAAATCTACTGCCTTTTAAACCAATTCTTCTTTATTTTCTTCTACTAAGGAAATTCTTTGATATTTCTGAAGAAATCTAAAAAATCTACAACATGATATTAAAAAATTAAGCAAAGTTATATCTGTACTCCAGACAGCTTTTCACAAATGTTATGAGAGTTACTTTATTGTGTAGATCATTTAGAAAAAAATACCACCAGGAGTATCATTTCTGGAGTAGTTTGTGTGCATTTGTGTCCATTGGATTTATCTGGAGGGTCCTTTGTATAAAGTAATGCAATTCAAGATATTTGAAAATCAGCTTAATTTAGCCCACCCTCCCCTTGCCCCCATCATCACCACTATTGTTACTGGTTAACAATAACAAACCTTATGGAGTTAGTCTTGGTCAGAATACTCATTTTGAAAAAAAATTAATGCATTGACTGAATTTAGTATCTGTATGTGCAGATAGTGTTTAAAATTCGTAAACAAAACTACAACTCTCATACTTGTGTTTTATATGTACATCAATGTTAAATCCTTCAGATGATAAATGATGAGACAGAAATGTCACAATTCAGTGAAGTTACTATCAACTGGGGTAATTTCTCTCTGGTCTTTGAGCTTCATTTTACTGAGAAGGGTGCTTGGCTTCAGACAAATGTGAGAGGAAAAATAAGAATTGACTATACACATGTTTAGTGTCTTTGTATGATTAGGTTCTGGAACACTTCCAGGAGAAAACTTTGTGTATGAGCTCATCTGATTTTAGTTACTTGCAAAAGAAAATAAGAAGAATACATCTTCCTGATCAAACGCCGCCTTTTCAAGTTTGGTAGAACAAAAAACATGCCTCCTCCTTTAATAAGTACAAATACACAAGACTGATGAGGTGAACAAAAATCAATACACAGATTCCAAAAATTTCACAACTGTTTATTTTCAGTTCAAACATGATTGATGTCAATTAGATGCAGATCTGTCCTGGTGATTCTCATGAAATCCACCATGTCAGATAGTCACCTTCCATGGAACTCTGAAAATTCAACACTATGCTTTAATGTACTAGTATTTCCCCATAAATCCTTAAATTCCACACATTCTATAAAAGGATTGTTTTATACTTATTACAAGTATTCTATTTTTGTCTGTGGTAATATTTAGTTACAGTGCACATAACTACTTAATATTGTTGATATAATGGGTATTTATGACCACTGGTACATTTTAGCCCTCATTTTTTGTAAGAAAATTTTTTAAAGTATTATGGAAAAACCTCCAGAGCAAGAATATGCACAATATACAATTTAAAATATAGTCCTCAGTAAGAAAAACTTAGCAAAATCTTGCTTTATAGACTAAGAAAAACGAATAGGGTGTAACAGGCATTACTAACTAAAAAGAAAATGAGTTTTTAGATAATGCTTTCAAATGATACAATGAAGCCTTTCTGACTTGCAGTCTAATGAGAGCAATCCACTTTTTATAATCGTAAAGAAATATATTCTGCTTCATTATGTTTTGAATGTGAACTAGTTACTCAGAATTTTCTTGAAATTTATCTCTGTTATTAGGGAAAACGGAATCTTCTCCTCTGTGACTAGACACTGTTACAGAAACTAAAGAAAGCCAAACAGAGTTGGTTCTGCAGTACAGTCAAGCCTGTGAAAACATCTTGATGTGGAAATGAAAAGAACACACAAAGTTACATTGCTGTCAAAATGGTAAATCTGTGGCTATTGTGAAAATCAAAAATATGGAGTGGCTAATGAATATGTATTTGCCTACTTGACCAACAAAACACACACACACACACACACACACACACACACACACACGCACGCACATTCCGTCCATCATTCACTTTTAAAAGTGTCAATAACATTCTTTCTCAGATGACACCCCGGGCCTCATTTGCTATGCATAAGGTCAGTGAATATTAGCTTCACTTACACTTGGCTGAGAATCGGTGGGTGTCAACAGTAGAGGCTTAGTTCCCCCACTGAACAGGGTTAGAATCTGACAGAAAGCTGCCACTGAAGAAGATGGATGATCTTCTTTGCTGACCCTGCTCCCCGAAAGTGTTGTAGTTTGGGTCTCCTTCCATCTCTACAACAAAAGACCCTCACTGAGCTTCCCAGTAGCCTTCAGCTTTATTGGTGCTAACAGGTCCAGACATTTTCATCGATTTGATTCTCTACCTTTTAAACACAAGAGCTTGCCCTTTTTGGCTAGCTAAACCTTGGCACAGATGTCTTTCTTCGTAATTACGTCTCTACTATCTGTTGGAAAGGATGCAATCAGACAGGCAAACATCATGTTAGCACTGAAAATGCTGAACTATTTATCTCAGTTTCCCAATGTCATTTGTCTGTAGAAATTAACTCTTAGATCATCTCAAGGGAGACTTCTAAATGGGAAAATCAAAATCTCATGTCTATGTGATGACTAGCATGTAGAATATGTCATGCACCGCTATTCAGTAGGTAGGGAAAAGAAGTGCTTCTGAGTCATTTTACATAAGCAGTTATTGGCAACCATATTTTTAAAATGCATGTACCTTAAAATATTCTAATAATGGTCAGAGTTCTATTTTGCTTTCCATTTTTAGTGGCTAAATTGTGAAATATGGCCTTCCCTGTATAAAAAATACATAAAAACATTTACTATCTTATAAAGAAGCTATAATGATATAATAGATTACTTTGAGATGCCAATTTGTTATTTTTAATAATGTAAAGAAATTACCTAACCTCAAATTTAAATGTTCAAAAACGCATATATAAGCAGGATAAAAAGTTCTTACAAATAGATTTTTTTAAATAAATATTTTGAGTATATATGGAATTATAACTCTGATGCTATAAAATATTATAACTGCCAACATTATTTATTCCATGCAAAATGTAATTTAATATATTCATATGTCTAGAATTACAGTTAGCTAATAAATACATGTATTTATAAAATATACCAATGTAAGTACTAAAAAAGAGAACTAACAATAAAAGTAAATTTCACAAAAATGAAGATATGTATAATATCAATATAATTCAAGTTAAACCTTTTATTAAATTGCAGACAAAATATAATATGATCATTTTCCTCTACTTTGAAATAAAAACTATTTACCTTAAATTAAATAATTCTGAAATTCTGTATATTATATTAAAGTGCTAATGCTTTCATTCAAATTGAGAAAATTAACAAATTATAGTTGAAAATAATTATTTTTTAAAATGTTGGCAGTAAAACATTTTGATATGCTATTAACAACTATCATTAAAATAAAAACACTTATTATGGTTGGGGAATCCATCAAAAATATACAATGTTGATAGTTATTCAAGGAGAAATTCAAGAGCACAGTTCATTTTATCTTTAATATCCTATAAGCTGTACATCAATGATTTTTATTCTCTCAAGTAAATAATATTTCTCTAAGAAAAATTCTTTTAATTTCAAGTATGTGTTTGAGAAGCAACAATTAATTTTTGCTTTTTTAAATTTTCTTTACTTATCTTTCTGTAAGACAGAATAAACAAAATCAAAATTCTTCTTCTAATTGTGAGCTAAAGTACCAGGGAATCAAATCAGTTATTACTCTTATTTGATCATTCTAATGCTAAAAATCTAAAATTCATCTTAAAAATCAAATGACTTCTTGATACTATGCAATGATTTTTTTAAAAAAAAAAAAACAGCAACAAAATTCTTCATGCCCAATCAGGTCCAGGGCGGTGTTCTGTGTTCCGCCAATCTAAGTGGCCTGCCTATGCAGATTTTCAGGAGCACATCCATCCATCAGTGTCAGCATTCTATCAGACGCCACTCTGATCCAAATGACAAGCAGCTATCTACTGACATTAATGAATAATAAATAACCATGCCACCTTGCTTTATATGAATAAAACGTATATTATTTTCAGTGAAGATTAGTCTACATGCAGAAGCAGGTATGGTTTTGTTTGTGTGTTTTCAGCTCATATATTAGGAAATGGTGGGGAAATAAAGTGGCTGCTATAAAAGATGTGCTTAATGTGAACTCTGGTATACATGAATGCTTTATTTTTCACCAAGTCAACCTTGCCTCAGCTTGTATCATATAAACCTAAATGAGCTGTATTCACAGGCTCCTGAATATTTATGCTGTCTTTTACAGACCTGACATGTAGTTTGTTGTCTCTCCAATATATACAATGACAGAAAATCCTTAAAAAATTAAAGATCAGAAGAAGTTGTGTCAGTATCCTAACCTTGCATATTCATCCTTAATCTGACTTCCTGGACGAAAACCTATTTAAATTATTAGTATACTCTCCTTTGTTGTAAAGTCTCCATCTCTCTCTGATTTAAACACACAACAACGGAAATTGCTACATACAGCTTTTTGAAAAAATAAGGATTAAGAACTTTAACTGATTAGGCATTCACATACATATATTGATTGAGCTCCTTTATGATATTGACTGATAGAGGTAATTCTGGTCTAAATGTTACAAGAGACTATAATCAAAATGTGGATTTTCTTACCTCAAAAAAAGAAAATAAATAAAAGCTAGAATTCAAGTTATGCAAGTTTTGCCATATATTATGATTAGTAATTTTCATTTTTAACTTAAAAAATTTTCATTTTTTAACTTTACCATTTTACCTTTCCATTATGAAACTCTCTTCTCAGTTTAATATTAAAAGTTTAATTTTACAATTTTTGTAAATAATGAACATTATGAATGATTTGAATAGGTAAAAAACTAGGTTTCTTATTATACCTAATTAAGAATTTTAACAGAAACATAAAAGGATGCATTATAGTTCAAAACAGAAGGATATGCCAGGATCAGATCAAAACTTTGCAATGATAATGAGTAATAGTGATTAATAAGGTTCACTATTTTATTAATTAGCTATTAATTTGTACCACATCGAATTATAATATGTAAAATCACTCTCCTGTAAACAAGGCAAAAGAGCAAAATGTTGCAGGCTATACATTTTATTTTAGTAAAGACACAGAGCGGAGAATGAAGATGTACTTTCACTACTTTAATCCACTTCATCGATGGGAAGGTATGTTCTGAAAAGTTTTAAATCAGGGGATAATGTAGAATTTCTGAAAGGTAAATAAAAAGCTATTGCCAAAGTCTATGAAACTATAGGAAAAGATTCAAAAAGAAAAGAAACTAGAGGAAGCAGTTATGACAGAGAACATCCACTTTACCACTTTACTGAAAGATCAATTATATTAGAAAGAAGGATGATTACACATATAGTGATGGCCTGGTGAATAATTTTGAAAATCAATGAGAGAGCTGTTTGAATTTGAAGTGAGAAGCAATGTTGTCTCATTGGGGAAATTTACAAAGGGGAAAATGATCAAACCATTATGTTCAGCCTTGAAATACACAGCGCTCTCATACATAATGTCTGTGCCGAATAAACATCAGACACAAAAAGAGCATGGCTGAAGCAGCAAACTTAAAAAGTTCCAGTCAGGTTTCCTTTGCAAACTCAAATACTGTCTCAACATAATAAACCTGGAGCCATATGTCTTTCCCAGCTCCAGCTCATAGCCTGAATATCTAAGCTTTGTATGTGTTAATTTTAAAGCTCAGTTTTGAAGAAAAGGTTTTGTAGAAGGAAGGACTGAGGGGCTAAAGTCGGCAGGTTTCTCAGAGGAGACCTAGTCAGAAACCACGAGACTAAACAGCAGAGTTTAGGCTCCCTCTGAAATTCTAGGTTTGTAATAATGTTAGAAGGGGCCACTGCTCTCATTTTAAACACTTACATACATTTGTCATATTTCCAAAATATGCTAATTGCTAAACTTCACCTTCTTACAATCTGGTGAAATGCTACAATAATTTAAAAATTTTTTAAATAATAATCTACTTGAAAATCAAGAAGCACTATATATATATATATATATATATATATATATATATATATATATATTGCTTTCTGAAAAAAATTTAAAGGAAGCTTTATTTTGTCTTTTTAAAATATATAATAATCCAATAATATATGATTTTTCGGCCTCTTTTTAATTTTCAGTTGAATTTTCCACATAGAAAAACAAACATCTTAACTATTCAACACTTATAAATTAAAAGATTAGTGCACAGCAATTTAGAAATCTAAAAATGGGTCAAGCACAAAAATATACTTAATTTTTTGTACATATTGTAAATTTGTGTTTTTTTCCTCTAGTAGGGGTAGAGATTGGCAGTGTGAGTATGTGTGCATGTGTGTATATGTATGTATATATGTGCATATGTATCATGTGTATATTATCTTGAAATAGAAAAAAAATGGAAATAATAAGTTCTGATTTTACTTTGGAGTCTGTCGTGAATGGCCTGTTAGATCTATAAATAAGACCCCAAACACCCTCTAAATTTAACTTTTGTAATCTTTAATTTATCCTCAAACTTTGAGAATTTACCATTCTAATTTTCTTGGAAGAGATTATAACCTCGAGGAGTTCAAGAATGTCCAGAGAACAGTTGTGTTACATTAAATGTATGCGTTTGAGAGGGTGTATCAATTAAGATTATTTAATCCACCTACTGGTTTAAATTAATGCCATTAATGTGAGCAGGTAAGTTAATGCCACTAGCTGTCACTGTCTACATGGCCACTAGATCAGATAATGATAGGAAAGCACGACTAAACATAAAACATACAACACACTTGAAAATACAGAGTGGCATAGTGCACTTACTGGTATTAAATTACTTTGTTTCAGAATAAACTGTCATCATATGTAATGACGCTTTAGATACATTTTACCCCTCTACACCTAATGTCCACTTACTCTGCTCTTCTAAAAATGGTGCTCTTCTTTAAAAGTAGAGTTGGTAATATTAGCACAATAGATTGTTAGCCAACTTTAAAAGATAATAAATACAAGATATATAGATGATAATTACATCTGATCAATATTACAATATATTGATCAAAGTATCACAGTGCTCCTCTCCCCAGATCCAGGTTTTCTATAAAAGGCTATAATTCAGCCTTTAGTGTTAATGGCATTGGTGCAGGTCTTACACCACCATAGGTGAGGGGCTAACCGTAGATGTTAACTGGGTGACATATGAAACAAAATATAAAAACCGGTATGTGTCCTTTCAAAGCCTCCTGACTTTTAATACAAAGGAAGCAAGAGGCAAAATAATCGTCAACATTAAATAATATAAATGAATGAGACAATTGGAAAGATTCAAAATCCACAGTAGAATAGCGCCCTCTCATCGAGGGGAATACCTTCCAAGATCTCCAGTGGATGCTTGCAATGTGGACAGTACCGAACCCTGTACACATATATTATGTTTTTCCTGTATACACACACCAATGATAAAAATTTACAAATTAGACACGGTAAGAGATTAACTAATAACAAAATAAGACAATTATAATAAAACCATGTAATAAAAATTATGTGACTGTGGCATCTCTCTATCAAGACATCAAATTGTACTGTGCTCACCTTTTCACTTAAAGGAAACACTTTATAGCTTCTCTTTGGCATATCTGAATTGCCAGCATCACTACTTTGGCACTGCAGGGCCATTATGAAGTAAAATCAGGGCTACCTGAACACAAGCGCAGTAAATCTGACAACTGAGATTACTACAAGTGACCAACAGGTGGATAGCATATAACACAGCATGGATATTCTGGAGAAAGGAATGATTCTCATCCCAAACGGGATGGAGAGAGATACTGTGAGTTTTTTTTCATGCCATTCATAACAGTGTGTGAGGGAAAACTTATAAATTGTTTATTTCTGAAAATTTTCATTCAATATTTTTGGACTGTGGTTGACTATGGGTAATTGAAACCAAGAAAAGCTAAATTGCAGATAAGGGAAGACTGCTGTACTTAACATGTGACCACTACAATTTTTTCAAATTACTATGCCCCAGAATGTATTTTCCCTGGTTTTCTATGTCAATCTTTGACCTCCGACTAAGCAAAGTCAGCAAAATAATAAACCTCCTTCTTAAAGCCACAGAATTTGTGAGAGACAATGCGCATTTAACTCAACTGAGGTATGTATTTTTCAGGGTTCCTGTGAAATTGTGTTAGTTGGGAATAATACCATAACCTATACATACAACTTCTCAAATTCTATAACTTTTAGCAAAGCTAATATCACAGGCAGAAAATAGAAAACAATGTCGCTATCTCACTAAATTCAAAGGTGAATGGTTTTTGTTACCAGATTTTTTAAAAAAATGCACATTAAATATGCACACAACATACTTTCCAAGTATTAATACTACATGAATATCCTAATGGAGACATGCCTCCATAAAACTAAATTGGTGAGATATATTGCAGAAGATCGGATAACTTAAATGTGAGAAAAAATGAAAAAAGGATTTTCCAAATGTTTCTTTTCTGACTCATGCAACAGATATTTATGCAGATAGAGAAAAATATATAGCAGGGTTAAATTCCTCCCTTAAAGATAATATTATTGTTTGTACAAAATAACCACATTATACCCAACATCATGATAAATTAAATATTTTATACATTATAACTATAGTGACCATTACCTTAGAGGAAATGGCTAGAAGTTGGTTACAAAAATCAAATTCAATGCAAAATGTTAGGGCAATGTATTATGACATCGCCTGCCAGAAATTAACACCAATTTAAACTTCCACTAGAAATGTAAAAGAGTGACCATATACTTGCCAAAGTTAGGATAATTAGAAAAGTTCTAAAGTTATAAACTGAGCTTATAAATCATAGAAAGTTAAATTGGACATCATAATTTCATCTTCCTTCTTTCATTATTTTTTTTTCATTTTCATCAGATATTCCTTCTTCCTGTCCTTTATTTATTGACTAGTTAAATGCACTGTGGTACATACAAAGATAAGTAAAAAGCAATCTAATTTTAAATGAAATGTACAAGGTTGTAGTAGAAAACTATGATGATTATAAATTTAAGAATCACAGTTATCTTCCTCCATTTTTTCCTTAAAGGATAGGAGAAAATGATAATAGCAGTTGTTCCTGGGGAAAAGGCATTGGGACTGGAGCATAGGGGGGGCACATCACCTACTCAAAAATGCCTTAAAACAAGTATGCTGCACTTCTGAAAGTGAATAAGCTAAAAAATAGTAAAAAATAGTGATGTAGTTTTAACTCAAATAGAATAACGATATTTGGAAATGATACTAAATTTAAGTAATTTCCAATTTATAGAGTGTAATGTTAGCTATGAATTGATTTCTCAGGTTTTGTTTCTATTATTTTTTTGCTTGTTTTGAAATTCAAGAAAGAAAGCAAAACCATATAATCCTATAATAAAAGTCACTTTCCCATATAAGATAATCATAAATATACTTCAAGAACTTCTTATTTTATTTTTACATTTTTTTCTAAATTTACCTTTATTGTTGAAAGTATTACAGATGTCCCTCTTAAGAACTTCTTATTTTATGATAGTTGGAACTCTGTCTTTCTCAAGACATAGATATTAACTAGTAAAGAAGGTAAATGGCTTTCATTTCATTAGAGGAGGAAGACGAAGTTGTAAAGGCAGATACAGAAAGACAGCGACAAACAAGACAATGAATAAATAGAAGTATTATTTTCATAGAAATAAATTCCTCATATCTGGAGCAGACTCCTGCCTATATTTCCTAGTGGTTAGCATATCATCTTGCTATAGTCTATGCAGATATAAAATATAATAAAGAGTTCTCATACTCGCAAAGTTTAAGACTAATCATAGAGACTAGCCATATGCAACTAGAAATGAAATAGTCATGTAAATTTAAAATAAAAAATAATTACTTTGACAATGGATAGTGTATCATGCTTAAGTCTTTATTGGTAAACATTTATTGGAAGACTTATGTGGTGCAAGGAACTTCGAGGGTGAGAAGGTATAACCCTATAAGTTTGTATTGTTAAGAAGCTTAGAAGCAGTAAAAGGAAATCACAAATAGTAACTAAAATCAAATCGTGTATGATGATTCCCACAGGGAAAGGTCAAAGTATTTATAAGTATTCACAAGGAGAGATTATCTAACAGGCTATCAGTGGCATTTAATTGGAATTATAAGTTAAGGCAAAATGTCCACAGCTTGAGATCAACTAGGTAGAAAAAAGCAAGGCATGGTAATAAAAGGAAAATGGCATGGACAGTAACTGCCGTCAGAATTTGGAGGACTGAGGTCAGTGAAGAAGTTGGGGAAATGTGGAATAGGTAATTCATTGATTATTTGATATGTCCCAGATACTATTTTTAGGGATTTTTTTTAACATGCATGATTTCATTCAATACTGACAAGAACCCTATGAGGCACATACAATTTTTCTTAGCCCTATTTTATACTTAAGGAAATTAAGGCTTAGAGCAATTGTCCTAGTTTATACACCTGGTGTTATATAGCCAGAATTTTAAAACTCTGTGACTCCAGCATCAGAACTATTAATCCTGTAGTGTATCTTACATTTCCATATATATTTGTTTATAAATACTATATATTATAAAGACTCATTTGTTAACACGAAAAGTGATGATACAAATTACATACTACTTTTCTGTGAAAAAGCAGTTTTCAAAAATCTAATCAAGCAGAAATCTTATTAGTAATGCTATAACATTGAATAAATATTTTAATTTATGGAATAGTATTACATGTCCATAAATCATATATTATTAAAATAATGACAGACCTGTTAATTTATTAATAGAAAGAATTAAGAAACAATTGTGAGGGAAATTTCTTATAAGTAAAAAATGTATGATTATTTCAATTCCCCTTCACATGAAATCATTTAAAAAATTCTGTTTTAATTCAGAAAATTAAAATTAAACAATATAAATAACAGAAGCAGATGACACGGATGTGTTCTGACATATGTGCATGTAAACTGCATTACATCTTCAGATTTTTTACAGTTAGATTGACCTTGTATTTTATCGTCCAAATGAGAACACTTTTGAAAGCAAAAAGAAGCGGTTTTAATAAGTAAAAAAATTATCTTAGACAAATTAGGCATATGGTCACCCTGCTTAAAATAAAGTTTCATTCGTTCTTCGTTAACTAAAATCCATTAGTTGAAGTACAGGATACATTTTAGAAAGCAGTGTGGTGTAGTGTGGGAAAAAAGACTTGAATTGGGAAACAGGATCCCCGGTTCTCATTCAGTATTTCCTTATTCATATCCCTGAGTTTCAGTTTCTAAATATGTCAAAAGAAAAAAAAACTTTCTACCTGCCAGTGATGTGCTATGGATTAAATGAGAAAATGAACATGATTGTTCAGTGTCAAATGCAATTACCTATACAAATCCACGGTATACTCCCCAGCTACACACTTTGACAAATAATATTCAAATTTTAAATAAAACCAAGTTGTACAAAAGTTCCAAAAATTTCAAAATATATTTCAAATGTATTTTTATTCATCTTCTGAAAATATTTACATATGTAAAATACAATCTGCTCTCAATTTTTTAAATGACTACACTTTTTATCTAAGAAAATAGAGTGGCTAGTTTCATAAAAGTGACAACTTTTATGGTAATTTTTTTAAATGGATTTCTTGACAATTAAAGCATGTTAACTACCTGAAATTTTATATTTTTAAATGACTGCAAAAAGGTGTCTTCATAAAAGCATTATATTAATTAGTCAGACAGAAGTTCTCCATATATTAGACATGAGAAATATTTGGTTTTTAAATTGGAAGGGCTTTTTCCCCAAAATGTTGACGGAAAAAAAAAAAAAACAGAACAAAAAATAACCCTCTTACATCCACTGATCAAAACTGATCAGTTTTTATAGTTTTCATATTTCAAATTATACTCTAAAAATATCCCAATGGTCTGCCACTCTAGAAAGTGTCTGGATAAACTTGCCCCTACGTGGCTAACCACCCTCATTTGGCTAGGGACTCACTAGTATCCTCTCCCAAACACTTCAGTTTTCCTCAATATGGAACTAGAATTTGTTTTCAAACTCTGAACAGGATCACTGAAAGGGAAGAGGAGAAATCCTGTAAAGACAGGCCTGGATTGAATCCAAGGGCAAGTACTCTCACAGTGATGCCAAGGAATTATGCCAAGGAGGGAAGTGATTTTACAAATAGTGCCATAGCTAAGTATAAGGCATGTAATTCTTTTGTCAATACCACCAAGGTTAAAAGGAAAGTCATTTGATGAACAATTTACTTGACTCACAAAAATGCAGACATACTCTTTCACAGTTGAATGATAAGGAGGCATCTTTACTCCTTTAATCACATTTTCTTTAATGAACTTCTATTAATACCTAATTTCACCTATCCTAATGCATAATTAATGTAGATGATAGTAAAGTAATTTTATTTTATTTTTAAGTACCTTAGTGTATTTTGCAGGTGACAATAATTTTGGTATTCAAATGAGTTTCCAATTCTTGAAACCAATATAAATGACTGCATAATTTTAATACTACCACATTTAATGAGATGATTTTGCTTATTTGGAAGAAGATGGAGACTTTTCTTCACGATAAATATATCTCTTTACCGCAATTAAAGACTGGTTTTCTTAGATGTATAGCACTCAAAAAGTTTCTGCTTATTTTTTTTTAACAACTTAAATGTAAAAATCACATGAATTAAATTGCACAACATGTAACAAAAATACTGTAATTTTTTAAACCTTTAACCATTAGAAGAGCAGGACCTTTCATGTTATTTCCTAGTCTTTTCTTAGACAAAATTTATTGTGCCCTTTTACATGCATCCCTGCCTTGTTTCTTATGTTTCCCATTTTTTATTGTGCTAGAGTTTTACATTCCATTTTCACATGAAAATCTTCATACTACTAAACCACTGCTTGTATAGCTAAAATGTAATAGCATGTTCTTAAAGTTTTCTGATAGTAGCTACTGTTGGATTCACCATCATTTTCAAATAACTGTTGTTAGCCTCTAGTCAATACGAACATTGCCTTTCATTAAATTGATTAATTAACTAAGAATACTTCTATACTTACCCAGTGCAATAGCATCCTGCCTATTAGTAATGGTAAATCTTCAGTTTTTTTATTTCCACATACATGGAACCTGCAGGATTTTCTACTCTGCAAAAAATACTGCCAGTGACAGAAGGAGAAGAGGACAACGGGTAGATACGTTTGCTTCCTTTGGGGGTGGGGGGCAGTGTGTGTGGGGGGGAAGGCTGCTATCTGGCCCGAGACCTGAACCTGTAATATTTCAATTTACTTTGCAGAGTACACCTCACAGTGTCAGCGATGAAGAAGATGATAATTGAGTGCTGGGTCATAAGTATTTTATATGCTAGTGACCAGCCACATGAAGTATCTAATTTGTCAACCAGGATAGGAAAATATACTTGGCTCAGTTACTCCATCAAAATAATACGTCCAGTGGAAACATAATGTGAGCCACATATATAATTTTTAAATTTCCAGGAGCCACATTAAAAGAGTAAAAAGAGCCCTAGCTGGTTCGGCTCAATCGAAAGCCTGTGGACCGAAGGGTCCTGGGTTCGATTCTGGTCAAGGACATGCACCTCCATTGCAGGTTCCTGGCCCTGCCAGGGTGCATGCAGTAGGCAACCAATTGATGTGTTTATCTCACATCAATGTTTCTCTCTGTCTTTCCTACTCTCTTCTACTCTCTCTAAAAATAAATGGAAAAATATCCTCAGGTGGAAAAATAAAAGAGTAAAAAAAAAAACAGTTGAAATTATTTTTAATATTACTATATTTCATTCGATTTATCTAAAAAATTATTAATGATGTATGTTACATCCTCTTTTTTCATACTAAGCCTTTGAGATCCAGAGTGTCATTTACACTTCTAGCACATATCAATTATGAATAGCCACTTTTCAGAACCTAAATAACTACTGCCTACCAAACTGGATAACAGAGATCTATACATTTATTTTAGTATTTCTTTAAATAGTCTATTAGAAAGATAATTTATGGGGAAGTAATGTGATTTATATGCCAAATTACTATTAGCAAGACATTCCAGTTCAGCAATGAAACAGAATAATATTTGCTAGGATTTTCCTTGTTTTGTGACGGAAACTAGAGCAAAATTGTAGTTAAAAGCCCAGGCTCTCGAATCAGAATGCTCTGAGTTTGAATCTAAACTAAGACAAACATTACCAAAGTCACTGCAAGCAAGCCATTCATCCTTGATAGCCCTGATTTTTCATTCTGTACAATAGAGGTAATAATAATATCTACCTCATTCAATGAGCTAATGTATGTAAAGCAGGTGGAAGAGTATCTGCATATACTATAACCCCCAAATTTAGTTATAATAATTACTTAGTTATACCCCCCGCTAAATTACCTAATTTTTGAAAATACGAAAATTATGCTGCTGGCTAGGACTAAAAGAATAGATAAAAGTTATTTTTGGAATATATTATGTTATAAATTAAAAGATATATAAGTAATATAATATTATAAAAGGAAAATTGTCAGAACATTCACAAACAGAAAAATATCTATCAATTTTGAAGGTCTATGTGACAGTTTCCAATTTAAAAAAAATTGGTCAATTATTATGAGCACATATATTATGTAATTGAAAATCCAGTTTTAAAAAGCATAAAATTCACTAATTCATAGGCTATTATTGTTTAAAACCCAGTAGGAAATGTCCAGCTGATGTATTATGATAACTAAAACTTTACTTTGGCCCACTTCCACAAAAATGGGGTCTACTATAACACAACTTACCAGGAATACACTCATTTTATTTATTATTTAGTCCAGAAAAGAAATATGGCTTTGGCAGAAGTAACCTCAGAGATTTATCAATGTGATAAATTGTGATGATTCTGTATCAAAATATTAGTATTTATAAAAATATTTCTAGAAGTTTGCAAATGTATTTGTACTTGCCCTGTCAGTAGAACTCTTGTTAGCAGCCCCCTTAACCTACTTTTTTTTCTGCTACTCACAAGTCCAGAACATAGGGGTTTCAAAACAGAAGGCATCACATATTATTAAATCCTGATTAATGTCACTCCCCTCTCCTCTCTCAAATCTCATAGCTCAACGTGTAACTGTCCATTTCTTCTATGTCAAGCATACAGCAAATTAAATTTTAGAAACAAATACTGTTATCGCCAATATTTATTACATACCCTTAGCGCAGATACGACAGTGGGGAGTCATTGATAAATTCAATAGTGACTTTTCCTAAGATTTACTGAATCAGGCTGCTGGTGTAGCGAAGACTCACATGATCAAATAATTATTATAACTTAAACACTTTGTCACTGAACTGGAAAAAAAGGCAAAGTAGAATTTGAATAGTACATCTTACTTACGTTCACAAGTGTCCCCCTTCTGCTGGTAGCCTGCTTTGCAGATACATTTTCCAATGGGCACTAACCATTCTCCTTCTGCGCTGCAGTGCATCCTGGGGGAGTTTTCCGCCTCTTCCTCTGCACTGCTGACACATGTCCCTCGGACCTCGACTAAAGAGGAAAATTCTGAACCAGTCACTGTATCTGGAAAGATAGCTAAGTTCTCAATAATGGACCAGCACTTCTTGTAGTACACTTTGACAGAAACCAAAGCTATGCAAGCCCCTACATCCTGAAAGGCAAGATAGAATCCCTTTTTGGACAAAGGTCCAATCTCTCTCACCTCAGTGTTAAGCTTCATCTTCCTTTCACCAAGGTCACCTTGGGTGAAACTTTCATCTGCAGCAATGGTGTCTATTTTTACATAGAGGTTTTCTCTTATATTCCTGCCAGTGTCGTAGTCTGTTTCATAATAGTACAAATTAAAGGTTTCCTTGCAAGTTCCCAATACTCCAGGAAGACTGTTACAATCCCTCAGGGTGAATTTCAATTCTACAAAAATCCTTTGTGCATTGCCTTTCGAAATCCAGTTAGTCCGCAGCCAGTTGTTTTGGTTGGGCTCCATGACCTGGCACACCTGGTATGTTCGTATTGGCGTGTAGTTCTCATCCAAACCACTAATTTCTTCCCACTGTGAAATTAAATAAAGGTCATCAGTCATCCAGCAAAAAGAGAGAATAATAATAACTTTTTAAAATATATTTTATTGGTTGTTTACAGAGAGGAAGGTTGAGGGATAGAGGGTTAGAAACATCGATGCGAGAGAAACATCAATTCAACTGCCTCCTGCACACTCCCTACCTGGGGATGTGCCCGCACCCAAGGTACATGCCGTTGACCGGGATCGAACCTGGGATCCTTCAGTCCCCAGGCCGACACTCTATCCACTGAGCCAAACTGGTTAGGGCAATAATAACATTTTGATTTAGAGAGTGCATGAGGAATCTTTGAGCACAAATGTGTATCTTTGAAAGAAGCAGATTCCTACACTGACCAACACTTAGCCTGAGAATAAAGCATTCTCACTTCAGCTTCATCCGTGTGGTAGAACAGGTTGTTTGCCTTGTTTGTACATACAATAAGTATTTCATTTTGTTTAATATCTCTTTGCTAGTGTATTATATTAGTTTCTATATACATGTTTGCTTACATCTGTAGTCTCTATTGAGATTATATTTCTGGACTAAAGTACACAACACAATTATTATATCACAGTTTAATGCATATACATATGGATACATGGCAGAATTTTTTGTAACGCGGTTGACATTTTAAGTGTGAATGTTATATTTAAACTTAGAAAGTACCTAAAAACATAGGGAAGAAAATGCCAAGATTACTCTGAATGGAAAAGCATTCCGATGTCGATATGCTGATACTCATAATGCGGACTCTTACACAATCTTTTCAAAGTGAGACATAAGAGAGTAACATTTTACAGAGCTATTTATTTATTGCAGTGTTATGAATAATATTGTACACAAATCCACATAACTATAAAACAGTATTTGTATAAAAGTATGATTCATCTTTGTAAATAAATTGCTTTCAATAGAAAATCAAATGGACATGGCAAAACAGTATCCTGAACATTTCAGTAATAAGCTTTTTGACTGAAAAAATATCAAATGTTTCAAAATGCTCGTTCATATGCTGATACAATGCATGCTATAGCAAAATCATGTTATATGTATTCACACAAAAAAGAAAAATAATAAGTTTAGTAGAATTGGAAACAATTTAAAGATTATTAAACCATGGATAATATCATCTATATCACTATTAACAATTAAAGTAATTTCCCCTAAAATAGCCTAAAATGCCTAAAATAACACTTATATCCTTTCATATCATCATTACAAAATTATCCACTTCATATATATGCTGTCTCATTAGTGAAATTCTCATCTACTTTTATTCATTTCACCAATGTGAAATGGCAAATATAAAAATATATTTGTATATATTTGTATTAAAGTTCAAAGTCACATATCATGCAATATTTAAACCTTAGTTTCAAGAAAAAGCAGGGGGAAAATAAACTAATAAGCATGTGCTAATGAGTTTTATCTGTAAAACTTGATCTAGAATCATTTATTTAAATGCTTTATAAAGTGTTAATATCTACTTTTAGAAGTGTTTCTTAGAAAACTAACAAAACTCACAAAGTAGAAATTTACTGTAATTCAGCAATTTCTTGTGTGATGTTATATAATGGCTACAATTTTATTATACAAATCACCCAAGGTCCTCGACTATAGCAAAGAACCCATATCAACACAACTCCAGTTTGTGAGTAGTTAGTGGTGGGCATATTTTCCCTTTGTTTCCGTTAGTTGCTTATAATATGAATGACAGCCAAATATACCCAAGTTCCTTCATTGAGACAGGTAGGTTTTTGTCTCTAAATTAGACTGAAATTAGTAAAAGAAATAAAACTGGTAATGGTATCTACTACAATACCAGAAGCTCCAAAGATAAATGTGCTGTTTTTAATAATTTCCCAGTTTGCAGAAACCAAGGCTAATTATTATAAAGGAAAAAATCTTGCAAGTTGCTCTTTCTAACTTTAAGAAAAATTACATTATTTTGTTCTATCAATGAAACCATCGGTTTTACTAACCTATGAATCCCAGTTCATTTTCATTTTTATTTAAAAATTCCTGTTCCTGAGGGGAAAATTTCAAGACAACTATGTATAGATAACAAATAGTGACATGATGTAAATGAATTTAACGCAACTCTTGTCTTTTTTTTTTTTTTTTATCTCACTTCCTGATAAACTGCAGTGATTTCTACAAATGACACCTTGGGAAAGAAGTCTTAATTCAGATAATGTGCTTTTATGGTTTGCTTATAAAAATGTTTTCTAGAAGCTTGTGTCTTAAGAACAATTTATTTCCAGTTAGATATTTAATCACATGTAAGTTAACCCATTTCATATACAAAGAAAAAAACACTATCAATCTTCATTTTCTAATATTATCTGTTTAATCCCTCAGATATGTAGGGCTAACTGTTACTCAGATATTTTGAACTGACAGAATGCCCATTTGAGTCCAAGATAACAGACAGTCATAATTTATCATTTCACGGATGACATGGATGAAATACTACAATCATATATCAGTTTACTTCTCCTTAGAGATAAAAAAAAACCACCTACTATCTCTATTTGTTTTAATTGATGGATGGCAGAAAATAGGCTACATCTGTCATTGGCAAGAAAGATGTTTCATTTTTTTATTGTGAATGTCTTACTATAACATATATTATTTTACTCATGGAAAACTTCCACTTGCAAGAAAAGTACTGCACCTCAAACTTTACATACATTTTTTACTTAATATGTAAAATATTTGACGCTTTTCATAACTTATTTTCCCTAATACAGAAAACTACAATATGATATTATGCAATCTCTCAAATATTAACCAAATGAAAAATCTGAATATTTTAAATATATTTTCATCATTCATATTTTGCATTCTGAAACTGACTTCCACTTCATGACATTGATCTTATGATGTTCTTATACTCAAAAATACCTTTCAGACTTTTGTTCTTCTCTTTGCAAAATTTTGTTATACTTTTTATATCCTCACTTCATGCTCTTTGATTCCCTGTCAAAGATTAACTCAGGTAACAATAGGGTATACTTTCCTTTCTTGAAGCCCTCTTCTTTAATAAGGGATGAAGTATGTGATCTCTCTCTCACAATTAAAAAAACTGAAGACAAAGACATTGACCTAAATTTAAGAAAGAATAGATTTTTCCTGATATATAAACCATAATGGTCAAAAATTGGGGGTGAGAGGTTACATATGTTTTCCTAGATTTTTGTTTGACTGCTTTCACTCATACTTACTGTAACAGATTTCACTGTAGTTAAGTGCATGCTCTGCCATCACTTCTGATTCATAACAACAGATAGCATATGATATAAACTTGGAGAATCCAAATAATATCTCATAGCAAACTGTATGCTAAAATATTGAGCATATTACATTTTTGGCTACCTTTTAAGGTACCTTTTGAATGATGCTAAAACTGTTTTAAAAGAGGAAAAACAGATTGCATACTGTTTTAAAGAACTATACACAACCTACCAGGCTATTATACTAAAGAAGTATAAAACAACTAGAGTGGTTTAAATGAGTTTGTGAAAGGATTGTTCCCTGTAATTAGTTAGCATGTATAGCCTGAAACCTGAGATAGGATGCCACTCACAATAAGAATGCAAAAGGTTATAGAATGTTTTTAAATCCATGTACCCAAGCACTAGGTATACCTTCTTCTTTACTTAAAAAATTAAATGTCTCATGACAAACAGAACAAAATATTGAATACGATATTTGGAATTGAAATTGTTTAAATTTAAAAAATGTGAATAATTCCACCATGGAGAGGAAAGTTCTTGAGTCTTACTTAAAAAAATGAAGGGTGATATTTCATGAGGAGAAGCACTTACCCCATTTGGTGGAGAGGAAATCCATTCCAACTCTGTTTGTTGTGCTTTAGAATCCAGCAGTAGTACTGAAAAAGAAAGTTTTATTTCCAAATGTTACATGAAAAACTTCAACACATTTGTAAGATAGTAAAGTGAACCTAATTTTATATAATTATCACTTTATGACTTAAGATATATAAACAGTTTTTATATAAATGAATGGTCAAATGAATACCTACCTACCTGATACAGGTATATTACTCCACTGTGGGAGAAAATATATTAAAATACCATCTTATATTTGGTATTTTTGATTAAAATATTAAATAAACTTAAAAACTCAAAAGTAAAAAAAAGTAGAGTAAAAATTGCTATGTGATGTATTGTTTTTCTAGAAATTATATATTATAAAGAGTTTGTAACCTCTTGAGCCTTCCAAATTCTGTGAAACATGATAACCTGAATGTAATTTACTGTAATTCTACATTACTCTTAAGATAGTCATTAATTTATAGTATTTTGCCATCAGTATTTCCTAGCACTTTTTGAGAATTGCAGTTTATTAAAACTCTTCACATGCAGTGTCTTTCACATACATATACAAGATGAATATGACTAAAATCTGTATTAAGAAATGTTATCCTGAGAAAAATAAACTATTATTTGCAAGGTATGGTTTTGAGTTAGTTAAACATCTGTTTTCAATATTTCCATTTTACTTTAATTTCCAAAGGTTTCAAAGCATTAGCTAATTCTCAAAATGGTATATTTGAACTCTGACTTGACTATTTTTCTGATTTTCCTTTTAAAAGTTGTATTCTACTTTTATGCTATCAAAAAATCATAATGAAATTAAATTCAATTAAAATATAAATGTAACAATTGCTCCTGATATTATTAATACAACATATTCAAATGGCATAAGTCATACTTCCAATTTTATACATTTTAATGCATTTTAAGATAATTACTCTCCTAAAGCATTCATTGTTTGTTCAAACTGGTTTGTTACCTGAGTTTTTCTCTTTAAAATTATTTTTCACTCTAGAGCATTTTAACAAAGGTATCAATTTGTCCACAAAGTGAATGTAACCATGAATGTGCAAATATGGTTAACATCCAACTTCAACAAAATGTTAAAATTTGGACTTTAATAAAATATGGTTGGTTATAAGAACTTTTACATAATCACTAGAGGAAAAAACGTATTTTAAAGGAAATGAAAATGTGCCATGCTTGGAAAACAGAACACATTGATTATGTGTTCAATTCCTCCATGCCAGTCAAGGTTATTCTCTGTAACTGAAAAAAGTAGATATAAATGGATACGGAGACACTTCTTTTCAAAAAGGTTTTGCACTTAAGACTGTCCGGGAGACCATGACAGCACAAACTTTGGTCACAAACACTTGACTCTCTTCCAGATGAGGAGGGGGGAAAACACACTTTAAAAATACAAGTTGTACTTTGCACTTTGAGCATTAAAAAAATCGTTGGATTAGTGAATATATATGAAGTAAATTTTATTTTGTTTTTGTCCTCGACAATGGAGACAAAGCTGAAGGAAACAACGCAGGTGCCACGCACTCTTGAGATAATTTATTTTATTTTTATTATTTTTTTGGTCTTTTGTACTGACAAGAGACAATTGGATTTTAAACCCAGGTGACCTCCTTGGGTCACTTCTGAGAGCAAAATAGGCATTGTGGTCTGTTTACTGTCATTGCGTTCCCCCTCAACACAGACTGGGGTGGGTCAGGGTGGCGATGGCAAACAAGTTGAGAAGTCAACAAAAACAAACAGTGGCCCTTGCGCGTGGGATCAGAAGCAGCTCTAAAGTGATTAGCGGGTCTCGCTCGCTGCCATCCACTCTCTGGATCCACCCGCAAGCGCGCGCTCCAGCCTCCCGGCTCCGAGCACCGGCGCATCCTCCACGCCCGCGGAGGGCAGCCCGGCGCCGATCGGGACCTGGGGCGCTCAGACCGGGCTCGGGGACTCCGCGCCCTCCCGCATCGGGCGGCGGGGAGCGGGCGAGGGGCGCGGGGCGGGCGCGCCCTGGCGGAGGCTGCCTAAGGCCGGGCGGGCAGCGGCAGGCGGCGGGGCCAGGGCGGGGCCGCCGGCGGGGCGGGGCGGGGGCTGCCAGACGGGCGCGCCCGCGCGCAGAGCATCCATTACTCCACTGCCAGACCTGGGCACTCCAGGGAGCCGGTGGCGCCCTGGCTCCTGCCGGAGACGGAGACGGGAGGAGGAGAGAGGCTTCGGGAAGCGTCTCCTCTGAGGATGCAGCGGCGGCGGCAGCTTTTACCAAGAGGAAACACAGCAGCTGCACTTCACCTCCAACCTTCAGACTCTTTAGACCCGCGCTCGCAATAGCGGGAACCGATCGCCCCGAGAGAAAGTGTTCGGGGAAAGTGGAGGAAGGGGGCGGGTGGGGGGGGGGAGATCCCTCATCTTCTTCCAACCACCCCACCCACCCTGGAGGCCGAGCACTGCCTTTCCAGCGCCCGCCAGCGAGTGCCCCGGCCGGGCCTTTGGGCTGGCAGGGCGGTCGCAGCTCCGGATCGCCGCTGCGCGCTGGGAGCGTCGCCACCAAGAAGCCGGGCTCATCTGCCACCCCGCCCACCTTTTAAATATTTCACTTCTGCGTTTAAACAATTCAGCCTCCTAGAATCAGAATCCTTCCCACGTACCCTGCACCCAGAAGAGAAAGGCGAGCGAGCGAGCGAGCTGGCTGCGGGAACCTCTCCCCCTAGTGATGCAGTTATTTATAGCGCACACTCAGGCCGGGGTCTGCCCGGGCTCGCGCGCCCGGCTCAGCCGCCGCCGAGCAAACTTTTCCGCTGCTCCTGCTGTTCCTATTCCGGGGGAATCGGGACACGGATTGGAGGCTCCTAGTCGCTAATATCATGGGAGTAGAAATGTGGGTGTCGGTGTGCCCAGGTGTGTCTTTCTAGTAGATGTCAGTTCAGCTGCAAACGCGTAACGGACACTTCGGAGCCCAAGGTCTTCTCAAAATTCCTCTGAATGGGCTCAGAGTCAACACAGGTTGCAGATGTGGCAACTGGGGTCAGAAGGTCAGGCTGGACCAAGAAGGAGGGCAAGACGTCGGTTTGAATGAGCGAAGAGGGGTGCACGAAGAGAATTGGGGGGACCGCCAGCACTAAATCGCTAAGTTTTCAAGGATAGAGAAAGCGAGAACCGACATGTAGGTAGCCCCACCATCTCCACCACGACCTAAATCTGGTATCAGATTCCTCCATTCTCCACACTTCAGAAACGAGTAATTATTAGTATTCTGCTTTTAAATATCGTGAAATCAACCTTAGACTTACAGCCTAGAAGACCGGGGCGGGGGGGGGGGGGCGGAGAGAGGGGGGGGGTGCTAAATAGTGACAATGCTTGGAGCAAGGCAAAATTTCCATTGACAGGATTTATTTTCCCCAGCTCCAACTACAGGCACCGAAAGGTATTTTACCTTGTCAGTGGTTCAAAGGAAAAGAAAATAATAATAATAATAACAACACATACATGCGTATCTGGTGCCCAAATGAAACCTGCTCTCTCCATCCACAGCTAGCCCTCGGGGTCCAGGTCTTTCTCTCGGTTTAACCACTCGGACTCAACTGCCGGACTTGGGGCAGATGTTGGGGGACTTTCGGTCGCCTAGTCGGCAGCATATTACCAGGCGCACAGCCCCAGCCTGGCCCCCGCCTCCCGGCCGGGCCGAGACATCTGGGCTCCGGCTGCCCCGGGCCGCCTGGGTCTGCGCGTGGCGCGCGCTGGATGGAGACATCCGCGGCCGCGGGGAGCGCGCCCCGGGTCGGCTGCACCTCCTCGGCGTTATTGTTCCGCGCAGGCGGCCGAGCGCCAACCGCAGGCCCGCGTCTCCTCCTCCGACGCAGTGAGCACTTCATTAGTAACCCGAGCCCTCGGAGCTCACACAAGTCACGGTCCCTCTAGGAAGGCTCCGGACTGGAGCTGCTCGCTGGCGGGCTGCCCGGGACACTGAAGGCTGCACTCTCCAGTCTCCCACCAACTCCGGCCGCAGCCTAACCCACCGGAGGCAAACCCAGAGAGGAGGGAGGGGAGAGGGCTCGAGAAAGAGATCTGACCCGCTCCGGGTCTTCGAGAATGAGCACGCCGACCGGCCCCCAAGCCCCATCCCGCCGCCCTCTGCTGCTGCTCACGCCCTCCAGGCTGCCCGCGAAAAATCCCGCTCCGGTCGGGCCGACAGCCCGGGACGCGGGGCAGCAGGAGGCTGGGAGCAGCGCCCCCGGCCACCCGGGGCAGCCGGAGCGGTGAGGGGGCAGGGAGCTAGCGGGGGAGGGTCGCCAGGCGCCGGAGGCGCGGCCGGCAGCCCCCCGGACTAGCCGGCTCGCCCAGGTAGACAGCTAAATAAATAAGTCAGAACAAACTTTGCTTTTCCATCACCTTACCTTCCTTTACAGCTTGCGCCTCCCCGGTGTGTGCAAAACGGAGCAGCCAGATGTAGCATAAAATAATCCACGAAGGGTTCCGAGTTTGAAAAACCATGGTGCAGGAGCAGGTTTTATTTTAGGTTTCAGTTGAGTCGCGGCTTTTTAAAATGCTGTTTGCTCCGAGTGGGTTCTTATTTTTATTGCTCTTCTTGCATCGATTCCCCTTCTCGATCTCCAGGCGGCGGCTCCACGTTGAGCTTTTAAAAAAAATTTCCCCCTCCTGATCGTTCGCACCGTATTCACTGCCTGCAAGTCTCCGACTGCAGACCCGCCGCTTGCTCCACACTCCCATAATATCAATTAGGGGGGCGGGGGCGGGGCTCCGAGCCGAGAGCCTCAGCCACTCGGGCTGAGTGGCAGGCGCAGCCGGCCTGCCAGGCTGCGATTCCCAGGGCTGAGGGGCGGGTCTCCGCGAAACGGCCGCCCCGGCCACGGGGGCGGGGTTCGGGGAGCGGACCAATCGGCGGCGAGCGGAGTCCGATTGCGGGTCCAGGATTCCCTCCAGGTTCTGGGCTCCCTGCCGGTGCTGGATGCTCTGGCGGGCGGACGTGGATGGCAGCCGAGGTGCGTGCTGCCTTGGCCGCTCAGCTTTTAGCAACCGCAGCTTTCACGGAGCCGAATCCTTCCGAGAATAACGCTTCCAGCCTACGGCCCCCTGCAGAGCGTGTCTCCTCTGCCCCTTGTAGGAACCAGAGGCAATGCAAGCGATGTGTCCGCTGCCAGGCACGCAGCCGGGACCGTCAAATGAGCTGTGCCTTTAAGTAAAGTGCCTTTTACTTTTTTTGTTGTTACAACCTCCGCGGGTCGGATAACTTTGTTCTTTTCCTTTCTTGAAAGGTTTCTACTTCTCTTTTGGTTACGCCAACGGCAGTCAGCTCTAGGCACCACCCAGCACAGTCTCCGGAAGAATAAAAGTAACCACATGTATTATGTTCAAACAGTGTTTCCAAGAGTTTGCAACAAACTCTGGCAAAAGACACAGAGGAAAGGGGAGTGTAGCGAGGAAGTCTTTTGTTTTATGTGCCCCTCTCACCCCGCCCAATCTTTTCACAATAGTTGGTTGGGTGAAGTAAGACATGAAGAGAGAACCTTCAGATGGTTCCGTATCATTTTTTTTTTACATGTTTATAATTTTCTGAGGTTTTCTTTGGATTTCCCCATTTTGACGGTTTCCCATTTCGCTGCAAAACTTACATTGAATTTTAAAGAATGCTAGAATGCTACTACGCATTAAATTCGTAAAGTAAAACGTCTTTTGCAAATAGCAACTACTTTCCTATAATTATTCAATAATTATCTCTCAAAGGGAAACAGAATGAGCAGTGTAACCAACATCTCCAGTTGAATTTATCCAACCAAAATGTCGCGGACGGCTGTGTAGAGAGAAATCGGTTTAACCTTAGGCAGTTTTGGACTCTTTGCAATTCAAGAGGTGAGTAATATAATGAGGAAGAACTTTAAAACATCAATTGTCAAATCATCCATTTCAAAGGTCACTAACGTAACCTGATCACACGTTTAAGATCAGCTTCATTTTCTTCTTGTCCTGTATCTCTTTCTTTTAAAAGAAAATCTGACATTCGTGATTTATCTTTATTTGTGATAGGCAAAAAGTTTGATCTCACCTAAGACTCTAAACTTTTCCTGTCTTTCTATCTGGAAATAAAAAGTAAATCCAGTTATTTCTGGTATTTTTAACAGAGTTTTCAGAGACAACAGATCCCCAGATTTTTAATTTTTTTTTTTTATGGTAAGTTGTCTCCTATAGCTTTTACTTGCCTAATGCAATTACAAAAAGAAAGAAATGAAATTTCCCTCAGCTCTAACTTCTCTTTTGTTCTGTAGGGGTTTTTTTTTCCTTAAATGTTACTTTTTCCTAGCCATTATGACTATTAAATATTTTAGGAATGATATATAAAAGCATCCCAGGTGTCTTTTAAAGGCAATATAAACTGCTTAATAGATTAATTTTGAAAAGAGACCAAAAACATGTAGAGTACACTTGTTACAGGGAAGATCAAATGGTATTTATACAAACAGTTGCTTTAAGAGTAAAAATTGTAAGGTAAAATATTAGAATTAAAAACATAAAGCCCCACACAGAGTCTATAAAACTATTAATCTCAAAACCACAAACTCACAAATATTAAACCACTTGTAATAGTTAAAATAATTCTCCAGGATTTCAACACTTTCCCCAAGGCCTCATCCCCACTTCTTAGAATGACACCAAGGTAGCCTTTAAAGTTTAAAATAGTCCTTTCATCTATTGAATGACTAATACTCAGTGATGTGAATACAAATACCTTCCCATTAAACCAGGAAACCAAAGAAGTAACATCCTTCTCTCTGATGAGTGTAGGTGGTATAGGAAGCTGCCTTATTGTATCCCTTCTCTGTGTCAGACATGGGGGCTTGCTTTTATTCTTAGACACAAGAGGCTTCACATTAAATGCACATGTGCCAGGCCACTGACAGTTTTCTCTGCAGAGCTGCACAGCGATACTCATTTTAAGTTTACCAACCCTCTCTTCTTGTCCTCCACCTCTTCCTCCTCCTTCTCTTCCTCCTCCTCCTCCTCCTCCTCCTCCTCCTCCTCCTCCTCCTCCTCCTCCTCTTTCTTCTTTTTCTTCTTTGGTATCTAGGCACATTGATAAAGATGTCATGGCATTTAAACAAAAGTGAATGAATTAGTCAAGAAGAGAATATTGATTAAAAATATATGAATATATATTTTAGTATATAAATTGGTATTAGACTGTACTTGACTGGTAGCAAAACAAATAAACCTATTTGTACATGAAGCCATTGAAATAAAAAAAATAATCAGTTTATAAAACTTTCATATTTTAAAATAACATTGAATAGTTACTTTATATAAATTTTAAAATGGTTTATTTTAGCTTCATATTTATGACTTTTGCAAATTGTCTCTAAAGCAAATTGTAAGGTGTACTGAAAATGTGTGTGTGTGTATATAAAATAAAAGTTAGACAAGAAGTCATTTTTCCAGAGCAACACCAAATGGTGTATATAGCCAACAGATGTGAGCCAAAGCAGAGATTTTGAAAACTATTTCTTAATTTTTATATATTCATTGTACAATGCAATTGATGTTGAGTAACCTACACATATTTAGCTAATTTTAAATAAATGGAAAAAGGAGATTGAAACCTTAATATTTCCATTTAGATCTCCTCCTTTGAAACATCTATCATAAATTTATAGTAGAAAGATTAAAAATGCTTACTTTCAGATTCAAAGATAATTACCCAATTTTATGTACCATGTTATTTTTATCTAATACTAATAATCACACATACCTGTACATATATGAAAATAAATGTATAAATTCAAGATATATCAAATGAGAGTACAGAAGTTATTTTCTGTTAATTTGCTTCAATATTAACATTTATCACACTATTTTTCCCTAGGAGACATTCTGTAATTTTAAGAGAGAAATATTTAGTAGTAAATTATAAAGACTTCAGAAAATAAGTTCCATGAATTTTCAAATAAAAGCCTTTGTGTTTGTTTGTGTGTGTGTGTGTGTGTGTGTGTGTGTGTGTGTGTGTGGAAAAGGAGCATTTACAGTAGGGAACAGCCTGAGACTTTACTATGTTACAAATCTAAGGTGCCAAACTAGTTAACAGCAGCAACAATGAAATCAAAGGGCTGTTTCTGAACCTACTCCTTTTGCATTTACTTTTAAATGCATTCACAGCTGGTAAATATGAAAAGAGAAGTTCATCACAGAAAAGGGGGAAATTAGAGAAGGTACTGTGCAGAAGAAACTGATTATAAACAGAAAAGAAACGCATGTCTCAGTTAACAGAAAAATGGGTTCTCTATTTGTGATTTCAGTCAAAATGTAAACAACCTTTCTACTGTGCAGAAAAATCACTTACATATTTACATTGGTATGGTTTATGTAGCGTATGTAAAATATTTATTTGCAGTCCATTGTAAAAAGTTTATATAAACTAAGCTCATTTTTAAAAAGTAATAACTTAATTTATTCTTCTAAGCTTAGATGTAGCTAGATAAAGAAAGGCAGAGGTCAGAAATTAAACTATAAGTCAAGACTATGTTTTATGCCTTTGTAGAAGTTCATTAACTTTTGTGAGGTCAGATGAACTGTAATGTTTCAAAGCCTACAATTATAATTCTTTAACTACAATTAACATAAAACAGCTTAACAAATAAAAATACAATTTATATCAAAATTACAGGAGTCCGGTTGAATAGTGCTAATTTGTCAATCTGGAATTTTCTAATTACTTAAAATATTCAAAAATAATAAGTAAAATGAAGTTTGTTTTCTGACTAATATTAAAAGAACTACTAATATAGCAGAAAATGTTGCACATTCTATTCAAAAATCCCTTAGCACACCTTCAATACTCTTCAGATTTTTTTTTTACATTTGATTTTGTGTGGGAGGTGATACCTTTCCATTACTTACATTTTTTTTGGTAAGTCACCAGTATCCATAGGAAGAACTAGTTTAAATTATGCAAATTACTTGTATATGCGTTCATGGTTTCTCATTGCTCTCAAAAAGATGTTTTACTCTTCAAACCTAGTGGATGTTTACATTGTCAAGGAGATCTGTGATAATTCAGTGACCACCAGGGGGCACCACAATCTCTGGGTGTCCTGACCAATCAAGTCCATAGTGAATAAGAATGAGGTAATTATAAAATTATATACATATATAATTATAGACATATATACATATATAATTATATACATATATAATTATATATTTATTTCTATACAATTGTATATATAATTAATATAAGTGATACTTTCATCCTTCCTGTACCTATGTCAGCCTACTGAAGACCTTCATAAAAATTTATTATGTTCTATAACCTATTTCAGTCTACAGAGGCCACAGTAACTGAAGGGACCCCAAAGGCTCCTTAGAAGGTGAATTATATTGCAGAAAAATGCTCTTCAATTTTAAAAAATTAAATATCTGAGGAACTCAGATAGTTCACAGATTCTCTCTTCCTTGCTTTCCACCCACTTAACTCCCTAAGTCTTTTACCCTGAACAGTGCCAGCTTGGGATCGAGTCTTCTCCCAGATTTGACAATTCTGAATTCTTAAGGAACTTGTGAAGTTCCTAGAATTCTCTAGCATGAAGAACATTTCAGAGACCACTTTGAACCTAGTTTTCTGCCCTGATTAATGAAAAAAATAAATTATATCAAAATTTGCCTGGCTGCTCTCAAGGAAGTCTAAGACAAGGTCTAAACAATAGGAGTTTCTCTATAAACACTATTGTGTGTCAAATTTATTTAGAAACAGAGTTTCCCCTAGCTGTAAAATTACAAAGCTGTGGGCACTCTCCGCTGACTAAGGGTGGAATTCTATACTGTGCCAAAGGTGGTACCTGAAACTAACCCTTGACTGGACACAGAGTTGTTTTCTGCGGAGGAATGGTGAACATTTGTATCAGACAAAGACTCTACTGGTAGGAGAGATATCACAAGTCCCAAACCCAATTCCATTTGCGTGTCAATGATATTAGAAGTTTTGAAATATTAGGATGATTCTGACTGAGAAGAAAATAAGCCCAAGAGTCTCAAAGAAGTACTCATTGTGAGGGAAAGAGAATTCTTCGACATAGGCCGGAGACTCAAAGGCCTTCTGAACCCAGCAACCCAGGTATGGTGTTTCTACTGATTAGCTAAGTATAAACTAAAGGAGCTATATACACTGTTGTGGCCAAAATGTGAAGTGACACTATAGCTGGGGGGGAGGGGGATCTATAGAAAAAGGCAACAATGGATCAATTACGTGTAAAGCCAGTCCAGTTTTCAAAATGATACAGTATGGCAGTGATGAAAATAAAGCTACTAGGGGACTGAATATACTAATCATTAGAAGAAATCCAATCCTTTTGGGCTGAGTATACTCCTCCAGTTCTTCGACAACTATGGAGAAGAGAAAGCCTCAAGAAGGAGGTACGAGGCTTCCCCTTAAGTTGCACAATCCAACTTAAAAGAGATAAGTGACCGTATTTCTTCTCCATGCTGTGGGTCATGTTGATTACAGATTCACATTCTAAATAGCGCAGTATTCCTGAAAGAAAATAATGACAGAAGCCTCGGTTAAAAATAGGATTTTCAAATATTTATTAAATATTTACAAAGGCACCGAGGGCATATGCAGACAAAGCATAGCCCAATACTCAAGAGATCTAACACCCATCAGGATTCCTTTGTGACTCATGTTTCCTTTCAGGAAAGCAGAGAAGCTGTTATGTTTAGAGAAATAGGTAAATAGCCAGTTGTACTCAGTGTTGAGTTCAGCCATATCAAAACGATGATGTCTTCATCATCACCCTATTGACCATGAGCTGCAAGATGATTCAGTGCACAATAAGGCTTTTATCATCTGGCTTATTCAAGATTGTTTTCTTTACCCTTCTCTGCACTCAGATCAGATTAAAAAATTCATAAAAATTTATACTCCATCCCAGATTCTCTGAGGTTATTATTACTATTGTTTGGTTTTGTAGATCCATTGCTATAGCTAGAGCTACAGAGCTAACCTGGCACATTCTCTGGTTTATTTTAGATTGATGAAATGACTGAGGTCAATCTCAGTTTAACTAAGTATGTTAACATCTGATAGTCACGCTCTCTGCAGTCTTTTAACAGTGAGGCTCTGGTAGCAAAGTCTGGAAAACTAAAGATGTGAAAAACATGGAAGAAAGTTGATTTGATTAAGGGTAGATGATAACCACAAAAGATAAAAACCTACTTTGTCTACCTCACAAGTACAAGGAAAATAAATTATCCCTCATTCCAATAGAGAAGGACAGGACACCTTATGAGAGTTCTTTCACATCTCAACTTGGATTTAATATTTCTATATGATCACATCTCTGTATTTAACAATTTATCATATATTTACATACACTTTTGAGTTCAATTTTTGAGAGACAGATTACTTCCTAAGTTTGAATAAAGATATACTATAATTATATGCATGTCCTCGGATACTTTTGGGAAACTGTGCAATAAATCACCACATTTTTGAACATTAGTAGTTTTGTCCATTTCAGAGAATAGCAGTTATAATTCAATCAATTATATTTGTTCCTAAGACTATACAGCAGGAGAGTGAAAGATACTGAATGAAAAGGGAAAAAAAGTAGTAACAAGCTTAGGGTCAGTGTTAGAATTCTATCATCTACACTAAAAAAAGAGAAACATGCAAATTGGTGTCACTCCACTACACCCACCAGCCAATCAAATGAGCACGCAAATTAACCCAACAAAGATGGCAGTTAATTTGCATACACAGGCGCGGAGGGAAGACTAAAGACAACGCAGAAGGAAGCCAAGCACTGCAGAAGGGAGTGAAGCTGCGGAGAAGTAAGCAGGGCTAATAATTTATATAGTTTTCAGGTATACAATTCTGCAATACATCATCTGTATATTGTATTGGGTGTTTACCACCTAAAATCAAGTCTCCTTCCATCACCATTTGCCCCACCTTTACCCTCTTCTATGTCCCTCCTCCCCTCTTGCCTCTGGCATCATCATACTGTTGTCTGTGTCCATGAGCCTTTCTTTTTTTTCCTTTGCTTAATCCCCTCACAATTCTTATCCAACCATCAACCTCCTCCCCTCTGACAGCTGTCACTCTGTTCTCTGTATCCATAGACTGTCTCCACTTTGTTAGTTTATTAGAGTCTACACATAAGTGAAATTACATGACACATGTTTTTCTCTTAGCATAATACCCTCCAGGTCCATCCATGCTGTTGGGAAAGGCAAGATTTCCTTCTTTCTCTCTCTCTCTCTCTCTCTTTTTTTTTTTTTTTTTTGGCTCCAGTAGTATTCCAGTATTTAAATGTACCTCAGCCTTTTCATTTATTTATTTTTTAAATATATTTTTATTGATTTCAGAGATGAAGGGAGAGGTAGAGATGAAAACATCAGTGATGAGAGAGAATCATTGATTGGCTGCCTCCTGCATGCCCCACACTGGGGGTCCAGCCCGCAACCCAGGCATGTGCCCTGACCAGAATCAAACAGTGACCTCCTGGTTCATAGGTCAGTGCTCAACCACTGAGCTATGCCTTTTTAAGCCACTCATCTACTGATGGGCACTTGGGCTGCTATTGTGAATAATACTTTAGTGAACAAAGGGGTGCATATATTCTCTCATATTAGTGTTTTGGGTTTCTTTGGGTATATTCCCAGAAGTGGAATTCTAGGTCATAAGAAATCCAACATCATACTCAATGGCCAAAACTACAAGTGTGTGCCTTAAGATTGGGAACATGACAGGAATGTCTGCTTTCACAACTCTTATTCAACATAGTACTGGAAGTTCTAGCCACAGCAATCAGAGAAGAAGAAGGAAAAAAGGTATCCAAATTATAAAGGAAGAGGTTAAACTGTCATTATTTGCAAATTACATGACCCTGTATGCAGAGAACCCTAAAGATTCCACCAGTAAACTACTAGATCTGAGAGTTCAGCAAGATTAAGATGGACCACTCACCCTAGCACCAGTTTACCTACTTAAAAACAAAGTGAATAATAAAGATCTAGACGTAAGGACATGAAAAAATATTATTCTCTATAAGTCAAGTTTCCTAAAGGGAAACCATATAAAGGCCCTCAAGTAGCTGTTCTTTATATGATGCCTACAAATACATTGAAAATATATGCAAATCATGTGTAAATGTCTTTTCGGGGTGGGGGATTTCCAAAATCCAAGGAATTCAAGCTGAAAAAATTTAGAGCCTGGCCTTACATCAGTGATTCTCACACCTAGCAGCACATTAAAATCATCCAGGAAGCCTTTTAAAGTGATCAACCATAGGACCCCATTATTGGCAATTTGATTCCGTTAATCTGGGGCAGAGTATAGGCACCAGTATTTTTTTATTTAATTCCTTGGGTCATTCTACTGCATACTCAGAGCTGGGGATAATTGCTGTAGAGCAGCATTGTTCCATAGACATATAATGTAGGCCATATGCAATTTAAAATTTTGTAGTCCCCACACTAAAATATTAAGAAGAAATAGGTAAAGAAGATGCTGTTCAAGGTGTACAAACTTCCAGTTAGTGACATGATGAATATATTCTGAGATCTAATGTGCAGCCGAGTAAATACAATTAACACTGCTGCTGTAGACATGAAAGTCAAAACACAGCTTGCTCGTTCCCAGTCTCAGAGTTTCAGAACCAGGAGGCCTTGGGTGAGGCCTGAGAATTTGCATGACTAACAAATTTCCAAGCTATTCTTTTGCTTCTCATTTGGGATCACACTCGGAGAGCCACTGCTTTGGAACCTTGGTTTTTGAATGCCGGCTGTTTACTGAAATCACTTGGGAAGTTTTCAACATGCTCCTGCAAGTAGTCTACTCCTAGAGATTCGGACTTAACTTGTGTGAAAGCAGGCCTGGGCTTGGGGTTTTAAAAAGTTCTCAGGTGATTTTTAAACTTTTCATTTCTAAAGAATTATAGATTCACAAAAGTTGCAAAAAAATAAAATACAAACACAAAGAAGAATAGTATATCATTCACACAGATTCCTTCAGTATTAACATCTTGTAAAACTATTGTATAATATTAAAACCATGACATTGACACCAGTAAATCCACAGAGCATATTCAGTTCTGACCAGTTTTACACACACTCATTTGTGTGTGTGTGTGTGTGTGTGTGTATGTGTGTGTGTTAGTTCTATGCAGTTTTATCCCATGTGTAGATTGATGCAGCCACCACCATAATACAGATATAGAATTGTTATATCACCACAAAGATCCCACATGCTCCTTTTGTGTAATTACCATCATCTTCTCTCCCCAGCATTCCTAACTCTGGGCAACCATTAATATCTTCTCCATTTCTATCATTTTGTGATTTTCAGAATGTTATACAAATGGAATCATATGCAGTATGGAGCCTTTTCAGATTGGCCATTTTCACTCCGCATAATAGCCAGGAGGTTGAGTGTGTTAATCATTCATCCTTTTCTTCATTGATGAGCAGGATTCCATTATATGAATATACCACAGTTTACTCGCCTATGCATCCACTGAAGGACATTTGGATTGTTTCTGGATTTTGATCTCTATAAATAAAGCTATGAACATGGATGTGCAAGTTTCTGCACCATCGTAAGTTTCTATTTCTCTGGGATAATGCCCAAGAGTGCAACTGCTAGGTCACAGGGTAGGCACAAGTTTAATATGTAAGGAACTGAAACTGCTATGCTCTTTTTCAGTGTAGCTGTACCATTTTATATTCTTTAAAATTTTTGATAGGTTCTAGAGAGAGGAAGAGAGAAAGAGAGAGAGATTGAGCTGAGAGAGAGAGAGAGAGAGAGAGAGAGAGAGAGAGAGAGAGAGAGGTGAGGGAGGAAGAGAAACATCTGCCAGTCATCTCCTGCATGCTCCCTGACCAGAGTTCAAACCCACAACCTGAGCATGTGCCTCGACTGGGAATCGAACCAGCCACCTCTTGGTATATGGGACGACACACCAATCAACGGAGCCACACTGGCCAGGGCTGTACCATTTCACTTTTTGTTCAGCAATGTACGAGTGATCCAATTTTTCTGCGTCCTTATCACATTTGGTATTATCACAATTTCTTTTTCAGCCACTCATTTGGGTATGCAATGACATTGCATTGTATAATTTACATTTTATTAATGGCTAATGAAACTGAATATTTTCCTTTGTGCTTATTTGCCATCTGTTTATCCTCTTTGGTGAAATGACTGTTCATATCTTTTTTCCTATATTCCAATGAGATTATCTCATTTTTGTACTGTTGAGTGTTATATATATATATATATATATATATATATATATATATATATTTATTGATTTCAAAGAGGAAGGGAAAGAGAGAGAGAGAAACATCAATGATGAAAGAGAATCATTGATCAGCTGCCTTCTGCACACTGGGGATCAAGACTGCAACCCAGGCATGAGCGCTGACTGGTAATCGAACTGTGACCTCCTGATTCATAGGCCGACTCTCAACCACTGAGCCGTGTTAGCCAGGTTTGTACTGATGAGTGTTGAGAGTTGTTGTTGCTGCATTTAATGGATTCTAGATGCAAGGCTTTTTATGGATCTCTGGTTTTACAACTGATATCTCCTAGTCGGTAGCTTGTTACTTCACTCTCCTCACAAGCTCTTTCACAGAGAAAAATCTTTTCTTTTGTGAATTGTACTTTTGTTGTCAAGCCTAAACTCTCTTTGCTTGTCCTAGACTTAAGACTTTCTCCTATGTTTTTTACTAAATATCTGGTAGTTTTACATTTTACATCTGTGATACCTTTGAGTTAATGTTTTCTTATAACAAATGACATTTAGGTAAAAGTTCACTTTCTTGGGCCTGTGTTTCAATTGCTCCAGCACCATTTCTTGAAAACACTTTCCTAGTAAAGTTTGAAAACCACTGTAAACGTTGGCAGATTAATACATTTGTGTCTACCTCCCTCTTCTGGTGCATTCTACAAGTCATTAATAAGTGTGTTTCAATAGTCTCAGGCTCCAAACTTACTAACACACGTGGATTAGGCTAATTTGAGTATTCGGAGTTGAGGTTCCGATTTATAAATACATTTCTTCACTTTTTTCTCCACTGCCCTTCCTTTTCTCTTTTCCTGTTATCTTCTCCCTCACTTTTCTTTTACTGCTCTACTCTCTCCTTTTCATAGCAAGACTAATGTGCAGATACTGTGGATGTAGCAATGAAAGAATTATAGTTATATCTTCATGGAACTTATATTCTGCATGAGAGAGCCGAGTAATGTGGACAACTCAAAATAATACAGATTCAGGGACTAGCAAGTGTTTGCAAACTAGTGAATGTTGGTAATATTATACAGTTCATTAGAAAAGAATACTGCTTTAAATCAAGGTGTAAGCAAAGTTCTTTTTTAGGAAGTGTGTATATGCACAAATAGATGTCTTATTATAGGGTTTTCATTTTTAGGCTTTTTTAAAATATATATTTCTTTATTGATTTCAGAGAGGAAAGAAGAGGGAGAGAGAGATAGAAACATCAATGATGAGAGAGAATCATTGATCAGCTGCCTCCTGCACGCCCCCTACTAGGATCGAGCCTGGAACCCAGGCATGTGGCCTTAGCTGGACTCGAACCTGGGACCCTTCAGTCCGCAGGCCGACACTCTATCCACTGAGCAAAACTGGCTAGGGTTATTTTCAGGCAGAATGTTTCTGAAAAGCAGGTAGCAGTGTTGTTCTAGTAGGTGCCTGACCTACCTCTGAAGGGACTGGACAATAATTTTATCTTTAAATATAAAGCAAGCACAGGAACACATTCAGGCCCAAATCTGGGACCTATTTAAGGAAAGTGCATATTTTTGTGATACAAATCCAACTTTATTCTTTAATGCTTAATTATCTTCTTAATAGACTATAGTATACATGTACTTGTTGATAACTATTTTCAAAATGTAATTAAACAAATTAAGAAATAAGATAACCCACTAAAAGAAAAGTGGGTACAAAAGTGAAAACATACTGTTATTTCAAATTGCATTAAGCACAATTCCTATCCTCACTCAGCCCTTCTTGAGATGTAGTGCCGGGGCTGACCGGCAGACCCTGAGCGATGGATGGACAGATTGCTCTGATGCATGTTTCTGTGAAAAAGAGGCTAAGGGACTCCTTGGATATTGCTACCAAGTAGCCCTGTTCGCCTGCCTCCTCTGGCTTTTATTGGAACAACAGCTTGAACTGAAATTAACCTCTAGATACAATCAGCAGGGTAAGTATCCTTGAGAAAGTATATGCTTCTACAAGGCCGGTCTTTGAAGACTAAACATAGAGATTCTAGCAAAACGCCCCTGGGGATCGGACTTGTTTGGGAAAGTCAAGGTAGGAGCTGCTGCCTTCGGCAAGGTCCCCTCAGAGGGCCCTGACCTTTCGGAGAATCCTCCTTACAGACATTCCAACCAAGTCCCGTGCATCGCCACAATGTAAGACAGTCAAACGTCAGTGACAAGACTCCCTTTGCATCTGCCAGGACAAGGCTGAAGTTCCTTGCGAAGAAAATATCTTAAAAGGAAGAATGTGAAGCCGAAGTTCCCAATAGAGTCCCTGTCAGAGCGTGAGAGAGCAAGATCCTTCTGGCTTATTGCACCGACTTAGCCTTGGTAGAAGTCCATTTTGCAGTCAAATTTTATATATGCATCTGCAATTTCCACATGCCTGTAACAGGTTAACCTGTTCTTTACACCCAAAGAGCTACCCATAAGCAAATTATCTCTGTATGTTGCAGACCCCACAGTTTATAAGTCATTTCTAATAACCCTGTCTGAATTTGTATGTTCCAGTGAATATAGTCGCAAAAAGTGGTGGATATATCATTGTCTTTCAAAGACAAAGAGACTTGCGTTTATGGGAAAAGGAATTATTAAATCAACTAATGATTTTCCATGCATACTATCTGGACAATCTGGAAAATACGTCAGTCAGGTCATGTCCCCCAGCAGGGGTTCTGTATTGGTTCGTGTTTTTTTGGTGTAAATTTTTTGCCACTATGTTTGTTTGATGGTTATCTTAATTTAATGTATGTTTTCATATAACCCTCTCTCTTTGTCTCTTCTTCAGGTATAAGTCATATCATCACATTACCTCTAATAATGCTCATTATATTTTTTGAGCACTTGTTCTATTCCCTGTGTTTCCATTATACAGAAGTTGATATTGAATTTTCTATTCCATCTCACCATTTACTTTCATTCATTTTTCTCAAAGGTTTTTAATAACTGTAACTTCAATAACTCAGGACTATGTTCCAAGACCATATTGTCAAAAAAAATTGTATGAAAGGAAAAAAAAATTCATAGTGCCTGTTCACTAATTGAATGTGATTTTTGTAATAAGTCCAGCTCTTAGTTCCAGGCATATATCTTCAAAATAAATATTATTCAGGGAACACTATAACAAAAGGTTATTATAGTCTTACTCTTGGGTACAATGTTGAATGATACATAATGATACATGCATGCATATCTAGGGTCAAATCCCAGCCTCATTTTTATTTGCTTTGTAATTTAGGACATTCTCTTCTAGCTGTTGAATATAAGTTTCCTCATTTGTCTAATGGAGATAAAAATATGTATCTCTCAGAGTAATTGTAACAACCTAGAATGATGAATGTAACTCACTGGACACAGTCAAATTTTACAAAAGTTGTCTTTTATCAGGAAGATTAGGCCAGCAGTCTTTTAACAAATTGTATATATAATTGTTCTCCATATCAATTAGGCTAGTGAGTAGAACACAATAATAGTATAATATATACTATTATATTATAATATAATAGTATATATATAAAGAACAATTTTAATAATATATAAAGAACAATTTTCTAAATGGGCACAGCTTCCTTTGCCCAGATTCTGACTCCATCCCAAGCATCCCTAATTAGTGCCTCACCCTCCCCAGTCTTCTCTATCTCTCCCTAGGAACTAGTTATAGATCTTTTCTATGCTATAACCCTTATGCAACTGTGGTAGGTTTGAGGAGCTCCAATCCCTGATTCCTTCCATGGAATGGACACTGGGCTGATCTGTCCACTTTTCCCCAATCTTCTAGGATCCCAGTGTAACATCTTTATCTAAATGGTATTGGTGCCTAGAGTGGTGAGAACATCCTGTGTTTCTGTTCCTGGTCTGGGCTTAATGAATTATTTTCTTTGTCTTGCCAATTAAAATTTCTAACAGCTTCTCTTCATTCTCAATCTTCTACTGTCACACTCCTCAAGCCACCCTTCCATTTTAGAAAGATTTGCCTTGTGTTATTTCATTGTACGTTGTTTTTCAAATCAGATAAAAATAACATGAGCTCACCACAGCCAATTAAATAATGCCACTATCTATAAAGAAATGTTGATTATTTCTCATTACCCTCACTTCATTACCTCCCATTCTTCAATGTAATCCCATGTAAATATGTTAACATTTTAGGATATTTCTAACCACAGCTTTATCCATCCTTTTACAATCATGTGATTCCTTTCCTAGGTTTATAAAATTATTTGAACAAAAGTGATAACATCTGAATCTGCAGTTGTTTTCACTTTCAATAATACATTAAGGAAATCTATTACATAAATAAAATAGTTCTTCTATCATTTTATTTTTGAAATTTAAATATTAAATTTATTTCAAAATTAATTTTACACATGGTGAGAGATTGGGCTCCATTTTTATTTTTTTTCTTGGGTATCTAACTGCTTAAACAGCTACCCAGTGTTGTGAGTCATTATAGGTACTTAATCTACTTTTGAATTCTCCATTCTGTTCTACATACCCATACCCAAGGATATTTTTAAAATTTATTTTTAGAGAGAGGAGGAGAGAGAAACATCAATGTGAGAAACATCAATTGGTTGCCTCCAGTATAGGCCCTGACCAGGTATTGAACCACAACCTTTTGGTGTGCAGGACAATGCTCCCACCAGCAGAGCCACCCCTCCAGGGCTCACTGGTTCATTTTTATCTTCCCATGCCCAAAACACATTTTTATGACAAAATGTTTTATAGTAAGCATTTGTAGTATTTAGGAAAGCTAGTATTTTTTTTAAAGACTATTTTCTTACTCATTATTCTTTTTATTAATTTTTTTACCTCTTTATAGACTATGTATTATTCCACATGAATATTTAAAATTTACCATATTATAAATTGTACTAAAATATTCATTGATTGAGAATTAAATTAATAAAAATAATATAAAATGTCTTATCCAGAGATAAGTATATTTCTGCAATTGTTCATATTTGTTCTTATTTCTTGAAATAATATTTTCACATAGGTGCTATAATTAAATAAATTATTACTGTATTTTATAATTTTAAAAATTATCTCTTTAATATTAACCTTTTAACCCTATTTTTAACTTGTTATTGAGAATTACCTATGGACTTTAGCATATTTTTTATATCTATCCAACTTATCCTATATAAGAAAAGCCCAATATGCTAAGTGTTCGGTCGGCTTGTCATCCGTTCAACCAATCAAAGCAAAATATGCTAATGATATGCTAAGGCTGCTCAACTGCTTGCTATGATGTACACTAACCACCAGGAGCTAGACGTTGTGCTGGGGTCCGGCGGATTGGGACTGAGTAAGATAGGCTTGACATGCCCTGGAGCCTTCCCATGGTCCCTCCCCAGCTGGCCAACTTCCTGAATCCCTCGCCAGCCCCGATCATGCACCAGTGGGGTCCCTCGGCCTGACCTGGACCCCCTCAGGGGATGCTGGAGAGCTGGTTTCAGCCCGATCCCACGGGCCAGGCCGAGGGACCCCACTGGTGCATGAATTCATACACCAGGCCTTTAGTTGAATTGTATTTTTAAATCTAGTATTATATATCATCTCTTGGATTTTGGAGGTATATATCAGACATTATGTAAATAGCTGTATTTTTATTTCTCCAATATTTAAAATGTTCCAATTTCAGTTCCAGTTGCACTGACTAAATTCTTAAAGGAATTTTCATAATAATAATAGTTGGCACAGGCATTCTTGTCTTGTTCTTGACTTTTGTGTTGATTTTAACATTTCACTAATCACTATAATGGCAGGTTTTAGTAAATATGTGTTAGCAATGTTTATCAAGTTAAATAATTTCCTTCTATTTCTATTGTATTTAGAGATTTTATATGTATTGGTTGTGAACTTTATAGGGCTTTGTGTAATCATATGATTCTTTTTACTAAATAGATATCCTGACTTTGATCATTCTTTCTGGAGTGAACACTGTCTAACCATCAGTTATTATGTTTCTGTCTGCTTCTTTTGTTTGTTTTTAATTTTATGGAAGTGAAATTCATGTAACATAAAGTTAATAATTTTTAGGTCAATTCACTGATATTTAGTACATTTACAACATTATGAAACCTTTATCTAGTTCTAAAGTATTTTCATCACCCAAAAGGAAACACATTAAGCAGTTACTCTCCATTCTCATTCTCTTCTCCACTCACTGACAACCTACATTCTGCTCTTTGTCTCTATGCATTTTACCTATTCTGTATAATTTACATAAGTAGAATCATACAGTATGTAGTGTTTTTTGTTGTGGTTAATCCGCACCCAAGGATATTTTTTCCATTGATTTTTAGAGAGAGTGGAAGGGAGGGGGAAAGGCAGAGAGAGAAAAAAACATCAATGTGAGAGGGACACATGGATTCGTTGCTTCGCACATGCCCCCTGACTGGCTCCGGGAATCAAGTCTGCAACCGAGGTACATGCAGGCCTTGACCAGAATCGAGCCCGCTGCCTTTCAGTCTGTGGTCCAAGGCTCTAACCACTGAGCAACCTAGCTAGGGCACTGTGTAGTGTTTTGTGACTGACTTCCCTCACTTAGCATCATGCTTTCAGGTTCAAAGCAGTTGTAGCATGTATCAGGACTTCATTTATGGCTGAATACTATTCCATTGTACATCACAGTTTGTTTATCCATTCATCCTTCGGGTTGACTTTCACCTTTTAGATATTGGGAACAGTGTGACTCTGAACATGCCTGAATATGTGTTCATTTAAGCACCTATTTTCATTTCTCTTGGGTGCGTATATACTGAGTGGATTTGCTAGATTGTATATACAACTTTTTGAGGAATTGTCACACTGTTTTCCATAGTACCTGAACCCCATTTTACATTTCTACTAGCAATGTATGGAAGGTCTATTTTCTCTAGCCATTGGAGGCTATACTCGCCAATCTTAAATTTGAAACACTTGACACCCTCCTTATAAGTTATCATAGAGAGAAAGCACTAACTTACCTTCTTCTCATGCAGGAGTAGGTCTCCCTCTGCTTACTTGCCTCTTTCACATGAAGGAAAATGTTTTCTGTTCCACCAGGCTAGACTAGAGCTAGAAGAAGAGAGGGTATCTGTAACGATATGTAGATACAAACAGGAGGCAGTGGGACCCATTTGTGTTTTTCAAAATTCTGATTTGTACTTTCTTCTCAGGAAAGAGTAAATTTCTTGCTAGACTCATATATATTCTGGGCATAAAGTTAGTGCAAAAATTTATTTTGCTTCAAATTCTAATTTTTATTTTATTTTTTACTTTTCCCACTTCTAGTTCCCTCTCCATCTTGTCCCTTAAAAGGATTCATACCTTTCTTTTAGAATCCACATCTTAAAAGGCAGTACAATAGAATAGATAGATTTAAGTGCAAGGATTTCTTAATTTTCTTAAATGATTTAAGAAAACATTCAGTAGCTCGTGCTTCTAATTATTTTCTTTTAAGCCAACCTTGCATCTCTAATTTAGTAATTCAGATTTAGCTTGCCCTCCTCCCATCCCCTCGCCCTCCAAGTTGGTGGTAATTGAAGGAGCATTTACTTTATGCCACCAGGTAAAGCTCATATTGGAACAACTGTATGCCAGTGAAGTTCAAAGGAAGGCTAGAATTTAAACAAAGAATGTTTATAAAAAGACAAACAGTGTATAATGTTATTTTCGGGTATGTGTGACTTCCCTCTGCTGTAAGAGTTTGTTGATAATCATCACAATATGCATGCATTTGTGTCTTTCTCCTCTGAGATAACTGAAATCTTCAAATAGAATCCTACCTAGTTAAAGCCAGTTTTGAGAAAACAGAGCTAATCAAATAGTGCTTTGCTGAGCTGTAATAAGGAGCTCCTCTAAACATAATAATTCAATTAGTTGAAATCAAAGTTATGCTACTTTCAGTGTTAGGTAAAACTAATCTAATCTAATAATAGAGGAAGATGCAAATTTGTCCATTACAGCGTCACCTCACGACCAGATCAGCAGGCTGCGTTCCCGCCCTCTGCTCAGGCAGCTGCAAGGCCCGGGGTAGGATAGGATACCATAGGCTCAGCAATGGAAAAGGGAAGGAAACTGCACGTGGAAGGGAGTGGTGACCATGGAGGGCTCAGGGGGGGGGGGGGGGAGTAGGTGCGCCCAGTGAGGGGCGGGGCACAGGCAGTGGGGAGTTGGGGAGCCCTGCCCAGATGCGGGAGGAGGGCGGTGGTGGCCATTGGCGGGGAGGCCACCATGGGTCCGAGATGAAGTGGAGGACTGTCTGAGGCCTTCTGGGTGCAGGTGCTCCTGCTTCGCGACAGCAGTGCCCAGGCTGCACAGGCCTCGGCCACCCTCGTTAGGCCCGAGTGTCCTGGGCAGGGAATGGGAGCAGGACAGTGGCGGGGAGGCCAGGGCTGGGGGGCAGTGAACACCTGGCTGGGTCTGAGCCCTGGGCTGGGGGTTAATGCCCCTCTCCCCCCAATAGAAGCTTTAAGAAGGGAAGGAGGGAGGGAAGAACTTTATAAAGGAGTCAGTACAGAGCAGAGTTAAAGAAGGAAAGAGGATGTGTGAGTGAACTGTAGGAGCTATAATGAAAATCAAGTATAGTTGTGTACTGGGGGCAGATTTTAAAAATAGGAGTCAGAAAAGAAAAAAGATAAATGATAGTGAATAATTAGGTAGATGGATATTAAAACAGTGGAAGTAAGTAGAGGATATGGATGAGAGAGAAAGAGGGAGGGAAGAAAAGTTTTAAAAGGGAGCCGGTAGAGCTTAAAAGGAGAATGGGAAGAAGGAAGAAATGGGGGAGGGAGCAAAGCAGGTCCGAGGGAAGAAGGAAAGAAAAAAATTAAGGTGGGAAGGAAGGAAAAGGGGAGGGAGGGAAGGGGTAAAGATAAAGAAAAGAAGGGGGGGAACCAAGATGGCAGCATAGGTTAACGCTGGAGTTTGCTGCTTTGAATAACTACTTCAAAAGTGAAACTAAAAAACGGAACAGACATCACCCAGAACCACAGGAACGCTGGCTGAGTGGAAGTCCTACAACTAGGAGGAAAGAGAAACGCATACGGACACTCAGAGGAGGCGCAGTGCTGAAGTCAAATTCTGAGGTGCGGAGTGTGCGGAGCGGGCTGGCGGCGGAGGGCGCGGTGGGCGTTTTCAATCGGGAGGGAGTCGCAGACTCTGAGCTCCAGATACAGGCGAGTCTTTAGGGACCCAGACTCAAACCTGAGAAGCGCGACTGTCTGGCTTCGGTCAGAGTGCAGCTTTCTCTCCGAGGTTTCCAGCGGGTGCTGGGACTCAGAGAGGCAGAGCCCCTGGGGACAGGATTGAGAGCCGCCATAACTGCTCTCTCCGGCCCACCCTGTTGATCCTGTGCGACCCGCCCCGCCCAAGCCCTGCACAGAAGCATTTGCTGGATAGCCTCAGGCAAAGGACAGATTAGCACCTCCCTAGAGGACAGAAGTTCTCTCACTGCAGACACAGCTGATTCTCATAGCCACTTGGCCTGGAGGTCAAACCCTCCCTGGTATTAGCTACAACAATCAAGGTTTAACTATAAGACTGCGCACAAAGACCACTAGGGGGTGCACCAAGGAAGCATAACAAAATGCGGAGACAAAGAAACAGGACAAAATTGTCAATGGAAGATGTAGAGTTCAGAACCACACTTTTAAGGTCTCTCAAGAACTGTTTAGAAGCCGCCGATAAACTTAATGAGATCTACAAGAAAACTAATGAGACCCTCGATCTTATATTGGGGAACCACCTAGAAATTAAGCATACACGGACTGAAATAACGAATATCATACAGACTCCCGACAGCAGAACAGAGGAGCGCAAGAATCAAGTCAATGATTTGAAATGCGAGGAAGCAAAAAACACCCAACCGGAAAAGCAAAATGAAAAAAGAATCCAAAAATGCGAGGATAGTGTAAGGAGCCTCTGGGACAGCTTCAAGCGTACCAACATCAGAATTATAGGGGTGCCAGAAGATGAGAGAGAGCAAGATATTGAAAACCTATTTGAAGAAATAATGACAGAAAACTTCCCCCACCTGGTGAAAGAAATGGACTTACAGGTCCAAGAAGTGCGGAGAACCCCAAACAAAAGGAATCCAAAGAGGACCACACCAAGACACATCATAATTAAAATGCCAAGAGCAAAAGATAAAGAGAGAATCTTAAAAACAGCAAGAGAAAGAAACTCAGTTACCTACAAGGGAATACCCATACGACTGTCAGCTGATTTCTCAACAGAAACTTTGCAGGCCAGAAGGGAGTGGCAAGAAATATTCAAAGTGATGAATACCAAGAACCTACAACCAAGATTACTTTATCCAGCAAAGCTATCATTCAGAATTGAAGGTCAGATAAAGAGCTTCACAGATAAGGAAAAGCTAAAGGAGTTCATCACCACCAAACCAAGATTATATGAAATGCTGAAAGGTATCCTTTAAGAAGAGGAAGAGGAAGAAAAAGGTAAAGATACAAATTATGAACAACAAATATGCATCTATCAACAAGTGAATCTAAGAATCAAGTGAATAAATAATCTGATGAACAGAATGAACTGGGGATTATAATAGAATCAGGGACATAGAAAGGGAATGGACTGACTATTCTTGGAGGGGAAAGGGGTGTGGGAGATGCGGGAAGAGACAGGACAAAAATCGTGCACCTATGGATGAGGACAGTGGGTGGGGAGTGAGGGCGGAGGGTGGGGCGGGAACTGGGAGGAGGGGAGTTATGGGGGGGAAAAAAGAGGAACAAATGTAATAATCTGAACAATAAAGATTTAATTAAAAAAAAGAAAAGAAGGAATGTGGGGAGAGAGGGAGGGTAGGAGAAAGATGGGAAGAAGGATGATGGAACAGAAGTAGGAAATAAGGAGGAAAGAAAAGTTTATAAATGATGAGTCAGTAGGAAAAGTGTTATATAAAGGAGAGAGAAAAATTGTGTGACAAAGAGAAGCCAATAAGGAAGTCAAATACAATTGTGTGTGAAGGGGATAAGATTAAAAAAAAAAAAGTTAATAGGGGCAACCAAGCCAGCAGGGGAGGGCAGTTAGGGGGATCAGGCTGGCAGGCAGAGTGGTTAGGGCAGGCAGGCAGGTGATTAGTTAGAAGCTAGAGGTCCCAGATTTCGAGGATCGGGCCTAAACTGGCAGTTGGACATCCCCTGAGGGCTCCTAGATTGGAGAGGGTGCAGATTGGGCAGATTGGAACCCCTCCCCCCCCAAACAAATTTCGTGCACCAGGCTTCTAGTATAAAATAATAAGCGTTGGATCAATGTAAACTTGCAAATAATATAAAAGAGGAACTTTACATGAACTAGTGAAAGCAGTCCAAAAAAGGCAAATCCCAACTCATCATCAGACATGAAGAGAAATAAATGAAGGAAAACGGAATGATTAAATGCTTTCATCTGGAAATTTGATTTCAATATTCAGAAACTCTACAATTCTGCTAGTTCATCATGCTCTTTGTTTATTACTAATAGATTAGTGTGCTGATGGAAAGAATTCATTACTCTATCTGCACACTTCACTAGTTGCAGGTCATTTATTTCTGTGTTATCTGGTGAGACTAAAACAGCTGTAATTACATTGTTAAACATTGATTAATAAGCAACTCTCATCACTGGTAAAAGAAACATGTAAAATGTGTATTCTTTCAAGTATTTGGCTTAAAGTTTTCCTCTCCTCTTGGGAATAAGGAATTCCAGAATTCCATTAATATTTTCCTGAGCAAACTCGCTGTGCTTTTTCAGCTGCTTCCAGTCACACCTATGAAACCCGGTTTCCCCAAGGAATGCAATCACACTAAAGAAACTCAGCATAGCCACAACATAATATTAATTCCCCAAAATTAACATTCAAAATATGATTTTCAAAATATTTTTTTTAAATTTAATGTTAAAAGCGTACTCCATCGAAGCTGTGTTTTTATTTCCTCTATTTTGATTAACACATCCATTGCGGTTTGGAATTCAAATATTTTATAGATTGGCAGTACTTCAGCCAGAAGCATATTAAAAAATACTCTGTAGTTACTGTTTATTGGGTTTTCAGTTTAATCAGGTTGATTTAAGTGTTACCAGAACATTATTACATGTCAGATATTTTGATTATCATTAACGGTACACAAGCAGACTCCCTCTGACACATGAACAAATTATACAATTTCCTTTCCATCAATACCATAACCCATAAAATGGTAATTGAAGAAATGGCCTTCTAGTAGATGAATTTAAGCATAACCCAATCGAATTCATGACTTCTTAATAAAGTGCCTTTTGTGCTGTCAAAAATTCATCTTGAAACTTGAGGTGCCATGTAGTCTCCTGCACCTTTGTCTCTGCACTGACTGCTGCCACTAATTTTCTCCCACTCATATATGAGTGTCAGGATCTTTAAAGAGCTAGCTGTCATTTTTAGGCAGGATGGTAGTGTGGCAGGAGCTGCGGGTGGGACTTATGGGATCTAATCCTAGCTCTGTCACTAAAGAGCAGTGACTGGGAGAAGTTACCTCAGCTCTCTTATTATGAGAATAAAAGGAGATAACTTCAAAAAGTGTCCAGCACAGTGTGGTTGACTTACAGTAGACAAGTATACAATATTGTTTTCCCTCTTCCCCTTGCATTACAATTTTTAAGCAGATTTGTCAGTTATCTAATTGCTGAGATTTTTAAGGCTGCCAGGATGGTCGGTCTTTCTGGTCTTCAAAGATCTCAACTAACAGCTGGCCTCTGGTACTTAAAAATCTATTGGTTATATATCAAGTTTCTAGCAGTTATACCCATCTAACTGAATTCAAATATTGGAATTAAAATGTTTGGAATGAAATATTTCCAAAGGTGAGTATTGAGATTTAAAGAAATACTATACACACACACACACACACACACACACACGGGGGGGGGGAGAGAGAGAGAGAGAGAGAGAGAGAGAGAGAGAGAGAGAGAGGTAGAAAAGGCTCTGGATGAGGACAGAGTCACAGTGAAGGGATGACTAGGTAAGGCACTGAGAAGGGGACTGAGTGTCCGGGTATAGAGGACAGAACAAATAGGGACAGACCCATGGTCACGTGGTCACATGTCCAAAGTACCCCACCTACTCCATGGGGATAGCCATTATCATCTAACTAGAGGCCCAGTGCACAAAAATTTGTGCGCTCGGGAGGGGGTGGGGGTCCCTCAGCCCTGCCTGTGCCCTCTTGCTGTCTGGGACCCCTTGGGGGATGACCACCTGCTGGCTTAGGCCCATTCCCTGGGGGACTGAGCCTAAGCTGCAGTCGGACATCCTTAGCGCTGCTGAGGAGGGAGGAGCAGCCTCCACCACCACCACTGTACTGGAAGCTGGCAGCCTGGCTTGTGGCTGAGCAGAGCTCCCTCTGTGGGAGCATACTGACCACCAGGGGGCAGCTCCTGCATTGAGCGTCTGACCCCTGTTGGTCAGTGTTTCATAGTGACCAGTCATTCTGCTGTTAGGGTCAATTTGCATATTACCCTTTTATTATATAGAATAGAGGCCTGGTGCATGGGTGGGGGCCTGCTGGTTTGCCCTGAAGTGTGTCCCCGATCAGGGTGGGGGTCCCGCTGGGGTGCCTAGCCAGCCTGGGTGAGGGGCTGATGGCCGTTTGAAAGCTGGCCACAACCACCTCAGTGTGGGGTGTCCTGCTAGGGTGCCTGGTCAGCCTGGGTGAGGGGCTGATGGCTGTTTGCAGGCTGGCCACAGCCCCTAGCCATCCAAGCTCCCAGTGGAGGCTGGCTGGAAACAGGTATCTTGGATTTATTTATCTTCTATAATTGAAACTTTGTTGCCTTGAGCGGAGTCCACAGCCGGCCAGGGAAGGCAGGAAGCTTGGCTTCCTCCATTGCCGGGGCAACTAAGCCTCCTGCTTGCTTCAGCTCCTTGGCTTCCAGCCGCCATCTTGGTTGGGTTAATTTGCATATAGTCGCTCTGATTGGCTGGTGGGTGTGGCTTGTGGCATCTTTGACGTTCGGTCAATTTGCATGTTTCTCTTTTATTAGATTAGACTAGCAACTCAGTGTGGCCAACAGGAACCGTACACTTTAGGATGCTCTCGAGTACACTGACAGAAGCCAACAAGACCATTTATTGGAAGGATTTTGGAGCTTATGTAATTGTTGAGAAGCTGAGAAGCTAGGTTAGGGGAATGGACTGAATTAAAGGCTTTCCAGTAGTAAAAGTACAGCAAGAACTTTAAGTCTTTTTTAGCAAGAATAGCCTGGCCAGGCAACTACTGCCACTGCTAAGAAAATAACCAGAGATTGCTGTCTATAGAATAAACCTTAACTCCCTAGTTAATATTGCTTATTTCCTCAAAATTTAGAGTCTTAGGAGGACATTCAGTGATCTTAGGTCTGGAGACGTGCCTCAGTGGGCACAAGGGCTGCAAGAGGAGAGGCCTGTCCCTCTGCTTTCATAGTCCATCACAGCAGGAGCACTTTCCCCCACTTCACCACAGAGTCAATAAAAACAATGGCAAATCCCTTCAAAATAAGAAATGTCCTTGGATGCTATTTAAAAAACAACAAACCATGAGGCGTTGGTACCTCCCTTATGTGTGAGTTTTCCAAACAGTGAGAGGAAATCAAACATGTTTACTGTTGGTAGGGGATCCATCTCATTGTTGTTTGAAGAAAATGCAATAATGTAGGGTCTGGGCAACTTGCTGAGGGAAACATTTATTTTTGGAGGATGTTCTAGAGATATCTGTTTGCTCCTTCTCTACTCTGATCTGTGCTAGGCAAGGCTGACTTTTATGGTCTTATCAACTGGTCTGCTGATAGGATTTAGAAAGTGGGAGAAAAGGCCAGATATTGGAGATTGGGAGGACAATGAATTTGAGATATTTATTCTCCTGGCCTCCTTCCTGCCAGCCTTCATTCTGGTTGACTGTACCTATTTTTCCCTTAAAGACACAACTCCTGACCTGTCCTTTCCCTACAGGTACATGTTTACCTGGGTTCTAGTAAATATTCCCTCTCATTACTCAGGCCTGGGCCTTCTTTCCATGATCATGAACCATATCATCCTTAATTGTTTCCTTTAACTGTGTTGAAGGCTTTGTAAAATAGTTTTTTTCTCTATAAATTGTCATCACTGATACTCTTTTTGAGTGTGTCTTTGGTTCTTGCCATAATCTGACTAATACAGACAAGCTGTAGGACAGGCCTTAGATCTAAATGGAATTACTACTGTATTACTTTATGGTAATAGTTTGAAAAGCATTATCTTTAGAACAAAATTGTAAAGCCTTATTAATTTATTCATCTTTTCTGTCTCATTTGCATCTCTCACCCTCACTCACACTGCGCCCACATCAATGAATTTTTGTGGTTTCCCAAACATACCAGTCCCTCTAACTTTATGTTTCTGCACAAGCTCTTTCTCCTGTCTACAGTAATTCTTTCTTCAAGTCCCAGGTCAAAAGTTAGCTTTTATTATGAAAATGACCCTCTTCTGAGGTCTTTTCATATACATTGTCTTCTAATTAGTTGCTAAATGTGTCTATTTCACTACACTGTGAATTTCTGGAAAGCAGAGATCCCCTTTTAATTTATTTTTAAATATATTTTATTGACTTTTAGAGAGAGGAAGAGAGAGGGATAGAGAGCTAGAAACATCGATGAGAGAGAAACATCAGTCAGCTGCCTCCTGCACACCCACTACTGGGGATGTGCCTGCAACCAAGGTACATTCCCTTGACCAGAATCAAACCTGGGACCCTTCGGTCTGCAGGCTGATGCTCTATCCACTGAGCCAAACCAGTTAGGGCGAGATCCCCTTTTTAATCCATAGTGCCTGGCAGAGGGCATGTTAATGATTGAAAGAATGATGAACCTTGTTGAATACATTAATTGTGTGTGTGTGTGTGTGCCGGGGTCCAAGCCCAGCAGGTCCAGGGGTTCCCAAAGGTGTGGACGGAGTCGGCGAAGAAGGAAGGACACAGAGACAGCGTTCAGTTGATCAGCAGCCTAGCCAGGATCTCTAGCCAGGATCTCCAGCCAAGTACTGTTCAGGATCTCCAGCGAAGTTCTGGTTAGGATCTCCAGCCAGGTTCTGTGTCCATGTTCTCTTGCTAGGTTCTCCAGCCAGATTCTGTCCAGGTTCTCCAGCCAGGTTCAGTCACCAGGTTCTAGTCAGGTTCTCTTGCCAATTTCTGTAGTCAGCTTCAGTCCAGGATCTTTTGCCATGTTCTCTCGCTAGGTTCTGTCTCTAGGTTCTGAGGCCAGTTTCTGTCCAGGATTTTTTGCCATGTTCTCTCCAGCGAAGGTCTTCTGTCTCTAGAGAACGTTCTGTGTAGGTTCTGTGCCTCCTGGTTCTGTCTTCTAAGTTCTGTGTCTTGCTGTCTTATTACATCTGTATTTATACCAGTTGATTCAATCCTATCAATCTCTATTACAAAGGTTAGGGCGTTTCTTATCTCCATTCCAGGGAGTAAAGATTATATGGCTTAAGCATGATTGTTCGTAGTTAAAGTGATTAATTACCCGCCTGGCACTTAGTTGAGGGGTTTTATTCCCTCCCTAACTTCAGGGGAAAATCCCTACCTGGGGAAACAACCTTTCTCAGAGAGGAGACCTTGGTTAAAACACATAGTGCCAAGAAGGTGAGCAAACATTTTAAGAACAGTATGCCATATATACCAGGTCCTTTGAAACAGCAAGGATGGACTGGCTCCCAGCATGTGTGTGTGTGTGTGTGTGTGTGTGTGTGTGTGTGTGTGTGTGTGTGTGTGAACGAACACCCTGAAAGTATCTCTTCCAGCTGTCCTTGAACGATGGTATTTGTATTGGGCCAGCTTGTGAACTCTAATAGAAATAGAAGTAATTCAACCAAGTATTTCTTGGTTGTAATTACTAATAGTTAATAATTATAATGGAAACACCTTACACCTTAATTTAGGGAAAATTTTAGTTGCATATTTATTGGTTTGGACATTGTTGCTTCGCTCCTCTAGATCCTTTGTTCTCTCCTCAGTTTTCTGTCTGAGGAAAATGAACAACTTGGCCCGCCATAGAGTTCTCGTGCCCAGGGGCTACTAACTGGGTCTGGCCATTGGCGAGCCTGTAGGAGATCTGAGGGAGGGAAGAGAATGAACTCAAGTACTTATCCCCTTGGCTCTCTCTGCAATGGTCCAGTAACTGCTCTCTCTCTTCTCGATTTTGTCAGGGTGCAGCAGCTCCGCAGTTACTATATGCCCGCATTGCTGCTTTACACCGGTGGCTCCTCTAGTCTAGACCTTCATCTCTATAAATAGCTCCATATTTGGTTAGTTTGCTGAATTATCCTGATTTTATTGTGACATTTGTTTCTTGTTGGGAACTGATATAATTCTCGTCTATTTCCATGATTACTTATTCTCTAGAAAAATATTCTAAGATAATCTAAGTGGATGGCTTTTTCTCTGTGTGTGTTTTTATTAACTGTTTTATACAGCCATAAGTTTTGTTCATCCTTAGCCAATTGTGCACTTATGTGTTTGCATAATACTAACTTAAAAATGAACAATCACATTTTGTAAAAGGTATGTTTATTATAGAACAATCATCAAAATTATGTAGATTAAAGTTGAATAGCATTAACATTTTAAGAAAATTTCCTATTAAGTGGAATTATTTATTCAAGAGCATAAGTCAAATTAAGATGCATAAGTGTGTTTCTTAGAGTACATATGGTTAAAAAAGCTTTTATGAAAATTTTGTCCTTAAAGTAAATAAAACTTTATTTTAAACATTCTGTAGATAGCAATTAAAATCAACAGTATAGAAAATATTAACAATTTAGAAAATTTTAAATTTACATATATTTTTAAAAGGTGAAAGTTAAATATATAATCAATAGTTATATAATTATAAAATATTAATTACTTATTTTTTAAGAAAATCGAAGAGATTTTCTTTAGCATTCGCATAATAGATTCTTAGTGTACCATTTTGATTCCTAAGCAAATTGTTCTATTTATTATTCCAAATTATTAAAATGCAAATATACTCTGGAACTTTGCTAAAACATGGTACTCGTGGTTTCAGTTGTGAGACTACCTTTAGTGAAATGATTTTAAAATCCTCTTGGCATTTTACTGAATACTCCTCCTCCAGGTGATGCTGAAATAAGATTGCTTCTTCTGGAGTGTGTTCTACAGTGAAGTGCTCGTAAGTTTTTACACATAGCTCGTTAAGATTCAATCCTTCATATTTAAAGGAAACTTTAAAATACATTTTAATAACGAACATATCCTTTAACTTCACTATTTTACATGAAAATTTTTTCCTACATTTCTCATTTCTTGAAACAATTCCTTCCATTTTTCACATGTCAAATCATTTTCACGAATTGTATCCCTTCTCCCTTTTTAACTTTCCCAAATGATTGACCCCATGCTACAATCTCAAGGTTGGTACCTATGGGTTGTTATTTTCCTGTTAAGGAACTTTTCATGAATTCAGGTGTGTGTATCTTTCTCTCTCTCTCTCTCTCTCTCTCTCTCTCTCTCTCTCTCTCTCTCTCTCTCACACACACACACTTTCATATACTACAGAATTTTTGACAGCACTGCTGCTTATGTGTTTTGGGTAACACATCAGCTTCCTAAGAGTAGCACACGTCTTTGAAAACACTCACCCATGATCTGACATTCTGATGAATGTGATCCTGAAGCCCATCTATAAGAAGAAACACTGGTGGCTATAAATCATTTGGTACAGTGTGGGTACAGATATGAACTAATAGAAAGCTTGGCCACCCAGCATTTTGAATCACTTACAACCAGAGAAATCTCATTGGCTCCTGGCTCCGAATTCTGCCAGTCTCCTAGAGCTGATGTTAATCCTCTTCTACCCAAACCATTTTTACTGTGCTCTCTTTGACAGTACTTACCTCAGTTCTCTTGACTCCATTGTTTCAAACTCCAATATAGGAATGAGTCCACTTGTATATATCAAGTACACCTTCATATTTCCCCAGGTTTGAGACCATCTCACTTATGAAAGAGTTACTGAACAGCTTAAGAAACCAATCAAAAAACATTTAACCTCATCTTTAGCTCTTAGCCAGAGACTCTGGGTCAGAGACTTCAGAATCAAACTTGCTCTTACCCATAGGAGTTCAGTTCCCAGAACAGGGCTAATTAAGAATTTATCCCTCTTACCTTGTCTTCTTTTGTACTCCTTCTTAGAAGTACAAAAGGTTGCTTCTAAACACCCACCTGCTAAATGGGTCCTTATTTCCCACCTACAGACCTATTTCTGAAGAGTAACTTTTTTTTTCTCCTTCCTAAATTTCCTGGGCCATCAACCAGATTATAGTTGGGCTCTGCCTTCCTGCTGGGATCTAACACCTGCCCTTGCAACCCACCTTTTGACTTTTGTCTGAATCCAAATTGAGTTTATAACATTCTTTGTACATTGTTCATAGCTCCTACTTCCTCCTACACCCCTTCCCCTTTCAAGTACACTTTGTAGTTAGTCTCACAGTAAATCTCACTATCAAGTCTTAAAAAAAATAATGTCCTCACCTGTTCTGCTCTGGTGGGTTCAGATTAAGGACCAAGTAGCTTCATCCTTTCCACTCTTTATTTTTTTCATGATTGTAGCTCCACATCTTATACCCTAGTCCAATGTATGACATGTCCCTACACCCTAGGTGTCCTTGCTCCCTCTGTCAATTTTTTAGCAGGCACTGTGTTAATCTCAGCTTCCTTAGGAGCTGTGTATTTCTGTGACCAGCTTGCTTATCATTGTGTGTTTTTTCAAATCAGGAGACTGCCAATGTAATCAACTACAGATTCATTATTTCTCCTCAGATAGACTTTAATGGTAATTTCTGTATCCATTAGCGGTTATTTAACACTTTTTCATTTCCTTCCAGCTTCTAAGAATGCTCCTGCCCCTATCCATCCCTTCCACTCCCTTATACCTTCCTCACCACCTCTTGCCTTTCCTCTCTGAGCAAATACGAAACATTACTTTTATTAAGAGAACCATGTCTTTTTTCTCCCCTAACATTTTTCATAATTAGCTCTTTTCCATTTTTCTTTTGTCTAACAGAAATGATTGCCTGGCCAACATTTGCAAACACATCTTCCTTAACATTCTTCAGTTTTCATAATTATATTTATTGATATAGTCATCTCATCTCCTCTTAGTTTTCAATTAGTTCATCTTGATGGCCAGAAAAGCAGAAATATTTCCTTTCTTTGCCCCTCATACCCTTGAGCTTCTGTGGAATCTCCTTTTTAACCTATACTAATGAAAGGCACTATAGTTTTCACTCACTCTCCTAATATTTTACCTCTCGGTTGCTTAAAAGATCATTTTTTTTTTCTTAATGTATTGTAGCTTGTACACAAAGAAGTGTATATACTTATTTGTAAAAATTACGCAATACGTCCTGGCTGGGCATCAGCCTGCGGACCATAGGATTGTGTGTGTTTGATTCCCAGTCAAGGGCCCATTCCCCAGCCCGGGTCAGGGTGTGTGTGGGAGGCAACAAATCACAGTGTCTCACATTGACATTCTCTCTCTTCACCCCCTCCTTCCATTCTCTCTAAAAAAAATCAATGGAAAATATCTTCGTGTGAGGAATATATATATATTAACATTCATGTGCCTGCAGGTTAAGAAATAGATTATGACTAATACAATTGAATGGACTTCTGGCAGTTGCTGTTCTTCATTTCTACCCACAAGTAATCACTATCTTACATTTGTGATAATCATTTCCTTTACTGTTTTTCTTTATGGTTTTATGTGTGTGTGTGTATTGGTAATTTATACATTGTTTGAATTAATGCAACATTTGTCACAATTCTTTTCCATCTCAGCAGATACCCCTCAGGTGTAGTTTCAGAGCCCCTGTGCTTACATCTGTCATAGAATTTATCACATTTACTTCCTGCCAATCCCTTTGACTGTGAGCTCTATATATTTTATTTCTTTATTCTCAGAACTTAATCAGTCTCCAGAAGATAGCGTGCATTTAACAAATATGAGTCAAATATATCAATAAAAGAAGAAATTGGGGGTGCAAACTCATTGTAGGTTCAGAGTTCCTGTATTTTTATATTAAAACATTTAAGGAGCTGACCACATTTCTGAGTGGAAAATTTTTCAATCACAAGGATTAAAACCAAAAACATGTTCTCGTTAAGTTTCTCTTGTAATCCCAGTTCTGTCACTAATTGACTGCCACCTTGGGCCATTTACTTAACCTGTTGGCCCTCAGTTACCTAATCTGTAAAAGGGGGTTGGCCTAAATGACCTCCAAGGTCCTTTCCAGCTGTGAAGTTCTGATTGTCATCAATGATTGTATAAATAAAAAATTCAATTAACAGGAACTCTTAATCCCTAAGCATTATCATTAAATTGAGATTTCAGTTTTTCAAAGAGCAATTATTTTATATACACAGCAGGAAAAAAATGTGCTCACATATATTGCTTTCTAGGCACAATTCAACTTCATCAACAGAGTCATTTTTCATAAAAGCATTCATTATTCATAATAACCAAAAAGTGGAAATAACCTAAATATCCATCAACTGATGAAAAGATAAACAAAATGTGGTATATCCATATAATAAAGTATTATTCAGCCATAAAAGGAATGAAGTACTGATACATAACACAATATAGATGAACCCCTAAATCATTACACCGAGAGAAGCCAGTTACAAAATACAGTGACTTTTTAGGTAATGTAAATAGTGTTTTTTTCAAGTCAAATATGGGGTATCATTGAGAGATCTCTTTTTTATTTAAATGGTGAATTCATTACCTAACTTAGAATACATGTGTCACTTGTTTTACCCAAGTCCAATGAAATATGCTATGATCTCCCCCAAAACCTAGTTGTATTGTACCTTTTAGATGACCATCCTGGGAGAATACCTTAGATCTTCAACTCCTGACCTTGGCCTTCATGTGCTCTTGGACTTTTCCAAACTCACTTCCACCTCCTAACCCGTGTTCATCTTTCTTAATGCTCTGGTCTTCCCTCACCACTGCTTTGCTGTCCTCCTCTTATGCCTAGATTTCATGGAGAGACTTCTGGGTAATCTTCCCCACCTAACTGACCCCACAGGACTTCTTCCTAAACCTTTCCCTTAAGAGAAACTCTTTATCCTCTATGTTACTTCTAAAAGGTCAGAATCTGGATCCATAATAATGTAACCACAGTTACTGAAAATAGTTTAAATATAAAAAGTAAAACATGGTCATTGTAAAATTCTCAACAACTTTATTATGGTATAAATGACATATAATAAATGTTACATATATAAAATGTACGTTTTGAATAAGTTCATATATGTATACACCTGTAAATCTGTCAACAGAATCAAAATAATGAACATAACTTTAGTTCCCTAAATTAACCTCATAACCCTTTGTAATTTCTGTTTTTTACCTTCCACCCTCCCCCCACTCCTGTTACTTTCTCCTTCCCAGTCCCCAGGTGCCACTCATTTATTTTCTGTTACTACATAATATCTTGAATTTTCTAGAATTTTTATATAAATGGAACAAAAAAAATGCATGTGTCTTTTTTAGGGGGGAGTCTGGTTTCTTTCACTTAACACATTATTTTGAGACTCATCCACATTGTTGCATGTGTCTTATCGGTAAGTAGTTCTGTTGCTGAGTAATATTCTATTGTGTAGAATTACCACAGTTTGTTTATTTATTGATCTATTGAGGAGCATTGGGTTGATTCTAGTTTTTGGCGATTACAAATAAAGTTGCTATGAACATTTGTATTCAAATCTTTGTACAGGCATTTTGCTACTGGAGGAAGACTGGTCTGGAAATAGGTTCTTGCAGTGTTATAGGAAAAGCATTTCAGGGACACTTGTGGAGGAGTATTGAGCACAAGTGGTAAGAGCCATTAGCGTACTGCAAATGCTACCTCACTGGATGAGGCACTTCCCCAGCAGGTACAGCAGCAGAAGCTGGTTGATGCTGTCAATCTGCCCCCAGATATGCCACCACCAGGTGGCTCAGCTCCCCCTTGACCAAGTGGCTCAGCTCCCCCTTGCTGTGGAAGAAGTGGAGCTTCTGGGGCCACAGGCCCACACTTGTGCCCACCAGGCCCAGAAGGGTCAGGGCCCAGAGGTGCAATGCCATGACCCCCAGCACCCAAGGCTCTGGTAGTCCAGCTCAGTCCCTCCTCCGAGCTGACATCAAAATTCTTAGCTGTGTGACCTTGGGCAACTAACTTACCTTCTCTGTGCCTCATTTTCCCATCTGTACATCTGTTGCCAAGGCTTGATGGCACCCAGGCCACCATTGGCATTGCCCTTTGTCCTGCACAGCTGCTACCAAGAGGAAGGCCTTGGTTCAACTTCCATATGTTTCCTTGGGTTTGGGGAAAGAGCAGGCTTTCTTTCAAACTCCTCAATCTCTTTCCTGGCTTTCCTAGGCCTGTGCTAGGGCCCTCCCCTATCCAACACCTTTCCTGGATATTCTAGGGTTTTATGCCCTTATCCTATGAGGTCTTTTCCCCCCAGGGTAGTCTCCTCCCCTTTATGATCACCATTTTGGCTTCTAAGGAGCTTGTGCTTAGTAGCTTAGTAAAAAGACTTACCCCGCAGGGTCCCCCGCCCCTTAGTTAATCAGGGGGAGCGTGCAGCTGATTGCAAAACTGCCCCTTCCTGGTTAATCCAGTTTAATCAGATGTTTGCTCCCTTCTTTTTTGTTAACAACTCACTGCCCGCTGTAACAATATGATTTTGTCTGGGGAGGGGAGTGGGTAGTAAATACCTGTAATAGTGTCTCTGGATCATACAGTAAGTATTTTAAGAAACTACCAATCTGTTTTCCTCAGTGGTTGTAACATTTTACCAACAGCAGTGTACTTCTCTGCGTCAGTAGGTCATTGAAGATCACATATCTCTTTATTTAAAGTGTGTGTAGGGGGATGCTTGGCTGGCAGTCAATACCTTTGCGAACTTGAGCAAATTACTTTTTGCCTCAGTTTTCTTAACTTGCTTATTTATAAAGGGTTTGAGATAGCTTATCACTTTTTTCTCTCTCTCAAACATTCTGTAACTTTACAACAATCTTCGTTACCAATAAAGCATACACATGTGAAATATACATGTAATACAAACAATACAAACTTCAGTCGATGAAATATGGTGGAAATATCAGAGGCGGTTTTAGCTCAGACTATTCTACATCAAAATTCTGGTGCCTCATTGCCATCTATGTGACATTAGGTAAACTACGTAAATTCTACAAGCTTGAGCTTCATTGATGTCAATGGGAAATACTAAAATGCAGATGTTATGATTGTGATGAGAACTACGTAACAAAGAGTCCTGTCTGTATCCGAGTTCCAACAGGAAGCAGATGGCACACTTAATTCTAGACCAGGGGTGGGCAAACTTTTTGACTCGAGGGCCACAATGGGTTCTTAAACTGGACCGGAGGGCCGGAACAAAAGCATGGATGGAGTGTTTGTGTGAACTAATATAAATTCAAAGTAAACATCATTACATAAAAGGGTACGGTCTTTTTTTTTTAGTTTTATTCATTTCAAACGGGCCGTAGTTTGCCCACGGCTGTCCTAGAATGACATATTTATAGAGATTCTAATTATAAAGGTGTGGATGTGTGGTAATCACAAAGGATATTGCACAACCTGGGGCATATTAGCAGACAAATTATTATCGCACTTAGGCCCAGCGGGGGGTAGGGGAGAAGCACTTTTGGGGGGTTTGATGGACATAGGCATGATCAATCTTGGCCTTGAGGGAAGCAGTGACCATGAGCAGAGGGACACTGTCAACTTAGGACAGAAATAAACTTCATTCAAAAGTTATAAGTTTGGTTAACTGACTCATTCAATCAAATTAAGGCTCTAGAATTTTAGTTCTAATAAGACCTGTGTTTTTTAGGTATCTTCATATAAGCATATCAAGAGATGTCTCTTCATATTGGAACTTAAAAAAGGTAGGAAATTTATTTATCCAGAGTAACCCAGGACCATGAACCAAAGGAAAGTTCTATACAATTTACAGTGCAGTCAGGTAAGATCTATAATAGGCATAACAGAGGTTCTGATATTTTCAATTTCCCCTCACGTAAGATTTGCAATATTTAACAATGTGATATGGTCTATCTGGGTTTTGATCTTTCCATATCAAGTTTCTCTTGCCCAAATCTGCCTGATCTAGCAACAGGCTCCTTAATACAAGTTTCTTAGTCTTTCCCTGTTTTTGTTTTTTTTTTTTTTTCTCCTCTATGTTTAATCTTTAAGCACTGGATCTTTATCAGCTGACTTCTATGAAAAGCTGTGCTTCACTTCAACATGTTCTGGGAACTGCTGTCTTTTGAGAGTAGTTTCCAGCGAGCTGCTCACTGCTCTTCTATTCTGAGAGCTCCAACTACGGCAGCTGCTTTCTCTGTGTGGAATTAGTATTCTGTTCTTTGTTTTGTTGATGGAAGAGGGTTTTCTAACCCTTGTTTTTAAGAGACACGTCCTTCTCAGAATCAGAACTGCATCTGCCATTGCAGGGAAACATGGATGTCATGACACTTCCATGGGTAGCTATAGCTCAAGGCACTGTTCTTTAATTGCTACATGTCCTACTTGTCAGGAAATTAACAGAGGTGGGTAGCGTGATGGAAAGAATGCTGGGATAGAAATGTCAACCCTAGGTTATGTAGTTAGTCTGTCCTTTTCTAGCCATGCAATTTGGAAAAATTACTTAAATTTTGATCCTCGTGTTTTTCCCCCCCCTCTTTTATTGTTTATAAGAATGAAACAATACAACGCTATACTTACCTCACATAATTGTCCTAAGACTCAAATGAAATAATGTACGTGATGTGATTTGTAAACTATAAAGTGGAAAGGATTATCGCTATTTGGAAAAGTGGATATTCTTGAGCCTTTGGAAAAAGCACAGTATGATATGTGAAGTAGTATTGACTTTGTGTTCATATTTCCCCACCTGACTAGTCAAATGAAAAAGAGATTTATTTTTCATGGCAATCTCAAGGGACATTAACCCATCTTCCTTCAGTATATTTAATATGATTCTAAGAATTTATAGGCAACATTTTGAGTATTCACCGATACAAGACTACACAAATGAAATCATAATCGTGTTTATTTTACACTGATACATGAGAGTGAAGTGTACCTTTGCTATTCATGACTTACTTGAGTAGTTACTAAGCCTCCAAGTAATTTTTCCCTGAGTTATAAAAGTTCAAAATTATTATATTGACTTGAAGAAGAAAATTGCATGACCTTCATTAAAGGCAATGACTATTATTAATTTATTAAATCTGAAATTACTCTGTACTATTCATATGAATCAGCCCACTCCAGGGATGTTTGGATCTTTAAATATGTTAAAATTTTATTAGGTGATGTTATTTTGCTTATGTTGCTTCTTTTATAAACCAAATCATAATAATTGCATTATTATTGCTTGATAGTATATCTTTATTAGTAGTAATTAGATTCTGTATGATTAGATTCTGTACTCGATGTGCAGTAAAGAGTATTTTTGAACGTAAAGATATTAAATCAATACTTTAAATACAAACATTTCTTCCACTGATTTAGAATTTCAAAGTAATTATAAAACTTTATTTTTTTCTATTTTAGTTAGAACACTTAAATATATTTGGGAACATATGAACATTACTCACAATAAGCACATAGTTTTGTTGTTTTATTGTTGCCATCTGCTATTTTGAAGTAGTTAATGGCATTCAATGAGTGGATATTTTGTTCCTGGTAGTTGACACCAGGTAGTATAAGAGTCAATAAAGGTGATTTCTCTTATGGTGATTACCTTCCAACAGAGAAAGATATAAACACACACCCAAATAATTAAATGAGACACTTTCACTTGGTAAGCAGTGCCATAAAAAACAAAAGTGAAATATGGGATCAGGAGTGACTGGGGTAGTGATAGGAGGCAGAGTTGCCTTAAATGTGATGGCCAAGAAGATCTGTTTCAGGACTTAACATTTGAATTGAGACCTGAATTATTTACAAGGACCAGAATTTAAAAAACTAAGGCAAGGACATTGTAAGTAGAATATGAAAAAGCCCCGATGAGAGAATGAACTTGGCAAAGAAAGTCTGTTTGGTTGGAATGTGGTAAATGGTTAGGCAGGTAGTCAGAGGCCAAATCAAATGATATGTTTTAGGCCAAGACAATGAACTTAGATTTTATTCTAACCCTAGTGATAAGCCATTGGAGAGATTTAATCAGAGGAGTGACAGTATTTTATCTACATTTCTGAAAGCTTGCCCTAACTAGTATGTGGAAATGAGCCACGTGAAAGCCAATAATAGAAACTGAGGAGCAGGTTAGGAGGCTTTTACACTATTTCAAGTGAGACAAGATGATAGTGAACAAGGTGGTCATTGTTCAATAAAAATGGTCAGATTTGGGGTACACTTGAGAAGTGTAGCCACTTTTTTGACTTTTGGCATTGAAATGCAAAGCTGGAGAACATGTGAGGAACCTTGAAAATGTTCTATCAGTTGGTTTGTGGAATCAATTTTTCCTTTTATATTTGCATTATGGTCATCTAGGTTCCATTGACAATAGTGAAGAAATCTGAAAGAAGGAACATTTGGAGGTAGGGCAGGTTTAGGGCTGAGGTAGAGCCAAGATATCTGTTCTGAAATGCTTAATTTTGAGATACCTATTGGGCACCCAAACAGAGATACCCAGTAGCCAGTGGTTGAGTGTCAACCTATGAACCAGGCGGTCATGTTTTGAATACCAGTCACATGCCCGGGTTGCAGGCATGATCTCCAGTGTTGGGTATTTAGGAGGCAGCTGATCAATGATTCTCATCATCACTGATGTTTCTATCTCTCTCTCCTTTTCCCTTTCTCTCTGAAATCAATAAAAATATATTTAAAGAGAGAGAGAGAAAGAGAGAGAGAGAGAGAGAAAGAGAAAGAGAGAAAATCCTTGATTAGCTGCCTCCTGCACAACTCCTACTGGGGATCAAGCCTGCAACTGGACATATGTCCTGACTGGGAATTAAACCATGACCTCCTGGTTCATGAATTGATGCTCAACCAATAAGGAAATAGTATTTCTGTTCAGGCTAAGCAATAGTATTTCTGAAATACAATAAGTTTTAAGATGACCAAACACATCTATATTTAAACTAGAGGCCCGGTGCACAAAAATTTGTGAACTCGGGGGATCCCTCAGCCCAGCCTGTGACCTCTCCCAGTCTGGCACCCCTCAGGGGATGACCACCTGCTGGCTTAGGCCCGCTCCCTGGGGGACCAGGCCTAAGCTGGCAGTCAGACATCCCTCTGGCAGCCCAGGAGCCCTCAGGGGATGTCCACTTGCCAGCGGGGAGCAGGTCTAAGCTGCAGTCGGACATCCTTAGTACTGCTGAGGAGGCAGGAGAGGCTCCTGCCACCACCACTGTACTGGAAGCTGGCAGCCTGGCTTGTGGCTGAGCAGAGCTCCCCCTGTGGGAGCACACTGATCACCATGGGGCAGCTCCTGCATTGAGCATCTGCCCCCTGGTGGTCAGTGTGTGTCATCATGACCAGTCATTCCCAGTCGTTCTGCTGTTAGGGTCAATTTGCATATTACCCTTTTATTATATAGGAGTGCCTGGCCAGCCTGGGTGAGGGACTGATGGCTGTTTGCAGGCTGGCCCCAGCCCCTTCAGGGTAGGGGTTCCCCCTGGGGTGCCTGGCCAGACTGGTGAGGGGCTGATGGCTGTTTGTAGGCTGGCCACAGCACCTTCAGTGTGGGGGTTCCCACTGGGGTGCCTGGCCAGTCTGGGTGAGGGGCTGATGGCCGTTTTCAGGCTGGCCACAGCCCCTTCAGGTTGGGGGCATCCTGCTGAGGTGCCTAGCCAGCCTGGGTGAGGGGCTGATGGCTGTTTGCAGGCTGGCCAAGCCCCTCAGCGGGAACCCTCACCCCATGAGGGTGTGGCCAGCCTGGGTGAGTGACTGATGGCTGTCTTCAGGCTGACCACAGCCCCTTCAGGGTGGAGGTCCCTGCTGGGGTACCTGGCCATCCTGGGTTAGGGGCTGAGGGCCGTTTACAGGCTGGCCACAGACCCTTCAGGGTGGGGGGTCCTGCGGGGTGCCTGGTCAGTCTGGGTGAGGTGCTGAGGGCCGTTTTCAGGCTGGCTAAGCCCCCAAGGGGGACCCTCACCCCATGAGGGTGTGGCCATCCTGGGTGAGGGGTTGATGGCTATTTGCAGGCTGGCCTTGGCCCCCAGCCACCCAAGCTCCCAGTGGAGGCTGTCTGGAAGCAGGTATCTGGGATTTATTTGTCTTCTATAATTGAAACTTTGTTGCCATGAGTGGAGGCCACAGCCTGCTCAGGGCAGGTGGGAAGCTTGGCTTCCTCCATCGCCCTGGCAACCAAGCCTCCTGCTTGCTCCAGCTCCATGGCTGCCAGCCGCCATCTTGGTTGGGTTAATTTGCATATAGTCGCTCTGATTGACTGGTGGGAGTGGCTTGGGGCATAGTGAAGGTACGGTCAATTAGCATCTTTGTCTTTTATTAGTGTAGATGTAAGTATTTTATTTCATTCTAAAGTCTATATAGTTGACATTTGTGATCATCATCAGCTCATGATGGGGCAGGACATTCCAGTCATGATATTTATGATATTCTTTACCATGGGTATGTGACTGGGTTTACGTCACAAGTTTGATGGTGCTATTAAATTCCTGCTTAATTTCTCTGATTCCATTTCTTTAATTTGTTTTTTTCCAAAAGTGAATTCTGTCCTGGGTCAATGTGCATCTGCATTTTTGGATACTATTTTGTTTAGAAATGTAAAGTGATCCAAAATAGTTAGAGGCAATATAACACTTACTTTACATTTTATAACATCTGGCTATAAAAGCAATTATCTAAAAATAGTCCAACTTTGCTGCAACATTTGTCCCTGTCAACAGAAAAGAGCACACTTCTTTAGCATTTGAATATTTTCTGCTAGAGCTTGACATGCTGCCCCTGTTGGGAGGCGGCAAGTAAGGGAAGGAGGAGAGTCTATAAAGAAAGGGGCTTTCTACTAGGGATGGATGTATTTTAAAACTAATACGGAATTGCCTGGGTTATTCTGTCTTTTTTACTTGGGATATGAAGTTTACATTTATTATGCTGCTCTAAACCACTGACAGATAAAAACCAGTTCAATCTGTTTATTTTTATAAAACATTTTATATAATTACTAGAGGCCTTGTGCATGAATTTATGCATGGGTGGGGTCTAGCTGGTCTGTCCCAATCAGGGCTGATCGGGACTGGCCGGCCAGGGGGAGGGGCTGCGTGAGGTTGGCTGGATGGCCCCGCACCCGATTGGGGTGTGGGGGGTGGTGAGGGGTGGGGCCAGCTGGGGTGAGAGACCATGGGAGGTTGGCCAGTCGTTCCAGTCATTCCGGTCACTTGGCTTTTATATACACAGACTAGAGGCCCAGTGCATGCACTCTGCCTCTAGTCTATATATGAAATTCATGCACTCCGGGGGGGGGGGGTAGGGGGCGAGGGGGTTCCCTCAGCCTGGCCTTCACCCTCTTGCAGTCTGGGAGCCTTTGGGGCATGTCGGACTGAAGACTTAGGCTTGCTCCCCTCGGCAGTCAGACATCCTTCAATTCCTGCCTCGAAGGTGGGAGAGACTCCTGCCACGGTTGCTGCACTCGCTAGCTGTGAGCCCAGCTTCTGGCTGAGCAACACTCCCCCTGTGGAATCAGGCCGAAACTGGCTCTCTGACATCCCCTGAGGGGTCCCGGATTGCGAGAGGGTGCAGGCCAGGCCAAGATTGGGTACATGATCGGGACCGGGGGGACACACAAAGGTTGGCCAGCCTGGAAAGGACCGCGGGAGGGCTCCAGGGTGTGTCCAGTCCATCTTGCTCAGTCCTGATCGGCCAGACCCCAGCAGCAAGCTAACCTACTGGTGGGAGTGCCTGCCCCCTGGTGGTCAGTGCCTGTCATAGCAAGCAGTTGAGCTGCCTTAGCATATCATTAGCATATTAAGCTTTGATTCTTTGAACGGATGACTGGGCCACTGGACACTTAGCTTTTATTATATAGGACTAGATGCCCAATGCATGAAAATTTGTGCAAGAGTAGGCCTTCCTTCCCCCGGTTGCCGGCACTGGCTTCCTTCCAGCACCTGGGACCTGGGTTTTGCTCTGGGCACCACCAGCAGGCACCCAGAACCTGAGGTGCTTCGCTCTGGTCCCAGCTTCGTCCAAAATGATGCCTGGAAGGATGTTCAGCCTAATTAGCATATTACCCTTTTATTATTATAGATTATATAAACTTGATATCAAACTTGCAATTTTTAAAGAAACATGATACTCATTTTTTTTCTATTAATTTTATCTCATGAATTCATAAGTCTATATTTTATTGTAAAAAATACCAAATACCACTGGTAAAGCAGTTTTAAAATTATTTGACCTGTACATTTATATATTGTTAGTACAATATATTTCACTTCTATCCTATGTTACTTTATGATTTTGAGAAAACCCATGAACAGCAAAATATCTAATTGGTGTACACAATGAAAATTTTCCTATCTTTTCCCTTTCGTATTATTTTCCTTGAGTCTTTCATTTTAGATAAAATGTTATTAATCTTGTGTTTATGATCTCACCTTAAACCAGATTTACACACAAAAATATATATATATTACATTAATTTTTACTTGCCCAGTAAATATGGTTCAAGAAGGAACAGGCCATGGGATTCTCATTAATCTTCTAATAGTTTCTGCTATCCTCCCTCTCTAAAGCTCCTTGCCTGGTAAAATATGTGTGATAGAGCAAAAGCACTTTTGCCTTCCACTAAGCAAAGTCATCCAGCCAGGTCCCAACAAAAGCCACATCTCTCTTTCAAATAGTTTCATCATCAGCTGTATTATTGGCTGGGGTTCCATGCCTTGAGAGACACTATTTAACTGTACTTCACAATACAAACAAGTGGAGAAAATACAGCCTTTGGTCTGTATTTTTGTGTCTCCTGATGGTAATACAGTTTTACTCTTAGTGACTGCAAAACTACTTCAAACAGATGATAGGCTATTTTTTAAAGTTTGTAAACACTTCTTTAAATACTGTACCTTAATAACATAGCTGTGTTTAGAATTATCTGATAAAGAGAATATCTAACAGGTAACGTTAAATATAGTGTGTCAACAACCTATAAAATGAGTTTCATATTAAGCCACATGTTAGTGGCTGTAAATTAAAACCAAATAAGTTATTTAAGGAAAATAACTTCTGACCAGCTTTTAATGTGTTTTCTTTTTATAACATTAGTTAATAAACATTTTTTATTTCAAAATTAAATTTATAATCTTCCTTGAAAAGGGAAGGCATATCTAACTTGGAAGGCATTCCAAACTTTTGCTCTCAGAACCTGATAGAAATTATGCAAAACAATATCTTTATTTGCACTATTCTAAACCCATTAAAAGAAGTGACTCTTTTTACAAAAGAGAAGATAATGGGAGTGATCTAACACAATGCCTATTACTTTATACGGTCTGTATATACTCTGGGAAGCTGCAGATGATCATTCTTTGTAATTTAGAAAGAAGATGAACTTGAGGCATATTGCTATTTTCTGAATTAAAAAATATATTTTCATTTGAGCACAACTACCTCCTATAGTTGGTGTTAATATAAGAAGAAAGGTTTATATAGGTGAATGTATCCCTTCACAGAACTTACATTTCTATTATTTTGATTTAGAATCCAAGTGCCCAGAAGAGAAGCATGTATAGGGCAACCATCCTTGAAAAAAGGGGGTATAAATTTATTGATCTACCCATTTATCATAACCAATTATATAACACTGAATAATATCAACTGAAAGAGAGAATAATCAAAGACATTAAAAATCATCTGAAAATCACAGTGATTGAGGCTCGGCTTTAAGACTCAAGTAGCTCACACTGAATTGTGGTTGTCAAAGTGTAATCACTCAGCTAGCAATGTCAGCATTACCTGGGGACTTATTAGAAATCCAAGTTCTTCAGCCCCATTCTAGGCCTACTAAATCAAAAACTCTGTACACAGTTGAGTATACAGATGTTGTATACCTGAAATTTATATAATGTTATTAACCAATATTACCACAATAAACTTCATTACAAAACAACTCTGGGTCAGGGTCTCGATAAACAGAATTTTAGGAAGCCTCCACGTGATTCTGATGTACACTAATGTTGGCAACCACTGCCCATGCAGCACACAAAGTGGGCTGGAACTACTTCTGAGCCTAAATCAGTGTAGTGTTCTGAAACTGTAAACCCAGAAGTTCAAGCCAACCCTTGGTGAGTTGATAAAATACTAGTAGACAGGGCTCTCTTCCTTTGTTATCCATCTTCTATTTCTCAAGAAAGCATGCTCTTTTGGATGTAGCATGAAGAAAATATTTAATGTTCCAAGACAAGATGTTATTTTGAAAAATCTCTGTAAGAGGAGGAGTGACTCAAGAACGCCAAAGTACATTCTGTACAGATCACTTTAGTAGTGTTTGCGGGGCATTTCCTTATGGAATCGGACCTGCACCATTGTTTTTCCATATGCATCTAGCCTCTCTCACCCCAGGCAGAGTGCTCATAGCAATATATTACCTCTATAAAGACGCATCAGCCTGCCTCACTCTTTGCACTGCTTATTCTAATAAAAGAGCTATGACATAAGAAGCAGAAGAACATAATTCTAGTGACTTTGCTGGGATATAGAGGAAGTACATTGAGCCATTGGAATACTTAGAAGAGGCTTACTCCTTGCTGTTCTATGTTTGGAGACACAAACTATAAGGTCATATGGTAGTAAGCACCTTCAAGGATCAACAGTATTCTCTTACTCTGTAGATATTCTACTACTGAGCAAATGTTACCATTAATTGTTCTCTAACAGAATATGTTATTTATAAAGCTTGGGAAGGCACAATATTGAATTTCTTTGTATCTCATTTTTCTTATCTATCAAGTGGGGGTAAACTTATCCCTAAAATTTATTTCCTAAAATTGGGGTAATCTTGAGATTTAAAAATGTAGAGCACTTAAAATAATTCCTGGCAAATAACAGCTACTCACTTAATATTAGCTAACACTATTATTATTTTTATTTACCATTTTATAATTAATTTCTGAAATCTGGACTTTTCAAAATATTGTATTTATTGTGGTGATTATTTTGCAATATATAGAGAAATAGCAAATCATGTTATCCACCTATAACAAATATAATGTTATAAATCAATTATAGCTTAATAAAAATATTAGAAAATACAACCAAACAAAACAAAACCCAAAAACACCATTCTACTGTGGTGTGATACTGAGTGTTGTAAAAAATTCTATTTGAATAGACTTTTTATTTTAAAAAGAGACTCAAACTCTAAATTCATTTATGATATAAAACAATTGTGTTGGGTATTTGCATCACTAGATATTAATTTGCTTTGTTTCCTATTTAAAGCGTCCCATTACATGCTGAAATAGAGCTGGGAATACTGCACAAAACAGTCATTTCTCAAGAGATGCAGTCCACACACCTACTGAACATTTTTGGAATGTGCTTTAAGTCACTCTTTGAAAGTAGTATAATAAAGTGCACATCAGAAATGGGAATGAGTCCATTCTCACCATCTGTTCCTAATTTTTTTGAGCTGAATACTCTATATGATTAAACCACTGTATAAAATGTTAAAATGGTATTAGAAATCTGAGTTAAATGCACAAAATATCAGAGAACTTGGGGTCATTTGCAAAGATCTCCATAGTTACATTATATTGATGAGTAAAATAAAGAAAGTCCTTTATTCTCAGCTAACCCTAACTTCATTTTTTAAACTTCCCACAGGTGTAAAGTTCTTTCGAATATATTATTAGCCAAATTGTATATATATATATATATATATATATATATATATATATATATATATATATATAATTTCTATATAAACAGGTACAGTTTTGTACCCTGCTTCCTTTACCCTCATTTTAGCTAAAATGTATTTTAAAATATCCCCTAGCCATGAAATCACAAAACTTTAAGAGTTCACACCATCCCATGACAGAATTTTGGTGACTTTCTTTTTTTTTTTTTTTTTTTGAATTAGATGTTCTATTTATTTATTCTTAAATTTATCATTATTGTTTTTTTTTTTTATTGCTTAAAGTATTACAAAGGGTATTACATATGTGTCCATTTTATCCCCCCGCCCTAAACAGTCCCCCAGCCTCCCCTATCCCCCAGTGTCTTATGTCCATTGGTTATGCTTATATGCATGCATACAAGTCCTTTAGTTGATCTCTTACCCCCCTACCTCCTGCCCCCCAACCCTCCCCGGCCTTCCCGCTGCAGTTTGACAATCTGTTTGAGGCAGCTCTGCCTCTGTATCTATTATTGTTCAAAAGTTTATAATGGTCTCTATTATCCATGAATGAGTGAGATCATGTGGTATGTTTCCTTCATTGACTGGCTTATTTCACTTAGCATAATGCTCTCCAGTTCCATCCATGACGTTGCAAATGGTAAGAGTTCCTTCCTTTTTAGAGCAGCATAGTATTCCATCGTGTAGATGTACCACAGTTTTCTAATCCATTCATCTACTGATGGACACTTAGGCTGTTTCCAGATCTTAGCTATGGTGAATTGTGCTGCTATGAACATAGGGGTGCATATATCTTTTCTGATTGGTGTTTCTGGTTTCTTGGGATATATTCCTAGAAGTGGGATCACAGGGTCAAATGGGAGTTCCATTTTCAGTTTTTTAAGGAAACTCCATACTGTCTTCCATAGTGGCTGCACCAGTCTGCATTCCCACCAGCAGTGCACAAGTGTTCCTTTTTCTCCACATCCTCTCCAGCACTTGTCGTTTGTTGATTTGTTGATGATAGCCAGTCTGACAGGTGTGAGATGGTACCTCATTGTTGTTTTGATTTGCATCTCTCGGATGATTAGTGACTTTGAGCATGTTTTCATATGTCTCTTGGCTTTCTGAATGTCCTCTTTTGAAAGGTGTCTATTTAGGTCCTTTGCCCATTTTTTGATTGGATTGTTTATCTTCCTTTTGTTAAGTTGTATGAGTTCCCTATAGATTTTGGAGATTAGGCCCTTATCAGATATGACATTGGCAAATATGTTTTCCCACACAGTGGGTTTTCTCGTTGTTTTGTTGATGGTTTCTTTTGCTGTGCAGAAGCTTTTTATTTTGATGTAGTCCCATTTGTTCATTTTCTCTTTAGTTTCAAGTGCCCTAGGAGCTGTATCAGTGAAGAAATTGCTTCGGCATATGTCTGAGATTTTGTTGCCTTTGGATTCTTCTAGAATTTTTATGGTTTCCTGTCGTACATTTAAGTCCTTTATCCATCTTGAGTTTATTTTTGTGTATGGTGTAAGTTGGTGGTCTAGTTTCATTTTCTTGCATATATCTGTCCAATTTTCCCAACACCATTTATTGAAGAGACTATCTTGGCTCCATTGTATGTTCTTGCCTCCTTTGTCAAATATTAATTGAGCATATTGGTTCGGGCCGATTTCTGGGCTCTCTATTCTATTCCATTGATCTATATGCCTATTCTTGTGCCAGTACCAGGCAGTTTTGAGAACAGTGGCTTTGTAATACAACTTGATATCTGGTATTGAGATCCCACCTACTTTGTTCTTTTTCAGGATTGCTGCAGCTATTCGGGGTCTTTTTTTATTCCAGATGAATTTTTGGAGAGTTCGTTCTAGATCTCTGAAGTATGCCGTTAGTATTTTAATGGGAAGTGCGTTGAATTTATAGATTGCTTTGGGTAGTATGGACATTTTAATGATGTTGATTCTACCAATCCATGAACACGGTATGTTCTTCCATCTGTTTATGTCTTCCTCTATATCTTTTTTCAACGTCCTGTAGTTTTCTGAGTAGAGGTCTTTTACCTCTTTAGTTAAGATTATTCCTAGGTAGCTTAGTTTTTTTGGTGCGATGGTAAACGGGATTGTTTTTATAATCTCTCTTTCTGAAAGTTCACTATTGGTGTATAGAAATGCCTCAGATTTCTTGGGGTTAATTTTGTATCCTGCTACATTGCCAAATTCATGTATTAAGTCTAGTAGCTTTTTGATGGAGTCTCTAGGGTTTTGTATGTATAATATCATGTCGTCTGCAAATAAGGACAGTTTTACTTCCTCTTTTCCAATTTGGATGCCTTTTATTTCTTCTTCTTGCCGAATTGCAATGGCTAACACTTCCAGTACTATGTTGAACAGGAGTGGTGAGAGGGGGCATCCCTGTCTTGTTCCTGTTCTTAGGGGAAATGGTGTTAGTTTTTGTCCATTGAGTATGATGTTGGCTGTGGGCCTGTCATATATGGCTTTTATTATGTTGAGGTATGATCCTTCTACTCCCACCTTGCTGAGAGTTTTTATCAAAAATGGGTGTTGAATTTTGTCAAATGCTTTTTCTGCATCAATTGATATGACCATGTGGTTTTTTTTCTTTCAATTTGTTTATGTGATGTATCACATTTATTGATTTGCGGATATTGTACCATCCTTGCATCCCTGGGATAAATCCTACTTGGTCATGGTGTATGATCTTTCTGATGTACTGCTGGATCCGATTTGCTAAGATTTTGTTGAGGATTTTGGCATCTATGTTCATGAGGGATATTGGCCTGTAATTCTCTTTCATTGTGTTGTCTTTACCTGGTTTTGGTATTAGGGTGATGCTGGCTTCATAGAATGAGCTTGGAAGTGTTCCTTCCTCTTGAATTTTTTGTAGTAGTCTGAGGATGATAGGTTTTAGTTCTTCCTTGAATGTTTGGTAAAACTCCCCTGTGAAGCCGTCTGGTCCTGGGCTTTTGTTGGCTGGAAGCTTTTTGATGACTGCTTCAATTTCTTCCATAGTTATTGGCCTGTTGAGATTTTTAGATTCTTCCTGATTGAGTTTTGGAATGTTGTATTTTTCTAGGAATTTGTCCATTTCCTCCAGGTTGTCTAGTTTGCTGGAGTAGAGCTGTCCATAGTATTTTTTAACAATCATTTGTATTTCTGTGGGGTCCGTTGTTATTTCGCCTCTATCGTTTCTGATTTTGTTTATTTGGGTCCTCTCTCTTTGCTTCTTGGTGAGTCTGGCTAGAGGTTTGTCAATCTTGTTTATCCTTTCGAAGAACCAGCTCTTGGTTTCATTGATTTTCTGTATTATTTTTTTGGTCTCTATTTCATTTATTTCTGCTTTAATCTTTATTATCTCCTTCCTTCTGCTCACTCTGGGGTTTTCTTGTTGCTCTCTTTCTAATTCTTTGAGTTGTAGAGTTAGCTGATTTACTACCATTTTTTCTTGTTTTTTGAGATAGGCCTGTAGAGCTATAAACTTCCCTCTCAGGACTGCTTTCATTGTGTCCCATAGGTTTTGGATTGTTGTGTTTTCATTGTCATTAGTTTCCAGGATGTTCTTAATTTCTTCTTTGATTTCATTGGTAACCCAATCAATATTTAATAGCATGCTATTCAGCTTCCAGGTGTTTGAGTATTTTCGGTTGTTTTTATTGTAGTTTATTTCTAATATTATGCCATCGTGGTCTGCGAAGACGCTTTTTATGATTTCAATCTTCTTGAATTTGGGGATACTTTGCTTGTGACCCAATATATGGTCTATTTTTGAATATGTGTCATGAGCACTTGAGTAGAATGTATATTCCGTGGCACTGGGGTGAAGTGTTCTGAAGATGTCTATTAAGTCCATCTGATCTAGTGAGTCATTTAGTATTGCTGTATCTTTGCTGATTGTTTGTCTAGAGGACTTATCCAGTGATGACAGTGGTGTATTAAAGTCCCCTACTATGATTGTATTGTTGTCGATCTCTCCTTTGATATCTTCCAGAAGATTTTTTATGTATTTGGGTGCTCCCGCATTGGGTGCATATATGTTTATCAGGGTTATATCTTCTTGTTGTATTGATCCTTTTAGTATTATGAAGTGACCTTCCGTATCTCTTGTTATGGCCTTCACTTTGAGGTCTATTTTGTCGGATATAAGTATTGCTACCCCAGCTTTCTTTTCTTTTCCATTAGCCTGAAAGATATTTTTCCATCCCTTCACTTTCAGTCTGTGTGAGTCCTTTCTAATGAGGTGGGTCTCTTGTAGACAGCAAATGTATGGGTCATGATTTTTTATCCATTCAGCCACTCGATATCTTTTGGTTGGAGCATTTAGCCCGTTTACATTTAAAGTGATTATTGAAAGGTACTTGTTTGTAGCCATTTCTTTTTTTGTGTGTGGCTGTTTTCTTTCTGGGATTTTTATTTCTTCTTTTTACACCAGTCCCTTTAGCATTTCTTGCATTGCTGGCTTGGTGGTGATAAACTCCCTTAGCCTTTTTTTGTCTGTGAAGCTTCTTATTTCCCCTTCAATTTTGAATGATAGCCTTGCTGGATAGAGTATTCTTGGATTCAGTCCTTTGCTTTGCATCACTTTGTAAATTTCCGTCCATTCTTTTCTGGCCTGATGTGTTTCTGTTGAGAAATCATTTGATAATCTAATGGGAGATCCCTTGTATGTAACTTTCCGTCTCTCTCTTGCAGCCTGTAAGATTCTCTCTTTGTCCTGAATATTTGCCACGGTAATTATGATGTGTCTTGGTGTGGGTCTTTTCGGGTTCACCTTGCTTGGGACTCTCTGGGCTTGTGTGACTTTTTTCTTCCCCACCTCAGGGAAGTTTTCTGATATTATTTCTTCCAATAGGTTTTCTAATCCTTGTTCCTCTTTCTGTTGTTCTGGCACCCCTATTATTCGTATGTTGTTTCGTTTCATGTTGTCCCAAAGCTCCCTTAGGCTCTCCTCCTGTCTTTTAATTTTTTTCTCCAACTGAAGTACAGTTTGGGTGTGTTTTGCTTCCCTGTCTTCTAATTCACTAATTCGGTCCTCCGCTTCTCCTAGTCTACTATTGATACTTTCAATGGTGTTCTTTATTGCAGCTATATCGCACTTCATTTCTTCTTGGGTCTTACTTAAGTTGTCGATTTTTTCATCTGTTTCTTCTTGCTTCTTGGATAAGTTGTCGATTTTTTCCTCCATCCGGTGTATGCACTCTAGGACCCTTATTCTGAATTCTTTTTCTGTCATGTTGTATGCCTCTGTATCACTTAGCTGCTTTTCTGGTGAGTCCTCTTTTTCTTTCCTTTGGGGATTTCTTTGTCTACCCATGTTTGATCTCACTGACGTATATAGATATTGAGTCGTTCAGTGGCTGCTCCCTAGGTGGCAGTGGTTCCTTGGGCTGTGGTTGCTCCTTGGGCAGTTGTGGTAGCAGCTGCTCCTCTGTTGTTAGCGGGTCTTCTGATGGGTGCTGTTCACAGCTGTTGTGGCTCTTCTGGCTGGTGGAGGGAGGCTTCACCCACAGCAGCTGTTCCTCAGACAGAGCGTGTGGAGATCAGGAGGCCGCTGTTGCTTGGATCTGCTGCGTTGATTTAAAGGCACAAAATACAACACAACAAGGCACAACGTACCAGGCACTGAACACAAATGAATTGCGGTATTAATAACCCCAAATAAAGATGGCCACCCGAGCTAAGAGAGTTGGGGGGTAAGGAAGAAAGAAGAGAAAAAGATAGAGAGAAAAACAGAACAAAGAGAAAAAAAAAGAAGAAGAAAAAGAAAAAAAAGAAAAATAGAATGAAGTAGAAGAGGGGAGGAGACTATTCATATGAGGAGAAAACTCCGATAGAACCGCCACTAATCCCAACAAATTCCAGCAATGGATCCCTGGAGTGAATACAAACTACAAACAGCCAATAATATCAAGTGAGGCAAGGGAAAGCAGAAGCACAAAAATAACTGGCCGGGGGGGGGGGGGGGCATGGGAGACAGAAAAAGAAAAAGAAAAAGCAGAACAACCTCACATACAATCCTTAAAGAAAAGAAAAGAGAAAAAAAACCCCAATATACTCAACAATCGAGCAAGCAACAACAGAACAATAGAGAAAAGGAGAGAATAAAAAATTTGGATAGTGAAGAAAGATAAGGGAGAGGTGGATAAGGATTTAGAGCAGGTGATTAGAAAAGGGATATATAAGTAGGGTGAAATTTAGACAGGGCGTACGAAGAATAGGGAAAATCTAAAGCAGGAATAGGGTAAGAGAAACAGGACAGCAAAAGGGGAAAAGTGGGGAAGAGAGTTTTAGCAGGGCAGCACAATTGAGGTAGAGGAAAATGATGCTAAAGGAATGATGAAAATAGAATGGAGAACCTTAGTCCCAAAATAAAATAAAGAGAAAATAAAATGACACTTTAAAAAAAAATGGTAAAATGGCAGCAGTAATAATACTGGTTAAAAATAAAAATGTAGTAATTAAAAGGGTAAAATCAGGTGATGAAAAAAGAAAATAAATGGTTTCTTAGTTAAAAGGTGAAACAATAATTTAAAAAAATAATTAAAAAAAAATGGGCTGTAATGAAGGTGCTTCAGATCTTCTGCTCCTCTTTTTGGCACACCAGGTATTCAGGAGAATGTTGAATTTCCCTCTGATACACTGTTCCTCCGTGTTGTAAGCCACAGTCCTGATTTTAAGGCAGGCTACATCGGTTTCCCAGACAGCCCTTATCTGTATTTACAGAAGAGTCAGTTCGTGGCTCTGCCTCTGGGTGGCAGTGCGTCGGGATTGACCTCTGAGGGTATAGGACCTCTCTGACCAGGTGTTCTCTATTGTACTGGAAGCTGGTTTGGAATGTCCTCCGCCCAGAGCTGGTTTTCCAGTATCACTCCCCGCTCTGTTTCCTAGGCTCCCCCCAAACAGCCTTCCCTTACAAGCTCTGTGACTGACCCCAACTGGGTAGTCCCTTGCACTGGGTTCAACAATCAAACGCACAGATTTAAGAGCCTGGGAAGTTGTGCGAACTCGCAACGCTTCACCTTCCAAATCTGCGCGAAGTCTCTGCGCGCGCTCTGGCTCCTGGCACCGAGTAGCCGGCAAACTGGCGTAATCTGAGGCTGCCCGTTTGTGTCCCGTCCAACTGTGGGCTTATTTATAGCGTTCCCTTCTGCCAGCAGCCCTGGGGGTGCCCTTCCACACTCGTGGGTCACGCTGGCTCCAACGGCCGCGGTCTTTGTGGGGCGCAGAGCCCCCACCCCCCTGCGCGCGTTCCACTCTCCAACCTAAATTTAGCAAACCGCACCTTTGGGGAAAGTCTAACCTTTCTGTGGGGAGAAGCAGAGTTCCTCTGAGTTCACGTAGTCGTGCTGCTTGAGAGTCGTTGTTGCTGGGTTAGTAGCTGGTCTCTGGATGCCGGTGACAGTCACCCAAGATGGCACGATCTCCGTGGCTGTGCCGGCGCACCCGGAGAGGTTTCAGCCTCAGCCTCTAACCGTTCCCTTTATCTAGGATTTCTCTGTCTTTCCTGGCTGCAGACTGTCTCAGCTGAATCTCCTCTGCTTATTCGGGCTGTATGCTACCCGTTTCAGCTGCCTGCCCTTATCTGCTCCGGGACAAGGCACCGACACGTCTGACTAAACCACCGCCATTTTCTTCTCCTTGGTGACTTTCTTAAGACCTCAAAATTTCAGTCTGTTTTCTCCTCAAATGGTGAGTGATTTGACTTATTTTTCCCAGGAAATGCAGATAACAATGTGTATATTACTTCTATGTGGCATCTTTGGCAACTCCCAGAAACGTCTATAAAAACAGCCTGTTTGAAGATCTGGTCCTAGGCACATACATGTTTCCAATGGGATTTGAAAAATCTGTTTGGCTCCAAAATACCTCCATCCTTAGTCTTGGCAGTGTATTAGAAGCTTCCCCATCAATCACTATCGTGTATTAGGATTAAAGATATGGTTAAAATATAACTGTATTCTGTTTGAGATACAGTCAACATGTACTCAGCATTTACACCTAGACAAGCATGGTAGTGACTGGATTTACACGAATGTAAATGCTCAGCGTGTGAAAGGGTCTGCCCTGTCTTCACCCTATCAAGTGGGTCAAATGGGCATTCAAGCTTGTGGCGGATGCCCTGTTCATTTTCTTAGGAGATAAAGGCCCAGTTAATTAATTTACTCATAAGACGTTCTTCGAAACATTTCACTGCTGATTGGGTAGCAGCAGTCTGCCTCAAAACCTCTCCCTGGGAGATGAGGCTAATTACTTGATCCCGCTCTTTTATGAGCTCATTTCACATTGGTTCCTGAAGAAGATTGATGCCTCAGCCCCTTTTGACTGAGGTCATACTTCTTTCTTATTTTAACTTGATTCATTTCCCATGGACTGAACTCTGAATACTTTTCCACTCGTGATTTCCTTCCATTTTCTTAGGTGTCTCCTGGGATGACTTGAATCTCTTCTGATAAGGTCACTGTCTTTGCTTTGCACTGAAACTGCTGCTCAGCCACCACACTGCTGTCAGATAGTCCAAATACCTTCGTTTTCTTTTGCTCATTTCCCCCCACAGCCACAAAGGTGCACTGGTTGATGAGCTCCAATGGTATCATCATGCAACCTATTAGAGTACATAAAGGTTACCTAGGCAGGGGCGGCAATATTTAGTGAGTACTTACTCCACGAGCCTTTTACAAGCATGATTTTATGTGGCCAACACAACAACCCTTACAGACATTTTCTCCTCTTGTAATGAAAAAGAAACTTAGTTTAGAGCTTTTAAATGAGTTGTCTAAGGTCACACTTAGGCTGTGGCAGAATATATTCTCAGGTCTTTTTTTAATCCAAAAACACCTATGCCCTTAATTACTATACTAATCTCTCTCTCTCTCTCTCTCTCTCTCTCTCTCTCTCTCTCAGTGTCTCTCTCTCTCTCTCTCTCAGTGTCTCTCTCTCTCTCTCTCTCTCTCTCTCTCTCTCTCTCTCTCGGCATCACAGCACGGAGTTGAACACTTGAATTTCTGGCATGCACTTGAAGTGATTAAAAGACTCGATGGGACACTAAGCAGGTTAGCAATAGTTACAGTGCGATCACTAGCACAGCGTCACCGTGTCTTCATGGCGGCCATAAAAGGAACCACTGTTCCAAGCACAGCCACTGCTGGAGCTGCACTGTTTACTGAACATCCAAACAACCGCTGCTATATACTCACCAGGAAGAGTTCTCACATGTCATGCTGAACCTGGGCTTATTCTCTGTCACTCATTTAACATTTGACTCTGCTTCACTCTTATAGAGCATCTTGTACCCAGCTCGGAAGCATAATGGAGGACCCTCTCCACTCCATGTTCACTCTTTAAATGCTTTAACATTATGCATACCCGGTTTTAGCAAAAATTAAATTGTATGCATTGATCAAAATATATTGGTGCTTTGGAGCCTCAGAATTCACTTCATTCAAGTGGCAAAGTGCAATAGATGAGCAGAGAAGAGCATAGAAGACTCGACAGAATCAGTGGCCTTGGATCTGGACCACAAAGAAAAAGTAGGATTTTACCCAATTCAGGAGGGGATAAAAGGCATTCCATATAAAAGAAGCAGCTTTGACAAAGGCCAGAGGACTCAACACACATGCACTGTTTGGGACTGCCAAGTGGATTATGTTGTATGGAGCTAAAAATGCAAGTATGGTGCTAAAAATGCAAGATAGACAGTAGCAGAAGAGACTGAAAGGGGGGGGGGTGTAACAGGTAGATTCTACATATGGTGATAATAAAACTTTCTGAAATTGGAAAACTTTTGGAAGTAAAAGGGATGCTATAAACGATGACACCAAAATAGCAGATGAACAAAATAGCAGATGACTTTCCCAACAAAACTATGAATGGTAACCCTCCTCATAAAGAGCTTTGGATGTTATGTTAAGGAAGTAACTGAGAAACTTAGACACAGGAACATTTTAGAAAATATTCTGGCAGTAGAGTGGGAAGAGGTAGCCTTGCAAAGAATTGGGAGTCACAGACCTATTATAAGCCAATTTCAATGAAAATGAAATTTCTGTCTCCATGTCCTTCATGGATCTTCCTTTGATCTCCTTGCTGAATCCTTTGAAAGGGCCACTACCTCTTCTTCACTCAAGTTCCAAAACAAATGAAAAAATAGATAATAAATAAGCAGGTGGGAGCCGAAATATTACTTTATTGTTGATATAGACTGGCTTGAAGAATGTGGTTTAGATCTATCTACTGGTTGCTTACTTGTATCAAATTCCAAACCACAGGCAGCTCTGGGCTGGGGCAAGACCCCTCTACTCCCTGGGGCAGAACCTAATCCTGGGATAGCATGCCCACTCCAGACAGTGTGCTATTCCCAAAATGGAAGAAGGAAGATGTTAAGCTTAAATGTTCCAATAAGAAAAGGCATTGTATTCTCCTAGGATGGGAGGATTGTAGGGGCAGAGACTGTAGCGTTCCCCTAGTGCTATTTATTGTTGCATGAAAGGAAATATTTAGGAGTGGGAAAAAACACACACTATTACCTCATAACACTCTTGGAAGTATTCTTTTTGGGCTCATTATGTACCATACACTGTCCAATTAGTTATTAGACATTATGTCACATGCATTTATATATTGTCTATAGTGATTTCTACCATGCTTTTACACACTTGTTTATATGTTTATGTGTTATCCCCAAATAGAGCTTCTTAAACAGTCTCTACTGAGCATAACTGCTGGGTTAACAGGCACTCACAGTCCCTCTGCAAATGATAGTGACTGCTGCCCAAGACACAGTGACTATTCTTTACTATAGGGTGTCCCAAAATTCACGCAAGAAGTAATTTTGATAGCAAACACAGGTTTATAATTAAAAATTGTAAATTTTTTATTGATTCATAAAGTATACAGTATAGGGTTATGTGTGGAATAGCACATAGGGTAAATGGCCTCCACGGCTTTGCTGGCACATACGCAAAGCTGTGGTCTTCATTGGTCTTCATTGTCCCTGCTCCTGGGCCATAATTTGCATTTGGTAATGCTTATCAAATTGAAGGGATTGAAATCAAAGGGCAACAGACATTAGAATCTGATTCAATAAACCAAGTAAAATTAAGCTTTTATTTTATTTTTTTGTTGTTGTTAATGCTCACGCAAAATTCAAATCTTGCATGAATTTTGGGACACTCTATATAGCTACCTGAGCACTTCTGTTCTCATGAGACACTCATTTGCTTACCAAAAGTCAGCTGAGTTTGTTCTCAAACCTTCTTTTAACAGTTATAAATAAAATTGTAATTATCCTATATAATAAAGAGGTAATATGCAAATTGACCCTCACGCCCTTGCATCAGAAGATGGCTACCCCCACATTGTCACAAGATGGCCGGCAGGGGAGGGCAGTTGCGGGGGACCAGCCCTACAGAGGAGGGCAGTTAGGGGCGATTGGGTTTAGCAGGGGAGCAGTTAGGTGTCAATCAGGCCAGCAGGGGAGTGGTTAGGAGGTGATTAGGCAGGCAGGAAGAAGCAGTTAAGGGCAATCAAGCAGGCAGGTGAGTGGTTAGGAGCCAGCAGTCCCGGATTGTGAGAGGGATGTCTGACTGCCGGTTTAGGCCTGATCACAGGGATTGGGCCTAAACCAGCAGTCAGACATCCCCTGAGGAGTTGCAGATTGGAAAGGGTGCAGGTTGGGCTGAGAGACAGCCCCCTCCCCACTAGTGCATGAATTTTGTGCACCGGGCCTCTAGTATAATATATTTACATATTACAAAAGTAAAGTGTGACAGAAGTTGGATCTATAAAGCTAAGTGAAATGCTTTGGAAAGGCTCAATATGTAGTCACCAAAGAAAAAGACCCTGACCCTTAAGTTCATATGTAAGTAATAACAGATTAGAAAAAGAAAAAAAAAAAAAGCAGGATTTTGCATACAGATCTTCAAAAAAATCTGTAAATTCTCACTTTACTTCATAGAAACAAAGACTAAGAATTATAAATAATATATTATGGTACAATCACTAGCCCTTTTTTTTTTTAAATATTTACATCAAAAGGTTGGCAAGTGTGTGGTCATTTATGTATATTAAGTTAAAATAAAATGTTTAATCTATGTATTACATTTATTTATAATTCCTTATTTATTATACTTTACTATTCTACATTGAGGTCCATTGAGTGCAAGAACCCTCTTTCATACTCTTTGTATTAAATCTTCTGGTTTTAATACTTTTGGAGGTGCTTGTAATGGTAATGGTGGTGGTGGCAGTGGTTCAGACTAGATTTGAGGAACAAGAATGAATCTTAGAAACTGTATCATTTAATGCACTGATAACAGATGAGTAAACTGAGACTTAGATAAGGATTTAATCATTGTCACATGCATAGGTAACAGTTGATGTTCAATAAAAGATGAACAATTGGATATTTTCATCCTAGGTAGGTTTCAGAATTCAAATACCCTTAGAAATATTATTAAAAATAAAAGTATTTGCTGAAACCGGTTTGGCTCAGTGGATAGAGCGTCGGCCTGCGGACTGAAAGGTCCCAGGTTCGATTCCAGTCAAGGGCATGTACCTGGGTTGCGGGCACATCCCCGGTGGGGGGATGTGCAGGAGGCGGCTGGTCCATGTTTCTCTCTCATCGATGTTTCTGACTCTCTATCTCTCTCCCTTCCTCTCTGTAAAAAATCAATAAAATATATTTAAAAAAATATTTTTCTATGTCTTCTTTATCCTTTCCCTAACATTAATCTCAATGGTCCCTTTTTCTTTATTTTGAGCTCTCATAGCCTTCATAAAGTCCATGTGCTCATTTTCACCATAATGACAATTCCCCTACATTTCTTGCTCAGTTACCACCAGGGATTAACTTTAAAAAGATAATGTTCTTGCCCAACTGGCTTGGCTCAGTGGTTGAGCCTTTACCTATGAACGAGGAGGCCGTGGTTTGATCCCTGGTCAGGGCACATGCCCGGGTTGCAGGCTCAATCCCCAGTGTGGGGCTTGCAGGAGGCAGCCAATCAATGATTCTCTCTCATCATTAATGTTTCTATTTCTCTCTCCCTCTCCTTTCCTCTCTGAAATATATATATATATTTAAGACAATGTTCTGGAAAACAGGCTCATCTATAAAAGAGATATTTTCTTCTCAAGCAGGAAAACACAGGATCTTATATGTGGTAAATGTACATCCATTTACCTCAGATATTTTACATTCACTTGAACTATATATTTTGGGGGAAAGTAATACACCCTATGAATCACTATGGAGAGGCAAAACATTTTCTTTGAAGATAACTTGCGATATAAGGTCAAGGTATTGGTGGGAGTACACTAAAAAATCTGCTCTGCCTTAAAATATTCATAGATGAGAAGGACTGTGGAGGAAAGACTTTCACCCCAAGTAGTCAGAGAATTTTCTCAATTTAAATATGGAGACTTAGATATACTTGAACATTGCTACAATACGAAAAAATGCTATTGTATTTTAATAATTCATTTAAAAACACTTCATTAAGATATTATTTTCTTAAAATTGTTTTTTGATAACTCCTTTAAAGGAAAAGTAGAAAACTATTCAAAAGTGTGTGATAATACCAAGGAGAAGAGTAAAAGTAAAGGTGTACAATTTTATATATGGAAAGTGTGTGTGTATGAATCATGCAAAATATATACATAATGTAAAAACATGTACATGTAAAAAAATGTAAAACATATACAAATATTGGACTTAGATATGCAAAGTGGCAAAATAATTGTGTTTGAGTGGGGCTATTTGTGATTTTTCTTCTCTCTGTTTTCTACATTTTCTTTGACATTATTTTTATATTTTTAAAATTATGTAAACATTTTTTGTTATCTTGGGTGGAATAAAATGCCAACTTAAGCTACTTCCCCGCATGAGAACAGAGTGCTCTGGCAAACTTTATAGCGTTAGCTTGTCAGAATGACTTTGACATTAAGGACTAAGATTAACCAGTGTTCCTGCTTGTGACTGATTACGTTCCTCTGTTCATTGCAGATGTGCTCTGCTCCAGGTTGGTGGAGCACGCCTAAATGGTGATTCTGCTCTGGTCTGCCACCAACCAGTCTTGAGGCCATGTCACCTCATAGAGGCTTGGTTGTTCATTTACGGAGTGATGTAAGTCGACTAGATTACCTAATGCCCATTCCAATGCCAACATTATATAATTATAGTTTGGGGCAATGATTACTGTGAATATTTAAACAGTAGCAGCATATTTTCCCAAATATTCTTCATTAGATGATTAATATTCAATGTGAACATCTCCAGTGAGAGGAAAGATTGAGTTTGCTCATAATATTTATTGGGTGCTCTAATTTTTATAATATTGTTAATGAAAAACTTTGTAATTTAAAAATGGTCTCCTTACTTCAAGCTTCAGTATTATGATCACACATATTTTATCTTGTGGCATTCATTTCTGTTTTTGGAGCTATGAAAATTATTTATAACTCACAATAAAATTAAAATACTTGAAAACTATTATTGTATGTTTTTTTCCTTATAACTCTTCTCTGGGGTGCTGATTTTGGCAATTAGTAAATCATTGTTGAACTTTGAAAATGAATTTCTAAGGAACTAAAGTTATGTTGTAAAGATTTAATGAGTAATGTGACTGGAGAGAAAATAAGAGCATTTTTTGAGACATCTGATATAAACATAATTTTAGCTTGGTGACTTAAGTCCTGATAGAGTTTTTCTATCCACCAAGTTGCAGGCACATGGTCATGTTTGAGGAAGTTTAAGAGGGAACAAGTAATGAAGTATTTAAGAACTGAACAATTCTTAAGAACTGGGAAACTAGGAATTAATAACTCAACAATAAACCTTTTTTTGGAAAAGGGGAAGTGAATGAGAAGGTGTGATGGAGGTAAGTTATTTTGAGGTAATGAAAGCAGGTAAATGTAGAAGCACCTACTAAGAGTATATTGACCCTTTGCTAGGGCACAGACCATCTACACAATTTTGGTGGCCAAATGGGAAACAAAAATGAGGGGCCCCTGTTTCAGAAATTAAGAGTTTCAGGACAGCAACAACAGATGTTTAAGTGAATTTTAGGCTCTTCTGAGTTAATATACCCCAACTTATTTAAAATAATTAATTAATAGGAACCAGGATTAAGGGAAGGAGACTAAAACATAATACAAAGTGTGTAAATGAGTGTAATAGTATCACAAATAAACAACATAATCCACTGAAGAGATGGAGGAAAAAGCATAGTCTTAGTAACTTTGCCAAATATTTTTATTATATTATCTGACAGAGACAAAAATAACTTTATATTTCAACTGTCATATTTCAGTAGGAGAATGGGTAATTAATTGGGAAACTGTGTATTTTTTTAACTATGTGTATTTTTGATTAAGCAAAGAAGTAGAAATAGTGGCTAATAAGTGCCAGGTTTTGTACTGTGGAAGAAAGGAGTTATAAATAAGCAAAGACGGGAGGCTAGGAGTTGTTAAAGTGGAATTAAAATATTAGAATAAATTCATGATTTTAATGTAGATATATAAATAGGCACAGGACATATAAAAGTGTGCTTATTAGTGTATATACGTACTTGTATTTCCTAACTCTGTTTACTTAAAAGACCTGTAAACAATTAAAACCAAGTAGCAATTAGCATCCCCACTGCCAGGATATTGGTTTCTTTCTTTCTTTTTTTTCTTTTCCTTTTTTTTTTTTGTTTTGTTACTCACCCGAGGATATTTTTTCCATTGATTTTTTAGAGAGAGTAGAAGTGGGGGAGAGACAGAGAGGGAAAAACATCAGTGTGAGAGACACAGGATTGGGGCCGGGCCAGAGCCTGCAACCAAGGTCATACCATTGACCGGAATTGAAACTGAGACCCTTCAGTCTAGGGCTGACTCTCTAACCACTGAGCCACTGGCTAGGGCAGATTTTGGTTTCTCAATGCTACTCTCCAACAAAGGGCACCAGGACTCCTTGGAGAAATGGCAGATTTCAGGGCAGGGAAAGTACAGGATAAGGGAGTGGCCAAAAAGTTATTGGGACATGTTTGAATGACTAAATCTGGCAGAATTAGAGCAAAGAAAAAATAACAAGAGTAACGTATTATAAAACATAAAAGAAAACAAATATCCACAAGCCCATAATGATACACACTTAAATAATTAAATAAAAAATAAATGAGAAGTAACAGTTCGTCCTTATGGTAGAATTCAAATTAAAAATTGTAGAAAGAATGATGAAAAAAATAACCTGCCAGTTATAAACACTACAGTTATAACTGTTTTAGGCAAGATTTATCAATGAACGTTAAAATTAGTGGGTGAAAATATGGTGAGAAATAAGGTATTTACATAACTTCAACTATCTTCCCGTAAGATATTTATTCATTGCAAAAGGAAAAAATGGTAGCTAGACATAGCAGATCCCATCTCAGCAAAAACATTTTCAGCAGTGCATGGATAGGAAATACCAATAACTTGAGCTTCCTGATATAACTCAACATCATTTCTGTGATATACTTGGCAAAAATGTTTATCACCAGAACCATCAGACAACCTTACATTGAATGACATTCCACAAGATAACTGGCCAGTACTCTTCAAAAGATTCAAGATCATGAAGAATAAAAACTAAGGAATTGTCTTGGATTATAGAAGTCTCAAGAAACTAAGTGACATCTAAATAAATGCAATGTGTGGTCCTGATTGGATCCTGGATTAGAAAAAGGACATGGCTGGGACAACTGTTGAAATTTCAGTGAGGTGACTAGATTAGTACTACTATTAAATAAATGGTAATTTCCTGGTTTTGTTAATTTTATTGTGTTATGCAAAGATGTCAGCTTCTGGGAAAGATGAGTGAAAGATACAAACTTTTTGTATTAATTTGAAAATGTTTTTCTAAATCGGGAATTATTTCAAAATAAGAAGTGAAAAAAGTAATCGCACAGAACATGTTTTGTTCATAATGAATTGCATTGATATCTGAAAAAGAAGAAGACTATGATGTGTATGTAGATACCCTTGCGTATGCTAATATTTTTAATGAGATGTATGGTATCTTTTAGAAAAAATGTACACCGAAATGTTAAGATCAACTTACCTTTAGGAAGTTGAATTACAGGTAATCTTTTCTTTTTTTCCTCTTCTTTTATTTCCTTTTTTCTTTACTTTATTTCTCCCACTTCTTCCCTTTTTTTCTTTCTTCTCCTTCCCTCCCTACTCCTTTTCTTGTTCCTTTCTTCCATCCTCCCTTTTTCTTTCCTTCCTGTCTTGCTCTTTTCCTCCCTCCCTCTCTCCTTCCCTTCCTCCCTCCCAGCCCTCATTCATTACTCCCTCCCTTTCTTCATTTCTTTGTTTCTTTTTCTTGGCTTTCTTTCTTTTTGCTTTTCTGTTCTTTCCACATTTTCTGTAATTAGCATATATTGCTTTTGTAATCAAGAAAACACAGTGTAGTTATAAAATAACACAAATTAAAACAGGTTACATAGATAAAATTAAACTTTTAACTGTATTTTTAAATTTAAACTTGAGAATAGAGATTGTCAAAATAATTTCCTTTATATGTTGCATTTTTTCCTGTTTCTCTCTTTGTCTTAGGTGGCTATAAGAAATGCATGAACCAAAGCCAGGTAAAGATGGCCCTACGATGAGTGTTTCCTCTAACTTCTCTTAGACTATACTAATTGAATATACCAATAATCTCTGCTTCTCTTCTCATGGCATTAATAAAATCCATAAATTCATTTTGCATAATACATATCCATAATAGCAATATATTAAGGAATCCCTTTTCAGTTAAAGAAAGCTTGTGTTATCTCTTCATGTAAAGTATATTTATAAAATATTAATATGCACTTTGCAAAAAGAATACATAGGTTTTGATTAATATTAACTATCTGAGGGTTCCATGATTGTTATAATGTGGTTACCAAAGACTTCAAGTATAGTTTTTAAAGTGAAATGATTATTAGGCCAGAATCTGGAACCCTTCTGTCTAATTTTAAATCCTAACTCCAAAACCGAATACTTTGGTGGCATTAAAAAAGTGACTTAACCTGTCTGTGCCTCAGTTTCTTCATACAGTTTCATACATAAAATGAAATAATAATATTACCTGTTTCTTAGGATCATTGTAGAAAGAGATGAATGATTGAAGTTAAGTCACTTAGAATAGTGCCTGGCACATAGTAAGTGCACAGTAATTATAAGCTGATATTATTTCTATTAAGCAAACTGTGATCCTGTTCAATGGTGACCTCCAAATGATAGAGTGACGATTCCCACTTTAATCAGACTTTGCTTTAATCTTACCGTCTTTGTACATTAGAACGGGAACCACGTTTGCATAATATCTACACTAATAAAAGAGAAACATGGTAATTAGTGTCACTCCGCTACCCTTCCCATTGGCTAATCAGGGCGATATGCAAATTAACTGACAGCCAAGATGGCGGCCGGCAGCCAGGCAGCTTGAAACTAACATGAGGCTTGCTTGCTTCAGTGACGGAGGACTCCAACGTTCCCCCGCCTGCTGCTGCAGGCCTCTGAGCCTGCAGTATAAGAAACTCTGTAACAAATACCGCCGGACTTCAGCCAGTAGGATCGCAACATTGTAAGCAAAGGCCAGAAACCAACTTTCAGCAGCGGAGGCCTAAGAGCTGGAGCCAAGCCTCAAGCTAAAGCTGGCCCAGAATTAAAAAAAAAAAAAGGAAAAAAGGAGTGGTTGGGAGCTTCAGTCACCCCCAGCCTGAAAACAGCCCTCAGCCCCTCACCCAGACTGGCCAGGCACCCCAGTGGGGACCCCTACCCTGAAGGGTGTGTGACCAGCTGCAAACTGCCATCATCCCCTCACCCAGGCTGGCCAGGGACCCCAGTGGGGACCCCTACCCTGATCCAGGACACACTTCAGGGCAAAACAGCCGGCCCCCACCCGTGCACCAGGCCTCTATTCTATATAGTAAAAGGGTAATATGCCTCCCAGCACCGGGATCAGCGTGACAGGGGGCAGCGCCCAAACCCCCTGATCTCCCTGCAGCTCTGTGTGTGACAAGGTAGAGCCATAACCTCCCCATAGGCCCTGCCCTGAGTGTGAGAGTGGTGGCACCCCAACCCCCTGATCGGCCCTGCTCTGTGGGTGATAGAGGGCTGTGCCCCAACCCCCCCATCCCCCCACGGGCCCTGCTCTGTGTGTGACAGGGTAGAGCCATAACCTCCCCATCAGCCCTGCTCTGTGCGTGATGGGGCAGTGCCCCAACCCCCTGATCGGCCCTGCTCTGTGGGTGATAGAGGGCTGTGCCCCACCCCCCCATCCCCCCACGGGCCCTGCTCTGTGCGTGACAGGGTGTGGCGCTGCAACCTCCCCATCGACCCTGCCTTGAGTGTGACAGGGGGCGGTGCCCCAACCCCCCAATCGGCCCTACCCTGAGCATGACTGAGGGTGGCATTGCAACCTCCCAATCCGCCCTGCTCTGTGCATGACAGGGGGCTGCAACCCAACTCCCCAATCGGCCCTGCCCTGAGCCCAACCAGTGGCTGCACCTAGGGATTGGGCCTGCCCTCTGCCACCCGGGTGCAGGCCTAAGCCAGCTGGTCGTTATCTCCCGAGGGGTCCCAGACTGCAAGAGGGCACAGGCCGGGCTGAGGGACCCCCCTCCCCCCCGAGTGCACAAATTTTTGTGCACCAGGCCTCTAGTTTTCATTATAAAAGTTGTCTTGACATATATAACAGACCTTTCCTTCAAGGTCAAAGTGCCTTATATTTGTTTAGAATGTATAGGTGAGAGGTATATATATATAAAACTTGGTTTCAGTTTAAACTTCACACTTTTTTACACCCTAAAGAATAAAGCCCCTAGCCCATAGGAGTGACTACCTACCTGAGTTTTGTATGTCAAACTCCAAGTTGCAGTTAATTATCTTAATTACTTTTTCACTATAATTTGATCCCTTAAACCCCATTTGGTCGCAATTTCTGGTAATGTTCTGAGTTAAACCAATGAAGAACACAAAAAATAGCACACCATTGCAGCTGTGACTTATATCATGTATAACTGGAGATAACAAAACAAAATGTATAGGTAACAGTTAATAAGTTACATGAAAAAAAAAAACTGATAGAGAAAGGTGCTGGCTGATGTTGAAGATAAGTAAAGAGGAAGAGGCACCACAGGAAAAAAGAAGATAGAAGAAATAAAGAAATAAGAAAGAGGTAAGGGAACAGAAAATATTTGGAAGGGAAAAAAAAAAAAGCCAACAGGTGAGGACTGAGAGAAAGAATGCTCAGTCAATTCAGCTAAAAAATGAGGAAGAGCATGTTGAGCCAAGACGTAGCTCCTGTGGAGAAGAAGAGAAGAGGAATTGTTCCTATAAACATGTGGAAATACTAGACTAAAAAAGCTAAATATCTGAACTAAAAATAATAAAAAGTGAAACCACATTTGCTTAAAGTCAATGACAGATCCAGTTCAAAAATGGTAAGTCAAGGCTGATACCCACGTGGCTGAGTTATTGGGTTTCTGAAGCTGAGGAAGCAGGCTCTGAAGTTGCATGAAGATACGGGGGGGAGGCCAGGCAGCGTGGCCTCAGTGCTGCAGGACACTCCGGGGAGGGAAGCCCCTGCAGGAAACCCAGCACTCCTGCACTTAGCCTCCCCTCCTGAAGAGAGGTAAGGGAATTAACTGTCTCTACCGCCGAAGGGAAGATACCATTGAAGAGAAACTGAAATCCCAAGCCTCCCTAACATATAAATATGGAATGATAATGCACATAGCCTGCGTGGTTTGAGAACTACATGGCCAAATTCAACGTAAAAATTGCCCCAGGATCGTTGAAGTCCTTGAAATCTCCCAAACAAACAAGCCAAAAATATCTCTGAAGTGACATTTGCACATTTGCACATTTTGGCTTCCAAAAGAAAACAATAAAAAAATGAATGAATAAATAAATAAATAAATAAATAAATAAATAAATAAATAAATATTTTGACTAAAAATAATTATTCATGCATAGCAAATAAAGCAATGTGAGAACTGGCAGATACAATGAAGAGAAGAATGACTAAACCAGAAATAAATTTAAAATATAATCTTAAAATGATTGAAAAGATAAGTGAAATAATAAAACCAACTATAATAATAAAAGCATAATATGCTAATTAGACCGGACAGCCAAAAGACCTTCTGGATGTCCTCTGGATGACCTTCCGGATGAAGCCTGGGCTGCGAGGGCCAAGGGCAGCTGCCATGGCTGTGAGGGCCATGCCCCTTGCACAAATTTCATGCATTGGGCCTCTAGTAATAAAATAAAAGTGAAATGAAAGGGCCTGAAGTTAAATCCAAAAAGGCCTGGGATTGACTGAGTTTACCAATAAGTAATTGAACAACAGGTGTTTAATTTTTCTGAGCTTTAATTTTCTCATGGAATTATTGATATAGCTATTGCATGGTATTACTTAGATGAGAAAATGCATGTAAAGTTCTTAGAAGATTAGGTGTTTTCAATAAATATTAGTGTTTATTTTACTGCCCATGTATGAATGAGAAGTCAGAAGTTGAAGTTTGGTCTACATTCTATTTGCATTTCTAAGTACTAAGGTCTATTTAGTGGATATTCAATTTTGAAACATAGATTTTCTAATAGCAGCATTGGAAGAAATTAGTATGGAATAGTTTATCTATCAAGATATGCAATTAACTAACTATGGTCACATATACATTTTCTGTTCACCTATACGTGCAATGCCCGATTCAGGGAAGTATAAAATAGAGTCCCAATGCCTTCCTCAAGCATGGCCTTCTCTAGGGAAGAGGGCACAAGAACAGCACAATCAATTTTTCCAGATATAGCTTAGAATTATTTTTGTCAAATTTAAAATATATCCTTTTGGGATGTTAATTCGAATTGCATTATATATATATACAGATAATTTTTGGAAAATGTATACCTTTATAAAAATCTCTTTTTCTTTTCATCCAGAAATCTGGTATTACTCCTTCCTTTTAGTTATCTTTCTTTCTTAAAAAAGTATTTTTATTGACTTCAGAGAGGAAGGAAGAGAGAGAGAGAGAGAGAGAGAGAGAGAGAGAGAGAGAGAGAGAGAGAGAAACATAAATGATGAGAGAGAATCATTGATTAGCTCCCCCCTGTACAGCTCATATTGGGGATCGAGCCCACATCCTAGTCATGTGCCCTGACTGGGAATCCAACAGTGACCTCCGGTTTCATAGGTCAACGCTCAACCCCTGATACTAAAGACCCAATGCACACAATTCGTGCAAGGGGCTCGGCCCTGGCAGCCGCAGCTTTGTCTGGAATGTCATCCAGAAGGATGTCTGGGTTGGTAGTTTGGCTGTCTGGTCTAATTAGCATATTATGCTTTTAAAATATATATATATATATATATATATATATATATATATATATATATATATAGTATATATAAGGTATATATATAGTATATATATATATATAGTATATATAAGGTATATATAATCACTGAAGTTTTATCATATTTTCATAACTATTTCTCATATAATTAATTCCTATATATTTTCAACCTTGGTTTCTATAGTGGCTGACATCTTAGATACTATTAGGTATGCAAGGAAACTTTTGATAGCATTTCCTTCTCTTAAGTATTTCAAGATGACTTTTTTGCCAGATGGTGACATCTTCTGGAATTTTTTTCTTATAAATCATTTTTACTATTATTCATCACATTGATAAGAATTTTCAAATAATATGACATGATAAGGAGAGAGAATAGGCTTGTCCATTCTACATTTGGTTTTCTAAATATGACACTTTCCTTGTATCGTTTTGTAATTTCTACAGATGATTATTTGTTTTTCTCCCCTTTAAAGTAGTAAAATATTTTATTAATAAAATGCCCATTTGGAACTCCCTTTTCTTCCTGTATATACCTTAAGTCATTATGAAGTGAAATTATTTTAATAAACTTATGAAAAGTATGTACTAGTATTTTGAACAACCTCAAAAGGGTGATTGGAACCATGGTTTATGTTTATGTGTTATCTCTTCCTTTCTTAGGTCTGAGTATTAAAGCCAACTTTACTATCCTGGGATTAATATGTTTCTTACAGTCTGAATAATGCAAAAGTAAAACTCTACTACAAGTTCTTGAAGACAAGGACATTCTCTGTGATGAACATAACTCAGTGCCTTAAAGGAATATGCATGGATTAGATAAAACCACAATAGAAACATAAAACATTTTCAATTTTACTAAAATACTTTTTTCTGCTGAAGACTCAATACCTTTATATTTAAACAACATGGATGTTTATTGAAGTAAAATACTAAATTGTCTTTTACTAATAATGGTGCTTAGTGGGAAAGTTTGATTATCAAGCCCACTTGATCTGTTAAGCTATTTTTACTGCTCCATTTTTTTTTATTCACCTTTTTAAATTTTATTTTGTAGTTTTTGCTTTATATATTTTGAGACTATGATATTTGGCAGGGTCTTATTTTTATTTTTGTCATTTTTATATTGTTGTTATTATTATTTGTTCACAGTCAATGCTTTGTGAGACTGTTTTCTTGATTTCCAATGCCTTTGATCAACCTTCTACTCCTACCTCATTGCTCAATTTACTGTTTTCAGATACACGTTCTTTAGCAATACTCTCAGGAAGAACTCCTAGAAGGTAAGATTCTCTCTTTCTCTCTTCCTCTGAAGATGTCTTTATTTCTCCTTTGGTCTGAAGCAAAAATTTATCTAGGTATACAATTCTAAGTTCAGCATTTTGAAGATATGGCTTCAGCCTTTATTGTTTTTGATAAATACTTTTGCTCTCAATGTAACTGTTCTTCACATGCACTTGTTTTTATTCTCTGGAAGTTTTAACAAAAGTTTGGATTTGAATTTATTTTTATTTATCATGTATTTTTCTTACCGTGCTTTTTAAATTAGAGAATTTTGTCATATAAATTCTCAGGCATTATATTTTTGTAATATCATATCTTATTTTCCTCCAACCTTTGAGATATTATTGACATATAGCATATGTGTGTTTAAGTATACAATGTGATGATTTGATACACACATATATTGTGAAATGGATAACAAAATAAGGTTACTTAACACCTCCATCCTCTTACATTAACATTTTTTTTTGTGGTAATAACATTTAAGATTTATTCTGGTAACTTTCATGTATATAATATACTAGAAGCCCGGTGCATGAAAATTATGCACTCAGGGAGGTCCCTCAGCCCAGCCTGCGCTCTCTCTCAGTTAGGGAGACCTCAGGGGATGTCCAACCGATGGCTTAGGCCCGCACCCCGTGGACATCCTTAGTGCTGCCACGGAGGCAGGAGAGGCTCCCGCCACTGCCACTGTGCTCGCCAGCTGTGAGCCCAGCTCAGGGCTTCTGGCTGAGCGGCTCTCCCCCTGACCACCAGGGGGCAGCTCCTGCATTGAGCGTCTGCCCCCTGGTGGTCAGTGTACGTCATAGCGACCTGCCATTCTGCCATTCAGTCAATTTGCATATTACCCTTTTATTATATTATACTAGAGGCCTGGTGCACAAAAATTTGTGCACTCGGGGGGGCGGGGGGGGGGGGGGAGGACGGGGGCGTCCCTCAGCCCGGCCTGTGCCCTCTCGCAGTCTGGGATCCTTCGGGAGATAATGTCGTGCTGGCTTAGGCCTGCTCCCAGGTGGCAGAGGGCAGGCCCAATCCCTAGGTGCAGCCCCTGGATGGGCTCAGAGCAGGGTTGATTGGGGAGTTGGGGCGCCGCCCCTTGTTATGCACAGAGCAGGGCGGATTGGGAGGTTGCAATGCCACCCTCAGTCATGCTCAGGGTAGGGCCGATTGGGGGGTTGGGGCACGGCCCCCTGTCACACTCAAGGCAGAGTTGATGGGGAGGTTGTGGAGCCACCCCCTGTCATGCACAGAGAAGGGCCAATCAGGGGGTTGGGGCGCTGCCCGCTGTCACGCACAGAGCAGGGCCCATCAGGGGTTTGAGGAGCTCCCAACTGTCACTCACAGAGTAGGGCAGATCAGGGGGTTAGGGCGCCGCCAGTGTCACACTCAGTGCAGGGCCGATGGGGAGGTTATGGCTCTACCCCGTCACACACAGAGTAGGGCCCATAGGGAGTGGTTGGGGCGCCGCACCCTGTCACACACAGAGCCGCAGGGAGATCAGGGGGTTTGGGCGCTTCCCCCTGTCATGCTGATCCTGGTGCTGGGAGGCCTTGTGGCTCCGCTGATCCCGGTGCTGGGAGGCATATTACCCTTTTACTATATAGGTTAGAGGCCTGGTGCATGGGTGGGGGCTGGCTGGTTTGCCCTGAAGGGTGTCCTGGATCAGGGTGGGGGTCCCCACTGGGGTGCCTGGCCAGTCTGGGTGAGGGGCTGAGGGCTGTTTTCAGGCTGGCGGGTGACTGAAGCTCCCAACCGCTCCTTTTTTTCTTTTTTCTTTTTCTTTTTTTTTTTATCCTGGGCCAGCTTTAGCTCTGGCTCCAGCTCTGAGGCCTCTGTTGCTGAAAGCAGGTGTCTGGTTTGTTTGGGCTCTATAATCGAGACACTGTATCAACTCCAGCTCCGAGATCCCAGATAACTGAAAGCTGGTTTCTGGGGTTTTGTTTAGCTTCTGTATTTGTTACAATGTTTCAAACTGCAAGCGCAGAGGCCGGCAAGGCAGGTGGGGAACGTTGGAGTCCTCCATCACTGAAGCAAGCATGCCTCATGTTCGCTTCAAGCTGCCTGGCTGCCGGCCACCATCTTGGCTGTCAGTTAATTTGCATATCGCCCTGATTAGCCAATGGGAAGGGTAGCGGTCGTACGCTAATTACCATGTTTCTCTTTTATTAGATAGGATAGGATAGCACTGTTGTTAACTAAAGTCACCATTTGTACATTAGATCTCCAGTACTGATTCATCTATAGCTGGAAGTTTGTACCCTTTGACCAACATCTCCCCATTTTCCCCACACTCCCAGCCTCTGGCAGCTACCATTCTACTCTGTATTTCCATGAGTTTGGCTTTTTATTTATTTATTTTTTGTTTTTTATCTTTTAATTACAGTTTACTTTCACTACTATTTTGTATTGGTTTCAGGTGTACAACAAAGAGGTTAGAGTCTAACTGTTAGACAATCAAGTTTGCCTTTTACAAATTCTACATATAAGTGAAAATGTACTGTATTTGTCTCTCTCTGTGAAACTTATTTCAAAAAGTTCATCCATGTTGCCACCAAAGGCAGGATTTTCATCCTTTTTTTTTTTTTTCTGTGTTGGCCATTCAGTTTCTGCCTTTCTAATCTGCTAACCTCTGCCTCACTGAGGTTTTTAATCTGAGGACTGCATTTTTCTGCTCTGGGTAGTTTCTTCTGGATCAGATTTTCTCTGCCTCGTAGTTGTATGACTGCCTTGACTTCTGTAAAGCAGCATCGACTATATGCTTTTTGTAAAAAATTATTTTTAGAAAATGTAACTCTTCTGACTGCTCTTCTGAGTTACTCTTTTTTGAACTTCCGTGTCATTTCATATACCCAGCAATTTTATTGTACTAGTTTATCATTACAAAGATCTTTCTAGGACCGATCTGCTTTGGTGTGAAATGGGACTTGTCAGAGGTTGGGAGACTGTCTTTCAAGCCCAAATGAAGGGGGAAGAATAAAGTGCCATATATAGCAGCTGTGCTTTGTCAGTTGTGAGCCCCATTACCAGCAGTCTGTAGAGAGAGAGCCAGTGCTGGAGACTTTGCAGCAGGAAGCCTCTCTCTATATCAAAGACCACTGTTTTGTGTTTATCGTGGCCGTCACCTACCCTGGCAGCTAAGGTAGGGACACTTCCAAGGATGCACTGTGAGCAAGTCTGTGGGATTCAGACATGTAGGGCAAACAGTCACAGGGCACCTAGGAGACTTGGTGGGATCACATATTCTTGTCTTACTGATATACAATTAGGTCTGCCACCTGTTGGTACTAGTGAGTGAATATCCTTTTTTTAATTTAATTTATTTTATTTTTTTGACACTTGGAAAAGGATAAGCACCAGTTAGGCATTCTGGATTCAGCCTTTACAAAGGCAAATCATCTCTTAAAATTTCTTTCAGATGTAGAAATAAACCAGAGTAAAAAATTTCAGACATATTTTTGACACAAGCTAACAGTAAGCCTAGAATAATTTGCTAAATGTCACAAGAGAGGAAAAAATTGGTTGGAATAAATAGCTGCCTTCAAGCTTAACTGTAGTATTTTCTTGTATCTGTGCTTTAAAAATCACCCCTGTTAGCTAGCAGAACACATTAAATCACAAGGAGTTAGCATTGTGGTTAATGTCTTGTTCTTTATGAACTGCACGGGCCTAGATATTATAGCACATATTTTACATATGTAATTCTGCTTGGGGACTACTTTAAAAACCTATGTACAATATGCTGAATTAATAATGCTTATAAGTGTAATATATATGGGGAGAGTTTGAAAAACCCTTGATGAAAGCTGATATATATTTATGAGGTGCCAGATGTTTGCCTTTAAAAGTAATTTTTACTAACCCACACTATTGAGGTTTGTATTGAAGTGGTCTCTTTGTGGTTGTATATTATTTAAAATATGTTCTGTGAGACCTAGGCACAATGGGGTGAATAAAAGAATAAGTATCTGTCTAAATTTTATGTACTTTTTAAAATTAGACCATTGGGGTGCATTTTTTAATGCAGGTGCAGTGGATTAGACAGAAAACAATAAAAAGAGTTATATATTTCATGTACAACTGCAGGTGTTGAAAATGTACATATTATTGTTATTTTAATATTTTCTTTTCTTTTTATTATGAGGGTAATCATGATATCATATGCTTATATATATATAATATTTCTTCCAAGGTGTTCAAACACATTACAGTCGTTAATTATTTTACATTTCTTAACTTCCCTGAAGGGAAGCAGGGGCAGTAATATCACCCCATTTCACAGATGAGGTAACTGGTTACCAAAGGACCACTCTTCCACTGTCTCTGGGACAATTTCCATCCATTTGTCAGATATTTTTTCCTCTGGACTTCCACAGTGTTTGTCCCCTGGGCTGTTTCTGTTGCTGTTGACCACCAGCTACCAGTCCTCTGGTGACTGCCCCTGCTACTGTGACTGGAAAGTGCTCCTTTCTTCCCAAACACAAGGCAGAGTCCACACTGCAAAGTGTAATGAAATTTTAGCAACTCTTTGGGAAAGAAGAAGGTGTGCAGAACTAAGTGACAGGTCCCCTATTGGCTGCCTCTTGTCCTCTTCCTGACCCGCAGGGCTGTTCATCTCTGACCACATCTCGGAGTCTGACCTACTCTAGGCTCCAGGAAGTCCAGGCAGTTTTTCTTCCCCTAATCGAAAATCCACTTCCTTAGGTTCCAGGATTAACTTTCCCCCAAGTTGGAAGTTTCCATTTCTCTTAAAGGAAATTCCATCCTCATCCACAGGAGTGTGTTTCATCTTACGGCCGTGGCACCACATTCACACAATAGTCAAATTCATTATGTCTGGCTTATTTGACTTGAATCACATCATGTATGACAGAAACAGTTCAGCCAGATGGCTCTGCACCTAATTCTTTTTCTCCTCATTAGGGAGTTAGTATATGCTCGTGTTTAGTCTCATGCAAGCCTTCTTGTTTCTGCGATACACGATCCCCCAGAGCATGATAACAGACCACTCAGCCGAAGCTGAAGTTCTAAGGCCCATCAGTACACTGGGACTCTGTTGGAGTCTCATGTATCTGTCATTGTAATCATTCACTCAATTACTAATTCATTAAGCATTTATTTAAATGTTTGTGTGAGTGTGGTGGTTATGAAGATATGGCATAACAACATATCAGACAGGGTCCTTGCCTTCAGTTATCTTACAGTTTAGAGAAAGTAAAATAAAAGCAATTGCCATAATTTCTTCTTTACAAAAAGCATCCCACTTTCCACCTACAGATTGGACCTTTTCTACTGGATACCATAGTGAAGGACTGTTAATCCGGTGCTCCAATAAGAAATGGACACCGCTGGTTCCTTTGATCTCCCTCTATCTCCCTGTCTCTCTGGAAAAGCTAAAAGGCATGTAATTATTTATAGCAACACACAGACCACCACTTGCTCTAACTTATCCAAAGAAATAGCAATAAAAGTTTGGGCAGCTGTTGCATCTGTGAATTTTTCTACAGCTAGGTAAATATTGTTCTGAAGGTCTATCTCATCAGTAAACCTAAATGAACAATAACAGAAGATTATGTGAAAATATGGACTGAGTTTCTTTTATAGAAATTCTTAAGAATATACTTGATAGGAACACGGTCTTTAAGTGGCACGATCTTTCCTCTTATATAAATAAAACATTTTATTTGTGCAGAATAATTACAAACATATTTATCTTAACATGTAGAATGTTAGGTAATTCCATTGCTTATGAAAATTATGAATTAGAAATAGGAAAAATATTAAAATATGGAGGTTTCAAAGTTTGTACAAAGAGATAATCTGTAGGCGAAAATTGGAAAATCCACTCAACTCAGTTTAAAATTAAATAGCAAGTATAACTTGTATTGAAATTTTATTATGTAAATATATTTTCTAATCTTTGCATATCAAAGGGAATAATTTTTGCTTTCTTGTCCTTATATAAATTCATGAGTTTATGGAATCTTAAGAGTTGTCAAATACTTTAGAAGAATTTTCATTTTAACTCCCACGGAACACTGAAACCCATTTCTCCCCATAATGTACAGATTTTTCTTCTTCATTTAAACACATAAAAAAAGAAAAACTCACATTTTTGAGGCAGTTCATTTCAATGTTGTGTAGCCCTGAAGGCTTTCAGGAATTCTCCATTATACCTAAAATCCTGCCATTTTAGTCTCCTATATGTTGGCTTGTTTGGTTCTATCTTTTTAAATAAGTGAAAAAAAAAATGTGCCCTCCACTGCCCATTCTATTTTCCACCTTTCTCTATGGTAAGAGAAGACATGTTATTTCAGGCAGGGGAATAACATGAACAAACATGCAGAGCACGCACTGTATGAATTAAGCTCAGAGCATTGGCTAGAGCATGGAATTCATGAAGAGTGGTAAAACAAATAGAAAAGTTGGAAATGAAGACTGGGATCTGATTGTGGACAGCTGTAGGCAAAATAATCATTGATATTTTTGTTGGGCAAGGTAAATGATGTGATTATAAATCTGCTTCAGGAAGATTGCTCAGGACATAACCAATCATGTAAAGTATGAGTTCCGTTTTTATATGAATTTTTGGTCAATTCTTCCCTCCATATGTTAGCTTTTCTGCATTCCAGCTCGTGTAATCCCCTTTCCTTGAATGTAGGCTAGACTTAGTAACTAGATTCTAACCAATAGAATACAGTAAAAGTGCTAGGATTTTACAATATGTTTAGATTACCAAAAAATGTGACCTCTATCTTAAAAGCAAAATAAAACAATAAAAGAACCAGATTCTGTTGCCTTCTCAGTTTCCATGGTTTCATGAAGCAAGATGGTATCTTGGAAAGGTCTCTATGCAAGGAACTAAGGGTTCTTTCTGGTCAACCACCAAGAGAAAATGAGACCCTCAACCTGACAGTTTGCAAAGAGCTGAATCCTGCACACACATGTGAACTTAAATATAGATATTTCCCCAGATAAGTCTTGAAATGACTATGTCCCAGCTGACTCACAGATTGCAGCCTATAAGAGACCCTGAAGTAGAGGACCTGGGTTCCTGACCTAAGAAACTTAGAAAACAACTAAAGTGTTGTTTTAAGCGGTTAACTTTTGTGGTAAGTTGTTACAGAGCAATAGATAACTAAAGCAGAGATGCATGTGTGATATCTTACAAGCATATGATAACACTGAGCAACAGTAAATGTGGAAAACAGAAAGAGCTTAACCTTGATGCACAGGTTTTGAGGATGCAAACATGGTGAACAAGGGCATAGTGATACCCAGAAATAATGGTGGACAATGAATATTTAGATTATGGGTTTTTTTTCAGGGTTCTGGTCTCTGTACATTTGTAAAGTTCATTCATGTTCAATAATAAAACATAGAATGATATTGTCTGGATTGAGGTATTACTGGCAGTAAAATGGAATACTTCTTTGTCCCTAAAGAGCACACTTTATAAATTTTTATAAGCAGTTTTGTAGATGCAAAGCATGTGCAAGGTTAAAATGTTCAAGTTTTTTTTTTTTTTCTAGTTGGCAGAAGACCAGTGAAATGAAGGCACTAAATGGGATCTCAAAAATTACAACAGGGGTGAGCCCTTATGTCTAATGTGTCCCTGCTACCATTTTTTTCAAGTGAAGAACTCATTCCAAATACTTGAACTTACAGAGCAGACCTTTGGCACTGTGGCCAAAAGCATAAAAACTAAAACCAACAACACAAACAAAATGAAGGGCTGCCAAACCAAATCAGACTACTTTATTTTATCCAGCCAAATCCAAAAATTAACAACTTCCTTATTGTGAAAATAACTCATTAATAATTTTCTATGATTTTCGCATTTTGTTAAAGAATCATTAACTACGTAATGTGATCAGGTTTCCTCATTGGGAGAACTAGAAATGCTGAGGAAAATATATAGGAACAATTCCTTTGAGACATTGGAGACCTAACTAGACAAGAAGAATTATAGGGCCAAGTTTCAGGAAGAGATAGAAACCCCAAGAAGTGAACCCAATATTTGGGCCTCCTTTTCTCCTAGGTTTAGAAGCATCTGTAGATTCTATTAGAGGCAAACTAGAACAGAACTTTTGATAAATGAGCAATGTCGACAAATGAAAATTCAAATCTATGCTTGTCAAAATAGGAGCCCCAGAAAACTCCTTTCATTTGAATTAGGATCTTCTAAGGGCTACACTGCAGAAGTTAAAACTACATATCCTTGCCTTCACAGGGTTTGAAGCCAACATTGGAACCATTTCAATCTCAGTAACTTGATTAAGGCGATCAGTAATTGCTGCTGGTCTAAATCAAATATAAGTCCTCAGAGAGGTTCACTTTCAGGTAAGATGTAGCCCTTCAAAGCAGACCAGAAACAATTAGAAAGTAGAAAATCTGGAAAATAATAGAAAATTATTTATTTAAAGACGTTGGAGAACTCCAGAGGCAACAAAGACTAGAAAAAGTACAGTCCCAGCCAGGAGGATAAAGAGCTAAGGATCTTTATCTTGCAGGAATTTGTTGGCTATAGGTTTGAGACATTCTTGCAGGAATTTGTTGGCTATAGGTTTGAGACAACAGCAGACTTCTATAAAGTTTCAAATAGGGCCACTACTAGGGGGGAAAGAATGACCAGCAGAGATTTTGGGGTCACATGACATTGAATTGACATAATTGAGGGTTTCAGAGAACTCAATCATGGCTGGTGTCCCCTCATTGTATGTTCTGACCTCTAAGAACTGAAGGTCAAAGAACTAAAGTCAACAATTAAATGCCTAAAAGAATCAAGGGAATATACTATGCATTTGAATTGGAAAACCAATTGTGAATATGTCAGTTTTCCCTGAGTTTATTTAAGGATTCAATGCAATCCCAACCAGAATCCTGAAGGGTATCTATAATAATAAAAGCGTAATATGGTAATTAGACTGGACAGCTGAATGACCTTCTGGACATCATTCTGGATGTCCTCCCTAGACAAAGCCACAGTGGTGGGGACTAAGGCAGAGGCAGTTAGGGACGATCAGGCAGGCAGGCGAGTGGTTTGGGGCGATCAGGCAGGCAGGCAAGCAGGCGAGTGGTTAGGACATCATCCAAGAGGTCCTGGATTATGAGAGGGTGGAGACTGGACTGAGGCAAACTCCTCCCCCCCCCCCCCCCCCCGTGAATTTCATGCACCGGGCCTCTAGAATTTCATAAACTGATTAAAAATAAATACAGAATGGCAAAGGCCTACATTTTGAAGAGGAAGTATAAAATTGGAACACCTACACTATCAGATAAAAACTCAAGCTCTTTTATATATAAAGCCATCATAATTAAGGCAGTGTGTGTTGGCATACAGATAGAAATATAGGCCAGTGAAATGAATCAGGAGTTCAGCATCATAGCACACATATGTGGTCACCACATAGGTGACATCACACTGCTAAGGGGCAAAGATGGTCTTTTCAAAAAGTTATCTTGTGTCAGTTGTGTATGTGGGGAAAATGAAATCTGACACATACTTCATGCTTACATAAAAATCGATTCCTGGTAGAATGTAGACATAATTACAAAAAGTAAAGTGGTTCAATTTCTAAGATATTATAGGGGCCCTGGGAAAGGGAAAGACTTCTTACATCTATAATAATAAAAGCATAATATGCAAATTGACTGAATGGCCCAACAGCGAAATGACCTTCTGGACAACCTCCCAGAGGAAGCTGGGGCTGAGAGGGCTGAGGCAGCCTGGGCTCCGAGGGCCTACACTTCCACAAATTTCGTGCATCGGGTCTCTAGTTAGTTATAAAAGTGCTAAGCATGAGAAACAGACTGAGAAATTAAGATTAAAGTAAAACCCTCTGTTTATTAGAAGATACCTTTTCGAAGAAAAAAAATGCAAGCCCTTCTCCTTGCCCCCTCCAAAAAAGGGTGATATGATTTTCAACACATATAAGAGAGAGTTTGTATCCAGAATTTATAAAGAACTGCTGCAAATCAAAAAGGGAAGCAGCCCAGCTGGCCTGGCTCAGTGGTTGACCATTAACCTATGAACCAGGAGATCGTGGTTCAATTCCTGGTCAGGGACATTGTGCCTCGGTTGTGGGCTCGATCCCCAGTATAGAGCATGCAGGAGGCAGCCAATCAATGATTCTCTCTCATCATGGATGTTTCTATCTCCCCGTCTCCTTTCCTCTCTGAAGTCAATAAAAAAAATTATATATATTTGTATATATTCTTTTAAATAAGAAAAGCACAAATCCACAAAGTGGCAGGACTCTATAGTCAAAGAATGCTCACCCACATTAGTCACCAGGAGATGTAATTAAACACACACTGAGTTACTATTACTCCCGCAGCAGAAGGGTTAAAATTTAAAAACTTAAATAGTAAACTTGGGTAAGGATGTGGGGCAGTGAGATCCGTTACGCACTGCTGTTGGGAATATAAATTGGTACAACCACTTCAGAAAATAGTTTGTCATTGTATACCACATTGAAGATATGTGTACTTTTTGATACAGAAATTCTAGGTGAAGGTTTATACTAATCAGAAATAATACAACTCCAAACACCAAGAGACATTCATAAAAATGTTCATAACAAAAAAATCCTAAGAACTTCAAATTGAAACTATCCAATAATGAAAATGAACCTGACAAATATAATGTGGAACAGAAAGTTCCAGACACAAAAAAACCATAAACTGTATTGTTGAATTTGCAAGGAGCTCAAAAGCAGCGAAAGCAAAACTTTAGTGTTAGAAGTAGGAGTAGTAGGTACTTTGGGGAACAGGAGAGGGGAGAAGGGAAATAATTAGGAAGGGATACACAAGGGCCTTTTGGGTGATGGAGTATTCGTTATCTATTGCTAATTAATTACTCCCAAACTTAGCATTTAAAATAACACATATTTATCAGTTTCTTTGTGTCAGGAACCAGGGTACTACTTACCTGATGCCTCTGTCTCCCTGTCTTTCATGAGGGAGAATTAAATAAAGTGTCAGCCAGGACAGTTCTTTCAAACCTTGATTGAGCCTGAAGTATTTTATTCCAAGATCACTGATGTGGGTTTGGCAGGCCTCTGAAATCTGTTTCCAACTCACTCATGTGGGTGTCTCCCCAGGCTGCCTCTGACTTTGCAAGCTGACTTCCATCAGTGTGAGTGATTTAAAGGAGAACAAGAGAGGGAATGCCCAGAGGGAAGCCACTGTTTTTTTAAAAATATATTTTATTGATTTTTTACAGAGAGGAAGGGAGAGGGATAGAGAGTTAGAAACATCGATGAGAGAGAAACATCGATCAGCTGCCTCCTGCACACCCAATACTGGGGATGTGCCTGCAACCAAGATACATGCCCTTGACTGGAATTGAACCTGGGACCTTAGCGTCCACAGGCCGACGCTCTATCCATTGAGCCAAACCGGTTTGGGCCTCTGTATGACAATTTAATGGTGGTTAATATAATTATACATTTGTGTAAGCCCACAAAATATGCAGCACAAAGAGGGATCCTAATGTAAATTATACATTTTAGTTAGCAAGAAAGTATCAACACTGATCCATCAATTGTAATGAGTGTGCCACATAAGTTAAAAAAATAGTCAGAAATTTCTTCAACCTCATGTCCTCATGGGATGGTATCAAGACGCTCTAAAACTCCAAAGAACTTCCTACCCACCCACTTAGCTATATGGCCTGCTTTAAGACTATTTAGGAATTTTAACTAAGGGCCCCACTTACTAACAGGTAAATCCATCAGTGTTCAAAATAGAAATTGACAAATTTGAGCTGATCTTTTAATTGGGAGAGAATTGTTCTGTAGACACTTATTCAATCATTTCTTACTTAGCATTTTTTTGCAGCTGCTTGTGGACAAAGTATACCTAAGAGAAAGTCTCATATTTTATATTTACCACAAAAAACACTTTCAGTGTGAACTTAATAATGTTCCTAATCACAATACCTGGACAATCTTCTAAATTTCAAAATAAAAATACGCTGTATGTTTCATGGCATTACTGATTGAATGGAAAAAGAAAAACTTAAACTGATCATGTATTTTTTGCTACATATAAACAGTGATAAAGAAAATATTTTCAGTACTGTGGTAGCTAAAAATTAATATACTTTAAATGGAAATATAAACAATGCATTTGGCATTAATAGGAAAATCAATCATTAAATTTGTTCAAGTCATCCATAAACAACCCAGAGATGTAAATTGTTCTAAGGACAAGAGAGGAGCGGCTTACATCTAATGTACTGCTCACAGATTCCTTGACGAACGTGACAAATGGTACAGCTCAGCCAGTCAAACTGCCCTTATGGGGAGGAGCTGAGAGGTGACCAGGGATATGAAACAATTCTGTCACTTCTCTTCAAGTGGAGATATCCACAGGGAAATTGAGAATGAGTTAAGAAGTACCAAGGAAAAATACCTCTAAAAAAAATATAATCCTTTTATATAAGTAAAAAGCATTCAATGTGAAGATTTAAAAATATATACACTAATGATGTACGTTAAACTTGACTTTGCCCCCTTTTTTACTGTTTATATTTAAGTTTTTTAAATTAAATTTATTGGGATTACCTAGTTTAATAAGATTATATAGGTTTCAAGTGTATATTTCTATGATACATGAATAGAAAAAATAAAAAGCATACTAGTTTCTTTTCAGTGTAGATGAAAACAATTAATACAAATTATTCAAATATTACACAAATATTTGACAGTTGACCAACCTAATTACCATCTTTGATTAGATATTTTAAAAATTGGAATAAAAATTTCATTCCATGGTACAAATATGCATTTTTTCCAAATAATGTTTTAAATAGTTGCAATGACCAGTATGTTGTGTTGTATACATATTTCTGATAAGATGGTCAATACTTGTGAATAATGATTGTCATAGAGATCCAGAGAGAACAGTTAGTACACACTTAAATTTTTTAATAGAAATTACTTTCTACCTATGATTCATTTCACATTTATAAGTTTTTGGTGATTATTTTGAGAAAGGACACAGAAATAATTTTGAAAATAAAGAATTAATGAAAAGCATATGTGAAGGAATTGGGGCATAGAGTTCTAAATTTTAATAGATTATTAGTCAACTTACATTAAGATTTTTGGAAGCATCCAGACTTTTTTCAATGAAATAAAGCTACCCACTTGCCCGGCCGGTATGGCTCAATGGTTGAGCATAGACCTATGAATCAAGAGGTCATGGTTTGATTCCTAGTCAGGGCACATGCCCAAGTTGCAGGCTCGATCCCCAGTGGTGGGTGTGCAGGAGGCAACCAATCAATGATTCTCATCATTGATGTTTCTCTCTCTCTCTCTCTCTCTCTCTCTCTCTCTCTCTCTCTCTCTCTCTCTCCCCCTTCCTCTCTGAAATCAATATAAATATATTTTAAAACAAAATAAAGCTACTTAATTTAAACATAAAAATGCAAAACTGACCATTTCAATGTGTGTCAAATATGATGGATATATAGTAGGATATAGGTTAGTATTAAATCACTAAGTAAATGAATTGAGAAAAATGATAAAATAATTTTTGTATAGTATAAGGATTTATTCTTTCTTTTCTTGAAAACTAACAATCTGTTGGAATTTCCCTAGTATTGGAAAAAGTGCCTGTAATTGAAAGTTCTGCTTTGATTATCCACTCTAATGCAGCTGCTCTTCTAATTGTCTAGAACTTTCTAATTGCCAAAATCATCCCTTTCTGCTCCTCTTTTTAGAGGAATATAGGTAATAATTTCAGGCTCATAAAGTCACTGTTTTTGCAATCTATTGGCCCATGCAAAATGTAAGCATCTATGTGCACACCATGAGATCCTTGTCAGAATAAGTAATTCCATGGCTGGAGTAAGGAATATGTAATATTTGGTATCTGAAGTTACTATTGACTCTGACTCTAAAAATGTTTTGCATTAAATATCTGGAAAAAAGACTGATGAATCTTAGAGAAAAGGGGTGGGGTGGGAAGAGATTAATCAAATAACTTATATACATATGTGCATAACCTATAGACACAGACAATAGTGTGGTGAAGGCCTGGGGTGGGGGCAGAAGTGGGGTGGAAGGAGTAAATGGGGGTGAGGGAAAAGAGACATCTGTAATACTTTCAACAATAAAGATATATAAAAAAGAGAAAAAATATCTTGAAAAAAGAATAGGAGTGCATAGATACCTTTTTACAAAGTGTTTTTATTGATTTTTTTGAAAGAGGAAGGAAGAGGGAGAGGGAGAGAGAGAAACATCAGTGTGAGAGCAAAACATTGGTTGGCTGCCTCCTGTATGATCTAGCCAGCAATCCAGGCATGTGCACTATGTAAATCAAATAGGGGACTTTTTGGTGCACAGGACAACGCCCAAACATCCCAGCCACACTGGCCAAGGCCATAGCTATCTTAATTAAAGGAAACCATCAGATAGCCTGTTATACTAATAAGTGCCATCAACACTACACTATATCCCATAATATGTTAAAAATCACTTAAGAACATTTTGTGTGGCCAATTTTAAAGACTGATTTTGGGGCTCTATCAGCAAACTACTCTTTCCATGTTTTTCAAGAAGTAATATGTTGGCTCAAGTGGTGGTATGCCTATGACCAGATGAGTAAAATATTATTCCTTTAATTCTGGCAATGTGCAAGTAGAGACTTAACTGCCATTACCCCCTGGAAGTCTTGCCATCATATCTTTCGTTGTTTTAAATTTTTTATTATTTATTATTTTTAAAAATATTTTTTTATTGTTTTCAGAGAGGAAGGGAAAGGGGAGAGAGGAGAGAGATAGAAACATCAATGATGAGAGAGAATCATTAATTGGCTGCTTCCTGCACGCCCCAATGGGAATTGAGCCCTCAACCCAGGAATTGAACTGTGACCTCCTGGTTCATACTAGTAGGTTGACACTCAGAACCAGACCCACACTGGCTGGGTTCTCTTGGTGTTTTTTTTTTGTTGTTGTTTGTTTGTTTTTTTTTTTTTTTTTTTTTTTTTTTTTAAAAACAACCAAATGGTTTTGATTCAGGGCTACCAAGAGATGTGACAGAGAAAAGAATTTAAGGAGGATACGCTGTGATTCATTGTCTTTTAGACTAACAAAGATAATATTTATATTGGCAATTGTGAAGATTTGGCCCAGGATAAATGATTATTCCCATCACTTCCGGAAAAATGATAGGAGAATAAATAGTAGTGACTCACTGGAAGGAAGGAAAGAGGTTAATCCTATGCTTGCATTTTAAAATCTGTGTTTCTCCGTATACTCAACCCATGGGTACACCTGTCAGGAAGGCTCCTTGAATTAATGCTTCCCTGCCATGAAATGCACACAAGAATCAATGGCTTTACTACAAACATTAATATATGTTCAATGGCCTGTGGGCTGCCAGGGCACTAATGACAGTGGAAAAACTCGAGGCTACAGGTTCAAGTCTATAGTGAATTCATCAGGGTCTTCATATTTGTAAGGAATGAGGCTTCTTCTTATTGTCAGTGTTATGTCTACCTGTGGTAAGAAACTATCTTTCAATATAAAAAATATGAACTACTTAGCACATTATTGTTGTAGATTTTTTTGTTGTTGTTGCAAATAAGCAGCTTCTTGTGAGATTAAATCAGACTGGAGCCTGTATTTGCATTTAGTAGAAATAGTAGTTCTACAAAGTTGCTGCAAATTGATAGGAAACTGACTATTTCCTTACAATATCAGCCAGTGAGTGGTGAAGATCCTAATTTAGACCCAGAAATGTAATCTACAATGAAGGTGCCGCTTTCTCTGTCCTCCCTTATGAAATTTTGAAGGCAAAGGTTGAAAATCATTGACTTATTGCCTCATGAATTCATTTGAGGTGGCATATATTGAAATTGAAAGCACTATTACATGGGTAGCCTATTGTACATGGTGATAAGGAAGCTATTACTTAACTTGGCTGAACACCTGTCAGGGAAAGCTCTTGAAATGAGTCCTGTGCACACTTAGACTCTGCCACAAGGAAAACAAACTCATTCTTTAAAACAAGAGATATCGAGTCATAGTCCAGAAACCTGGGCATGTTCTGCTGTCTATGTCCTTGTCAGAGGAACGTCAGGACCATGTGAAAATTAAGCCCTGGGAATTATAAGATATATAATAGAACTGTTAATTCTTCTTTTTTTTTGAAAAATTATTGCTATAATTACACAATGCTGATAGATGACAGTTGTATAAATTAGGAGAAATTAGCAATGCAAATGAAAAACCTCAGTGATTTTATAAGAAAGTTTTATTATTCTCTGATGTTATATGTACGTCATGGGTCAACTGTATCTCCTTCTCTTTCCCCTTCTCTTTCTCCCCTTGGAACTCAGTGTGTCAGCAGCTCCTTTCAAAGATATTGGCATGCTAATGAAGAGGGGAAAAGGCAAGGTAGCAGACAATATAATATCTTTCAGAACCTCTGTCCAGAAGTGGCACATGTCACTTCTACTTTTATTTTATTGGTCAAAACACCAATGATGACTCCACTCACGGGTTCATGAAAGCATGGAATGGTCAAGGACTAAAGTTGTCTGACCTCCACTGAATGAGTCATCTTATCCTTATTATTTAGTGCCTCTTCTCTGCCAGATACTTTTTATAGTTAGCACTGATATAAGATACAAAGATTTATGCCTTTGTGCCCACTCACACACTGGATGAGGCATTGGGATTTTCAACTGCATTAGTTGATCTTTCAGCTCCCTCTCACTTGACCTTTGTAATTATATAGGTCAATGATACCCTTGTTGGCTATCCATGTTTCTCCCTCCAAGGACACCATGTCTATTGGCCATTAGCACAGATCCCTGTAAGTCAGGACCTTTAGTTACCAGTTTGGATTTATTGCCTGTTTGGGCAATTATAAAAACCTTGCCTCTGACAGTTCCTTGCTGTCATCTGATTTGTGCTATTCCAGAATCTTATCCTTTCTCTTGCCTCTAAAGAACCCAGATGACTTCCCTCCCATCAACTCTGACCCACAAAGGAAAGTTACAAGTGAGCCTGTCAGTAGTGCCAGTGTTCTCGCAACTTGATCATCCGTTATTGCTTTAGTGAAAAAAAGTATCTTCTAAATCCTCCTGGGGAGCATAAGCAGCTTATGGGGTTCACTGATAATATATAAGAAATTCATTCTAGCATGTCAATCTCTCTGAACCCCTTAACTTCTTCCTCAATACTCTGCCAAAGCAATTTTCACATCTACATCTCATTTTTACTATGGGCCATCATGTTTTCCAAGCGTTAAGGAGCCATTGTGTCTTTGTTCCTTGTTAAATCTTGAATTATAGAATGTCTCCCATTAATAAAATCCCCAGAATCTCAGATTTGTTTTTAGTTTGCTTTTATTTTAAATTTTTAGAAATCTTGGACATATTCTGAAATACTTAATTGTATATTACATTAATGCTTTAGTCAAAATGAAAGATATTAATTCTGATAGTTAAAAGTTATATGGAAAAAATATGGGTAAAGTCTAATCCCTTCACCTTCCTTTCTCCAGTCTCCCCTATCCCACTCCACTCCCCTCCGACATTTGTCAGTCTGTTCCATGATTCTGGTTCTATTTTGTTTGTCAGATCATTTTGTTCATTAGATTCCACATATTAGTGGAATCATATGGTATTTGTCTTTCTCTGACTTGCTTATTTCACTTAGCATAATAATCTCCAGGTGCACACATGCTGTTGCAAAGAGTAAGAGTTCCTTCTTTTTCATTCTTGAACAAATACAACTCATTACTCTCATTGGAAGCAGAAAACAACTCACCTATAAAAATATGTACTATAGAAATGTTTTCTTATCCAATTGTTTTCTGTATTTTTTGTCCTATTATTTTTTCTTACATATTTTTCCCTTTAAAGTCTTATATAATCTTTAAACCAACAGTGACACTCCTTTGGTAAAATTAGTAACTACTTTTCCCTCTAAATTTATTTTCATTTATTTATGGGCTATCCCAAAATAGACTATAGAGATTTCAATTTTACTTCACCAGGGTATTTATGATTTATTTAATGTAATTTCACTATAGTCATGAGATACCCAAACACTGCCAACTATGATTATCATAGACTGCTTTGCATTCAACAACAAAGTATAAATAGTAACTTGAAAAAGTTGAGTTTTAGAAGTGCAGTAAGTACACAATTATTAATTGTTGGTTTGAAGTTCTGTAGGTGATTGAGCAAGGTCTATTTTAAAGACAAAATATACATAAAATCTTTATAAGGTTTTATTGTTATGTCATACTAGAGGCCGGATGGATAAAATTTGTGCGGCCCCCACCACCGTCTCTGCCTCGGCCCCTGCTGCTGCAGCTTTGTCCAAAGCTCATCAGGAAGGATGTCCGGTCTAATTAGCATATTATGCTTTTATTATTGTAGATTATTTGAAGTTCCTTTTAAGATCCTTGAGTTTGAATAGTTTAAAAGAATATAGGTAAAGGAACTTTAAAAAATGCATCTTATTATTTTAATAAAACAAAGTACTTTGTGATCTAAGGAAGTCAGAATGTATAGTCATGTTTTGTGCCATCAATAAGTATTTTCTTACCCATCATATTTTTTTCCACAGAAAATTATTGAACCTTGTAAAAAGATGTCTTGCAAAAATAGTTTTGCAATGATATTAGAATAAAGAATAGATTCATTCTACTCCCTGGATGTTGATATGGTTAGAGCTATTATTAGTGTTGCATTAGTAAGTTTGATTGTTGATAATATATGGATTAGAATATCCTCATTACTACTTTACATATTTATCATAATTGTTGTTTAATTACTACACATACATACATTAGCTACTCACCAAAACTGCAGTGAATGCTCTTGAGTAGAGATAAGTCATATATACATTAACAATTCATTGAAGTCCATCGCCTGTCCTAAAAATATAATAGACAGTCAACAAACATTTTTTAACTAATTGATTTTCTGATTATCAATTTTAAAGGTTTCACTGCAATAATTCTTGCTTTTTGGTCACTAAAATAGAGATGCATGTTTTCTATTTATTTTATCATCCTATACTTTCACAGTCACCTCAGCATCAGATACACCTTTTTCTTTAGTACATCTCAGGATACAATTAATACATTTACAATAATGTTTACTCACCTCAATATATTACTTTTTGACATTGCCTTTTGATCTCTTCAATCGCGGTAACTATTATCACATTAAGCAACCTTTTACAATTATTAGTATTTAGAAAATAATAATCCAAGGAGCAATTAGATGTACTGGCCTTTTTGTAGTCTATAATTCTCTCTTTTCCTGTAAGTAGTGGACTTAACACTCTTCAGTGACATTCTTGATCCCCAGACACTTACGATAAGCGTTTCTTTATTTCTTTTTATAACCTCTGCTAATCCAGTGTCATTCTGTGACTCTGCCTCCCGACTTTGCCCTAACACAGACCAAGTAATTACTACTCTTACATGTTTACCTCGTAACTGCATTTTCCCTGGCTTTTAATGTCATTTCAATAGTGCCCTATACTCAAGTGAGGCCGCCCTAGGTTTCTGAAGGTGATTTGCTGAGATGAGACATATAATCAAAGTCACAACTACTGTTCACAGCCACTTACTGTAGTACATTCAATGCTTAAAAACATCATAAACTTGAAACATTTATTTTGAACAATAAATAAATATTATTATGGATATTTGGCTCATTTTTCCAGGAGCAAACTTCTATTAAAACACTACATTTAAATTTGTAAATATAAGACTACGTAGGTAGAGAAAAATAGCTAAAATTATGCAGTGATAATTGACACATTTTTTGTTGTTGTTTTATGTATATATGGCGAATTCTGTGAGAAACAAAACTCCAGTATAAAATGAAATATTTCCCATTGCCAAGGTAAATGTTTCACACAGTTCTAGAGATTGTAAATTGTTTGAGGTTCCTGAGAATTGTGTGCATGAAGAACTCTGGTAATGAAACTGAAGGTCAAGCTTTTCATACATTTCAAGGGGACAATCTGGTCCCAAACTTGATTATTCAGAATGATCAGCCGCATATCTGGTCAATTGGCCTTGGCAGTAGGCTGGCAACTTCCTGAAACAATCTATTGTTTATACCCTAAGTAGGTACTCCTCAAATTCCAAGATTACCACCTCCTTGTGGTAACCTTTTAGGGCTGTCAAAGTTGATCTCTTGGGCAGCAAACATTTCCTAGGTCATTTTAGTTCATGAAGGACACACACACACACACACACACACACACACACACACACACGCGCGCGCGCGCGCGCGCGCACTGCACTTAGAATTCAATTTAAGCCCACTAAAAGTCTTTTCATTAAAATGCTAATCTGGTGCTTGTTTAGCTTTTCTTCAGCCTTCAGATTTTCTGAAAATTCCATTTGAAACACTGAAAACAAAAAAGATACCTATTTTCTTTTGGAAAATGGTTAGTGGAATTGATCACACAGCCTAAAACAGAATGTGCAAAGGAGAGATAGATATTTGCTTTGATTTATGGCAATGTGTGTATTGCAGCTTAATGAAGATTTTACTCCTGGGGACAGTTAGAGAATAGATTGGAGGTGGTTTGATATAGAAGGGCAAAGGGAATCTTGTTTGTTCTGATTGATTTCCCTGTTTAATCTCAGGCTGTCTCAGGAAGTTGTGGAACAATCATTGAATATTCTTCAAAAATGAGGTAAGTTTTTGAAAAATAATATATGGAAACTAGAACAAGGAAACTTGCTTTGATTGGATTATGGCACATTTGGTGTATGAGATATTGGCAGAATAACTCACATGGGAAAGGAATGCAATTGTCCAGCAAAAACTTTGTCCCACCAGACATCTTTTTTACATTATGAATTTTTATAACTTTGTAGGAATATAAAAGAATCATGATTGACAACTTAAAACCCAAATATGCTGGCAAGACAGCACCAGGGCAACAATGGCACAGAAGAGAGGCAAAGAGATTGAGTGACTGTCAATGATCATAATTGTGTGCATAGCACCAGTAGCTCTGTGCACAGCTCAGAGCCTAAATGAATTGTCTCTCTCTTTGGGTCTTAGAGCTTGATGTGATCACACTGACAACCAAAAAGTGTCTGTTTATTTTTTTTTCTTTGAAAAAGGAGTTTATTTTTATTTTCTTTTTGCCAGTCAGTTGGTAGTGGCATCTCTCTGAGTGAGGGAAATGCATGAGCCATCTCTGAATGATCAGCATCCAAAATAGAACTAAGTAAACTTTGAATTTTGATGTGAGCTTTATTGCCTTTTGTTACACAGAGTTAATGTGTCCATTTTAGAAAATTCAAGACAGCACAAAATAAAATTTAAAACGATGCCATGTATTCAGACATAATCTCTATTAATATTTTGGTTATATATTTTTAGATAACTATTTGTCAATCATACATCTAAATTTAAAAATTTTAGACATGGATGGACCCATAGTCTGTATTTTTGCTACATTGCCATTTTTAACTAAATAGATTACTAATAAATCCCTATTGTTTTAAAGATCCTTATCTATGATCATATTCATGGATTTGGTAACTCGATCTTGAGGGTGTCCCAAAGTTTATTTCTGAATCACATTTATAAAAAACACTTTATCAGGGTTCAGAGAAGGAATGTATGAAACTGTAAACATTTTGGTAAAAAGTGGAGAGACTTACTGATTTCTTTTTCTGTCCTATTTGCTCAAATAACTCAGACTTTCTGCCTGTTGTATTTCATAACATTACACTTTATGTGTGGTTTGGTAGTCTTCATTTCAATAGGGATCAGATATACATTATCTTCTTTCGGGTGACATGATAGTTTTGTTTTGTTTTTATAATTTCTGATACCAATTTTATTAGGATATTATTATTTAAATGACTATCTACTTATATAAAAACCCTGCATGTAACATCATGGCCAGAACCATGACCAACCTGAAGGAAGTCAGTTCTGCAGGGGTCGTCTTGGAAATGGCTGTACCCTCCCCCAGCTGTTTCCTGGAGGATGAGTTTTCAGGTAGGATCCCGCCCTCGGAGCAGAGCGTGGAAGTGAAATGATTTGTAATGGATCTATTATTGAAGCTACCTTTGGAAATACTATATCTATAGATCAGTGGTTCTCAACCTTGGCTGCACATTAGAATCACATGGGAATCTTTTTAAAATCCTGATTTCTGAGCCTTATCCTCCGGAAATTCTGTTTCTTTGTTACTAATGTTGTGGCCCCAACCCATAACAAAGAAAAAATTTCCAGAGGATGAGGCGCAGGAATCAGGATTTTATATATATTAAAAATATATATCTAAACGTGCAATTCTTTGTCCAAAATATGAGCATGTTGAAAAATTTAATGAAGAAAATTAGGATATACTCGATGGAGATTTTCCCACATATTTGAGTGATGATTCCATTGGTTCCACAGATGATGCTGAAAAGGAAAATTTTCCCATCGAATTTAGTATTACTCCTTTGGGAATGCCGTGTCATAAATTAAAATTGAAAGGGGGTGCAGTCATCATGCTATTGAGAAATCTCAATAGTAAATGGGGTCTTTGTGATGGTACCAGATTTATTGTCAAAAGATTACGACCTACCATTATCAAAGCTAAAGTATTAACAGGATCTGCAGAGGGAGAGGTTATTCTGATTCCAAGAATTAGTTTGTCCCCATCTGACACTGGCCTCCCATTTAAATTGATTCGAAGATGGTTTCCCATGATGCCAGCATTTGTGATGACTATTAATAAATCACAAGGACAAACTCCAGACAAAGTAGGCATATTCCTACCTGAACCCATTTTCGCACATGGTCAGTTATATGTTGCTTTCTCTCGAGTTTAAAGAGCATGTGACATTACAGTTAAAGTTCTAAATACTTCATCACACGGGAAATTAGTCAAGCACTCTGAAAGTGTTTTCATTCTTAATGTGGTGTACAGGGAGATATTAGGATAAGTTTAATCACTTTATCAGTCATTGTTTGCATCACTGTTGTTTTTATATCATGTTTCTGTTGTTTTCATATCATGTTTTTGTTGTTTTCATATCATGTTTTTGTTGGTTTTATATCATGCCTCTGTTGTTGTTATATCCTTTTGTTACTGATTATTTGTTAATAAATTTATATATTATTTTCATATATATTTTACTAATTTCCTTTCATCTTTCACACTTCTATTATAGAGAAAGGGCAAATAGCAATATTAAAACATCTCCGCTAATTAATTCCTTTTTTTAAAAAAATATATTTTGCTGATTTTTTACAGAGTGGAAGGGAGAGGGATAAAGAGTTAGAAACATTGATTAGAGAGAAACATCGATCAGCTGCCTCCAGAGCACTCCCCACTGGGGATGTGCCCACAACCAAGGTACATGCCCTTGACCGGAATCAAACCTGGGACCCTTGAGTCCACAGGCCGATGCTCTATCCACTGAGCCAAACCAGTTAGGGCAATTAATTCCCTTTTAATGCACACGAATTTCGTGCACCGGGCTACTAGTACATTATATTTATCTAACAAACAGCCACTCAGAAGCCCTATAGAAGTGATTAAAGCATTACCCAGACATTCTAATTCCATACCACACATTCCTTTTTTCTTCCCTGAAACCTATATCTGGTCATTTATCTAATACTAGAGGCCCAATGTACAAAATTTGTGCAAGAGTAGGCCTTCCTTCCCCCTGCTGCTGATACCAGCTTTCCTCTAGCTCCCAGGATCCAGGCTTCCCTCACAGCCCGGTTTTGTCCAGAAGGTCAAAGGTCATCCAGTCTAATTAGCATATTGTGCTTTTATTATTAGAGACTAGAGGCCCGGTGCACAAAAATTTGTGCACTCGGGGCGGGGGGGTTGTCCCTCACCCTGGCCTGTGCCCTCTCGCAGTATGGGACCCTTCGGGAGATAACGACCTGCTGGCTTAGGCCTGCTCCCGGGTGGCAGAGGGCAGGCCTAATCCCTAGGTGCAGCCCCTGGTCAGGCTCAGAGCAGGGCCGATTGGGGAGTTGGGGTGCCACCTCCTGTCATGCACAGAGCAGGGCAGATTGGGAGGTTGCGATGCCACCCTCAGTCACGCTCAAGGTAGGGCCGATTGGGGGGTTGGGGCACCGCCCCCTGTCACACTCAAGGCAGGGTCGATGGGGAGGTTGCGGCACCACCCCCTGTCACGCACAGAGCAGGGCCCATCAGGGGGTTGGGGAGCTCCCCCCTGTCACTCACAGAGTAGGGCCAATAGGGGAGTTGGGGCACCGCCCCCTGTCACACACACAGCAGGGCCAATCAGGGGTTTAGGGTGCCGCCCTCTGTCACCCACAGAGCAGGGCCGATCAGGGGGTTGGGACGCCGCCACTGTCACACTCAGGGCAGGGCTGATGGGGAGCTTATGGCTCTACACCATCACACCCAGAGAGGGGCCCGTGGGGGGGGGGTGTTTTGGGGCGCTGCACCCCGTCACACACAGAGCCGGGCCCGTGGGGGGGGTTGGGGTGCCGCACCCTGTTACACACAGAGCCACAGGGCGATCAGGGGGTTCGGGAGCTCCCCCCTATCAAGCACAGGGCAGGGCCGATCAGGGGGTTGGGGCGCCTTCCCCTGTCAGGAACAGAGCAGGGCCGATAGGGAGGTTGTGGCCCCGCCCCCTGTCACACACAGAGCCGCAGGACGATCAGGGGGTTTGGGCACTGCCCCCTGTCATGCTGATCCTAATGCCGGGAGGCCTCTCAGCTCCACTCATCCTGGTGCCTGGAGGCCTCGCAGCTCCGCTGATCCTGGTGCTGGGAGGCATATTACCCTTTTACTATATAGGGTAGAGGCCTGGTGCATGGGTGCGGGCTGGCTGGTTTGCCCTGAAGGGTGTCCTGGATCAGGGTGGGGGTCCCCACTGGGGTGCCTGGCCAGCCTGGATGAGGGGATGATGGCTGTTTGCAGCTGGTCACACACCCTTCAGGGTGGGGGTCCCCACTGGGGTGCCTGGCCAGTCTGGGTGAGGGGCTGAGGGCTGTTTTCAGGCTGTGACTGAAGCTCCCAACTGCTCCTTTCTTTCTTTCTTTTTTTTTATTCTGGGCCAGCTTTAGCTCTGGCTCCAGCTCTGATGCCTCTGCTGCTGAAAGAAGGTATCTGGTTTGTTTAGGTTCTATAATCGAAACTCTGTATCAACTCCAGCTCTGAGATCCCAGCTCACTGAAAGCTGGTTTCTGGGGTTTTGTTTAACTTCTATATTTGTTACAATGTTTCTTAAACTGCAGGCTCAAAGGCCAGCAAGGCAGGCAGGGAACGTTGGAGTCCTCCGTCACTGAAGCAAGCAAGCCTCATGTTAGTTTCAAGCTGCCTGGCTGCCGGCCACCATCTTGGCTGGCAGTTAATTTGCATATCTCGCTGATTAGCCAATGGGAAGGGTAGCGGTCGTACGCCAATTACCATGTTTCTCTTTTATTATATAGGATATTTAACACAACCTTATTTCCAAGTTTGCTAGTGTTAAGTATTAATTGTGCAAATAGTTATATTCATCTACCACCATTGATTTAATATATTTTCTCTGTAGGTAATGATAATGTAATACCTTAAAATCATGTTTAAAAAATATAATATTCTGCTATTTACCCCAAATGTTATTTCATATAATTGAGAAGCACATTTTTTTCTTTAGGTTTGGCTCAAAATCCATGGCTTGAAATATTTTCCTCAGTTAAAGATCTGTTACATGCCTAAATATAACTGTGACTAAATATTCCTATTTACAGTAAAAGGCAAGAGTTTTCTCCAGGTTCCTAGAGGAGAGCAGAAAGATGAAGCTGACTGGGGCAAAATATTGGGTTTAATATGCAAATTATAGAAGTGCATTAAAGAGAAAGGAGGAAAACTATGTAAAGTAAAGCTCTGCCAGGATGGAAGAGGAGAAAGGTCACTCTGCTTGAAATTGGAAAACCCGGGTTCAATTCCGAGAATTGCTACTTCCTCATGTTATAGTATCTCAGAAGCCACTTAACCTTGCTTAGCCTTTGAAGCATTATAAAAGTCACTTAGCCATTTTAATCTTAGTTTTCTCATTTATAGATTAAAGATAAATGATATATATTTGAATAACTCTTAGGAGAATTAAGTGAAGTAGTGTAGGTTTACATGGCTTGTACACTAGCACTATTTTTTTAAAGCATTTTTTAAAATGGCAAAAGGCAAAGAGTGCTTTAGAAATAGATATGCACAGAGGTGGTGCAGGGGCCATACATGAGATAAAATTACCAATCAGGTCTTCACATGTAATTCATCTAAAAGGTAAAATGGTGGCTAAATTAACTTTATAATGAAGGCGAGGGGATAAGAGGAAGAAGAAAAACACTTACTATCTAGTAAGGGTATTATACAACCTTACTCATATCATATTATTGAATCCTTAGGACAACTTGAAAGTAAGTTTTCTTATCCTCATTCCACAGAAGATTAAATAGATGCAAAGTAAGTTTTCTAAGTAACTTGTTTGATATTACACAGCAAATGAAGAGGAGAAGCTGGGAATCAGTCAAACCTATGCCATCATGCCAAAAACATGCTCTACCAATCATATCGTCACTACAACACAACTTGTAAAGCCTATAGACATATATTAGCAGTTTGCTTATTCTTTTCTTAGGTCTTCTGTTAACCCATGAGATCAATGAGGGGGCAAGTGCAGGGGCCTTTGTTTTGGAGTAAAATTCCTAAGAAGGAGAGGTCCTTATTGAGACAGAACCCCAAATATTTACACCTTTGATATGCTGTTTTCATGACAATATGTATTTCATGACCAACAGTTAGAGTAGCCTACCAGTTTAGAAAAAAGTATTCAAATTTTTAAATAATGGGGACACTGTCTCAAGAAAATTAACAAAAGGGTATATATTTTTAAATGATGGTAACAGAACTATTCCTTGAGATGTGAACAAATCATTTAAAATATATTTCCCTCAAATAGCAGCCCACATTCCTCTGCTGGAACAATGAGAGACAATGAGGAAAAACCTCTTGTTGGGAAAGACAAAATTATATATTAGAATATGAAAATTTGCATTAACACCTCCATAAGTAGGTAAACTCACCTTACTTTACCCAATTTAGACTGTACAGGGTTTCTTTGACTTAAAGTAGTTGAAACATTTTTTAAAAATTCTGTAAGAAAAATTAATTTAAGTCACAGTCTGGATTTGGCTTATGACCATAAAGCTTTCTAATTGTCAAGCCAAGAACCGTAAAGGAAGCAGTGAACTCTATGAGTAGACCATTGCTGCAGTATAATTTCTCCAGCTGCTGGAAGCTTAACTATGTGGTGCCATGTCCGAGCATGTGAAATGAACATATGATATGAAAGCATTATGATGTGTGAGTACTTCGCATGTGGTGTGTGATAAAGGTTAACAGACTCCTCTCCCCATTTGGCTTTTCAGCTTTGCATACACTTAGAGGAAAAATTGCCAAAAAGCTTTCCTCTTATTTTTTTAAATTTATTCCTGCTAAGAGGTGAATCTTTATGTGCTCTACTCTAATGCAAAGATCATGGTTATAGTACCTTTCCTAGGATTTGCAGGACACATATGGAGAGCAGATTATGCAGGTTGTAAAAATTACCACTTCAGATTTGGTTCACTTGACTTGTCATCCTTCCTGTCATCTAGTACTCTCTTTTCACCCGCCATGCAAACATCACTTTGGTGCAAGATTTCAGTTCTGAATTTGATGAGATCTCATGGGCTCTTTGTGTGTATAGGTGTGCACAAACATGCTGCAAAAATGTGAACTTCTGTTTTTTAATGTGAGGTGAAAGGGAAAACTGGCTTTTTATTCTTTATTTTGCAGATATATACAAAATCAACATTCATTTACTTTAAAATGAACCCCAAGGATTTTCAAAGTGGAAGGATTTGAAGAGGAGTGGGGCAGATCAAAATGGGCAGGATGACTGATGCTGATGTGCTTGAATCTGCCAACAAAGACAATATACATGGATAAAGAAGGATAAGGTAGAATATAAGTGTTGAAGAAAAAACATAAAGTCTTCTGGAAAATTAAGGATGTAGAAAAATCCTGACTAAGACACCTAGGATACTTACTGCAAGAGGAAGACTTGGAAGGAGTCTTTAAAGATGCAATAAAGACACTGGCGTTTCAGAAGTTTAAAAGGGTGAAGTTGGTATCAAAAACATGTACTTTCAGGACCAGAGGCAGGAAAGCACAGGCCAGTTTTATTGAGCTGCAATTGCAAAGTGGATGAATATGACACTCAGTTGTAAGGAGAATGTTGGAAAATGATTTGGAGTATATTTTAGAGTCCTTCAAATGCCTTGCATGGAGATAATTTATTTCTCAGGAACTGAGATTGTTTTTACAAAAAAAAAATTATATTAGAAGTGTGATTTGGGGGACTATTTTTGTAACTAGAGGCCTGGTGCTCAGATTTGTGTACCAGTGGGGTCCTTCAGCCTGGCCTGCAGAGGTCGGGCTGAAAACAGTCTTCGACATCCCTTGAGGGGTCCTGGATTGCGAGAGGGTGCAGACCAGGCCGAGGGATCCCACCGGTGCACAATTGGGGCCAGGGAGGGACCACAGGAGGACTCCAGGGTGTGTCCGGCCAGTATCACCCAGTCCCAGTTGGCCAGACCGCAATAGCAAGCTAACCTGCCCGTGGGAGTGTCTTTCTTCTGGTGGTCAGTGCATGTCATAGAGACTGGTCAAAAGGTGAAACCAATGGTTGGACATGTAGCATATTAGGATTTTATTATATTCTAGAGGCCCGGTGCATGGATTCGTGTATCGGTGGGGTCCCTCGGCCTGGCCTGTGGGGATCAGTGGACCTCCATGCTGCCGCAGCCTGACCTTACCCGCCAGCTTGTCAGGCTCCAGCCAGCTGTCCCCGTTGAACCTGCACAGCATGAAGGCAGCCAGGGAGGAGGCTGAGCCCCTGGGCGAGCACTACGATGCTCTCGCTCTTCTCAGCCCGCTGCACCCGCCACCACCGCCCAGTAGGCTCGCTGCCACTCTGCTGCGGTCTCCATGTTCCCATCCTAGGGCGATACCCACATGCCCATGACCGCGCAGCTGACGCTCATCATCGCTGCCTCACTCCTCACGTGGCGCCAGAGAAGTGTCTGCGGGCTCACGCCCAGTCGGTTCAGATGGGGGAGAGGCGGGCAGGAGAAGTGTCTGTGGGAGAGGTGTCTGGCACCTGTAGGTCAGCTGAGCACACTGACCACCAGGGGGTAGCTCCTGCATTGAGCATCTGCCCCCTGGTTGTCAGTGCACATCATAGCGATCAGTCAACCAGTCTTCTGTCGCCCTGTGGCTTACGCTTTTATATATAGAGAGAGGATAATGTATAATATAGATCAGAGACAGGAAAGTGAGGGGTGGGAAAACAGATTAGTAGGCAATGTCAATAATAAGGAAGAAATCAAAGCATATATTTGTATGATTATTGAAGACACCAACAGGAAGATATGAAAGCAAACATATCACAGAGAAAACCCGTGCAGTGACACAATGTGCTAGATTCAAATACGGCTGGAAGGGGAGAGAAACAAAAAAATATGACTTAAGCTGGATGCTTGGGGTGGGATGGTCTGGGTAGCCAATAAGTTACCAGTATTCGAGATCAGTTTACATTCTGGGTTGTATTCTTTATACTCTAGGACATGGTCGGCAAACGGCGGCTCGTGAGCCACATGTGGCTCTTTGGCCCCTTGAGTGTGGCCACGAAGTTTCAGTCGCACTATATGTGTGCGCCCGCACGTGGTATTTTGTGGAAGAGCCACACTCAAGGGCCGCAGTTTGCTGACCACTGCTCTAGGATGGTGTAGAAATTGGGAAATGTGTATTTTATAATAAGAGAGATCAATATTTTACTGAGTTGATATGAAAGCATTAGGGAGCGGGAGAGGCTGAACTATAAGGAAGAGAGAAAATCGATGGCACAAGGAGGCTAGAAGACAGTCAAGGTCATGAGTGGATAGCTGGCCTTGGAAAACAGGAAGAATTTTATATTTTTCTGTAACTCAGTAAAGGAAGGAGAGAATGGGTTAAAGGCAACAGATGTTTTTAAATAAGGCAGAGTAACTTTGAGGGACATAGAGTTAAATAACTTGGATGAGGATAGAGTCCAGGGTGAGCTGATTCTCTAGTTATGAAGGAACTATAACTGTGGCTGGGAACAGAAGAGTGTAGGGAAGATGGAGAAGACCCACTAGGGAGTGTGCTAGACTCTGCAAAACCATGTCCAAGGGCTTACAGCTGTATACCCTTCATGAGGAAGTTCACACCAGCTGTGGGAAATTGGTCTCACTAAATCTGACTACAGCAACAATTTTGCTAAAGCTCAAATGGAATTTGAATACTAATTACACTAAATCATAACAGGTTTTGAAAATATGACTATTTCCCTGTTCCTTAGGAGTTAGTTTTTCCCCCCATTTTTACTTTTAATTGTCTTTTTTCAAGTTTATTTAGATGTGTAAGCTTCATCAAATCTTTGTTCAGGAATATGTGATATAGTATATATACTTCCCTAGCTTTAATTATAGATTTCTAACCTAGTCTCTTATATTCAAGTGTTCTCAATTAAATTCCATTTTCTTTTCTGAAATAGAAGTAATAATCATCATTAGTTTTCCTAAAGTTTTATTGAATAGTATATAGGAATAGTGCTGATTTGCCATTTTTTGCATAAATAATAATGCATATTTTTATTTATATAGTGATTTTAGTTGACAGAGCTTTAACATACATCTGATTACAGTCTTATAAAAGCCTCATAGTAGGTATTGTTTTACTGGCATTTTAATTTAGACAGACCTGAGTTGTAGAGAGGTGAGGTAACTTTCCCCAAGGTCCCCAAGTTCACTGTCCTTGGTAAGTGGGAAGAACCAGCTTAAACACTGATTTTTATACTGTGTTATGTTCATTAATGAATTAAGTTGAAATTTAGAAGTCCATGTATAGTTAGTGGTCATTATTGGACTTTTAAAAAACTTTTAATTTAATTAGTAGATCATTAAGTTATTCTTAGGTACTCACAATTTGCTGACTCGTCAGAATATAGCTAACTCCTTAGAAGGAATACCTCTGTGCTCTTAAGAAATTGGTGTTCTTATTTAGGAAATTACAACACATGTATGCTAATCTTTTTAGTGAAAAGGTAATGTCAGGAAGAAGGTGTCTATGGTTCAGATTTCTCATTTCCTAGCATATGTTTACTTCCTGTATCACAAAAAAATTCACTCTATTTACATGGACCTCATTGCTGGTCTCAGAGACATCAAGTGACAACATTATTTTCTTTATTAAGCAAAAATCATTAAACATATTTTTGAACTTCAATTAGGGGCAAATACAGCAAATATCTTTTCAGATAATTGTGTTTCATTGAAAACTATTTATAAATAAAAACATTTCATATCTGCCTTAGTATATATTATGTGAGCCCCAAATATACTTTTCTCTCTTTCTCTATGTACCAATGCTAAAACTGTGTTGGCAAAGAACACGCAATAGATAGCATAAAATATTATTTACTAAAGTTATAACTGGTATATAAGAAATTTGTTGTTGGATTTCTATAAAAGAAGAACTATCATTTCTCACTCATTGGAAATAGTTACTCCTCTTTTTTGTTCATATTCTCATCAAGTCCTATTGCTGCTCTGTATTCTCTTGGAAAGAAGGCAAGAACAACTAAGTTACTATCTTTCAACAAATTGATGTTAACCATTGAGTAGCCACTAAAATAAGTGTTTGGCTTCAGTGTGTTCACCTTTTCTCCTTTAATACTGTTTAACTTTGAGGACTCTTGGTTTAGAGTAATAAAGGCAAAAAAGGACATCCAAAATGATATTGATTCGTGAATGTTCTTAAATTTGAAAGGAAAGGTACATTCTCTCTTGAGCCAAAAATTGATTTGCTTTTCATGGATTCTACTTGCAGAAGAGAAAATTTTGGATATACTATATATTGTATAAATTCAACCTTCTTGTTATATCTAGGATTGGATTCTATGTACCGTATTTCAACAATATCCTGATCCTACACAAAGGAAAATTCAGAAATAATTTAACTTTAATTTCTGACATTTATGTACTCTTTTATATCATCTGACATCTAGGTCTTATTTTATATTCCTTTAGCATTATTCAAGAAATTCTACATCAATTGATCTTGACCAGGAAATATTTATAGTTAATGGCCCTAAGCCAATAACATGCCTTTTGCTTAATAAAATTGCACTCTGAATAGTTTAAAAAGGTGCCTGTATTTAATGGCAAATATAACACTGGCTACTCCTTTCCTGTGCCAAGTTGCTGTCTAGTTCAAGGTGTTAAATAGCATAATGAGTTTGGTCTCTTCTAATAGTGAAAATAAAGACCCAGGAGAACTTTCAGGGAGAGGGAGTGTTACAGTGGGAGATGACAAGTCGTCTGAAAATGACTTTTCCAAAAGAGGCTAACTTTTCAAGGATATGTTCATTCTCCTAATTCATGAGGTAGTCAGAAAGCTCTCTCAGACAGAATGTCAATAGTCTAAGATGTATTTCAAACACTGGCATTCAAACATGTTAATATTTCTCTTTTCTGATTCTGCCTGTGTGAACAGTGCTCTGCTCAGAGCAAATTATTTGATAAAACAGCCTTTTATTCTCACACTATCTATTCTGTGTAAGAAGTGTGAATTAAATCCCTTATAAATCCTAAACTATAGTTTTAGTTTGTATGGAATCTGTGTTTTTTAGTGGTTATGATTTTTCTTTTTCTTTTAGGGACAACATAGAGATTGTAGGGTTTGACTTAAAGTTTGAAAGCAATTCCTATGGATTTATATGCAGAGTAACACTAAAATAAAAACTTCTCTTTGAGCTTTGATTTTTAAGATTTAATAAGTCCTTTAAGAGAATTAATAGACTATAGCAAATTTCGTAAAGAAAATAACTCATATTTCAAAACCATTATTTTTATACTTTTTAGATACATCTTAACCTATTGGAATTTACCTTTTGTGTATATTTAATCATCAGGCTTGCTCATTTTTTTACTCAAAAAGACAAGCTATAGACCAGGAAGTGAGACCTAGTGTAGAAAATTTCTAAAAATAAATCCCATTGGTAAACCATAAGAATGATGCATAATGCTATTATGCATCTATTGCTATTTCAGATTCTATGTTATAGAATACATTGATGTTATTATAAAGAAGCTATTTCCAAAGATTATTTAGAAGATTTTATTTCCAAAACTAATTTCTAGTAAAAAATATTTAGTGAGAACTGAGTTTATAAAAGTTAAACATAATTTATATTTTATTGCAGGACCCTGCAGAGCCCTTTTTATTATAAAACTCATTGTAATTATCCAAACAGATGTCTATAAGCGTAGAATGAATTTACTAAATTTTAAAATCAAGAATGCTTCATTCACAGAGCTTTTCTGTGAAATATTCTGACAAAGTATAGACTCAATCTTGTTATGCCCCCTCCAAAAACCCCACAATGTTTCTTTTTGGCCTACAGAAGACAGTTCAAATTCCCGCTTGAAATTAACCCCAATCTATTTTAACTCTTCATTTGCTGGCACCCTGTTCTATTTCCCCCTTTCCACTAGAACAGCGGTTCTCAACCTGTGGGTCACGACCATCGGAAAACACATTCAGCATATCAGATATTTACATTACGATTCATAACAGTAGCAAAATTACAGTTATGAAGTAGCAATGAAAATAATTGTATGGTTGGGGGTCACCACAACATGAGGAACTGTATTAAAGGGCCGCAGCATTAGGAAGGTTGAGAACCACTGCACTAGAAGAAAGCAGAATGTCTGCATTTTCCAAACAATTCAGGTACACATGCCTCCAGTTTATTGAACAATTAACTTTTGCTTTTTAGTGAAGAACAAATTGTTGTACATGTAAAACTTAAATAATATTTCCCTCAGGGTGCATGGTCTCTCACTATCACCTAAGGCTCTTTGAAGTTTATAACAGATATGCCTGTATAAAATCCTTTACCACAATAAATAAAATTATAGCAAATTCTAGTTTTTAAAGTGTGTGTATAACTTATATAGTCTAATGATTTAATTAAGATACACTGAAATGGAAAGAAAAACCTAGTGTCTTTCTTCCGTTCGATGAATTATTCAGCATAAGTACTGAAACAAAAGTACTAGTCTAATGCTAAATTTTCATGAAAATAAAATAAATTAAAAAATTTTAATTAAAAAATTTAAATATATATGTTAACTGTCTCTGGAGCAATTCTATAATCATAATTAAGTCTGAATAAGTATTTAAAAATTTCTATGGGACTGCTAAAACTTTATAAAATAAACCTCTACTAATTTTTGATCAGGTGCTTAGAGATCACTCAATTCTGTTTATGAATAAGGGGTTTGCTACATAAATGATGAATTAGTTATATCTCTTCACTCTACAGTAATGTCATAAAGTCCTTGAAAATAATTTGCAACTTAGGTCAAGTGATATGATTTGAGCTGTGTATGAAATTAACATATAACTCATATTTGGTTTTGTGAAATAAAAATAATTGTATTTTTATTTGATATAATTTTAGTTTATCTACCATAAATATGTATTCTGTCTGATTTAAAATAAAGAGGCACATTAAAATTTGAAATATTATCTATATAATAAAAGGCTAATATGCAAAGTGTCCCCTCGGGAGTTCGACCAGGAGACCTGGAGTTTGATTGCTCTCTATGATATGCGCTGACCATCAGGGGGCGGCGCAGAATGAAGGAAAGCCCTGGTCAGCAGCTAGCAGCTGGCAGCCAGGGATGGGAGGCCCTGGCTGGCAGTCAGAAGGAAGACACTGGCCAGTAGCTGGAAGGCCCTGATCAGACCTGATCGCCTGCCAGTCCTAAGGACCCTATCCATGCACGAATTTTATACACCAGGCCTCTAGTAAAAATATAAAGAACATGATTAATAGTGATCATAAACTCAGACATGGTAACATTTTGCAGTTGTTTCTAAGTTCATATACACATCTATACATGTATATTTAATCACACATAAATACATATAATATTATTTAAATAAATTAATCATATATGGAGAATACAATTACATTACATTAAATTGAGATTATAAGCAGCCTGTTTTATCTTAATTTAAATTTTTTATTGTTGACACTTGCAAATGTCCCTTATCTCCCCTCTTTGCCCAGTCCCCGTACCCTCCCTTCCTTGGCACAGCCTGTTTTGTAATAATTTTATATTGTGTCTGCTTTCCTCACTTGTTATATAATTTAAAAAAACATTAGTTAGATCTTCACCAATAGTTAATCATTTAGTTGGGTATTGCTTGTTTTCAATGGTTATTATAAATAATATTTATATAAATATATTCACTTATCAATATTTGAATGAATAAGATTTATCTTTAAGGTGTATTCTAAAACTAAATTTACAAGGTCAGGCTACTAGATAAATATACTCTGTTTTGATCTATAGCTTTTCACCATTTAACATTCCCAACTACAATGTGTAGAAATATCCACATTACCATCCCTACAACAGCATTGATTTAAAAATACTGTGAAAACTTAATGCTTAAAAGAAATACCATATTTTAATTAGTTGTTGTCTTGGTTTTTTTTGGTATGATGAGAGTATTTTTATACTTATTCACTATATTCACTATATTTTTGCTTTAATATGTTACCAGTTTAGATTTCTTTCCTTTTTTAAAATTAGTAAATTAATGTTTTTCTTATTTATTTAGAAGATATTTATGTCTCTAACCTTGAAAATATTCTGTGTGTTGCAAATATTTCCCAGGTACGCATCCTCCTTTTTTACTTTATAGGACTTTTACTTTTTTACTTTGCAGGACTCTTCACCTCTATCTCCAACTCCAAGTAATACTGTAAACCCATCTTTAATTTATCTCTTGATTATTATTTGATCTTTAAATCATATCCTTATACCTATGGGTAATAACTACTTATTGATTCCCTTGTTGCATATGAATAAACTTATTAAGGATTTAACATATAATTCATATTTGGTTTTGTGAAATAAAAGTAGCTATATTTTTTCTTTTTTGAAAAGTAACTATTTTATTTGATATAATTTTAGTTTATCAATACATAATTTTAGTTTATCTATTTTTTCTTCTGTATTTTGCTCACTTTATTAAATGTTTCTTGCTTTATTTATAGGTTGGTTCTAAAAATTGAAATAGTCCTAGCCAGTGTAGTTCAGTTGGGTGGGCATGGTCCTGTGCACCAAAAGGTTGCCAGTTCGATTCCCAGTTAGGGCAAATGCTGGGGCTGCAGACCTGACCCCCTATGGGCCTGCAGGCGGCAGCTAATCAATGTTTTGCTCTCACATCTCTCTCTTTCTCACTCTTCCTCTCTCTAAAAAAATAATAAATGAAAATTGAAATAAAGGGACATTAATTATGTGATTATGATTAGATAGATAAAATTTACTATAAGATCATATAGTTTTATATATTACACTTTCTTGTCTATGTTTTCAATATCACAACTCCAGTGCCACTAAAACAATTCTTTTTTTAAAAGCCTAGTGGGTGTCTAAATATATACTGTTTTTGCTCTCTTTCATACTTGTATCAGACTTTTTCTGAATTGTAGTTTCTCCTGGAGTTTCTAATTGCCTTTCTTTTGTTTTGTTGGGAAAAAAAAATAATACATGCTTTTTCCTCCATCACTAATAATATACATGTTTGTAATAATGCCATTCTATTTTTAATTTTACTATACCCAGTCCATTCTATTATTTTTCTTGAACACCAAAGTCTTCTTACTTTGTCTTGGAGTGCCTACTCTATAACTGATCTGTTCCTTTCAATTATAGTTGTTGGTTTCTCCTGAAGTTTCTAATCACCTGTTTTTCCCTCTGGTGTTTTGTGCCTTTTTCATACCTTATTTTTTATATAGTCTCCATTATAGTGATTATTTTGTGGAGCATCTTTCTCTCTAGCCCTGATCTTTTGGCCTACTGTAGGTCTAACGGGTTAGATCAACTTAGTCTTGGCTCTCTTAATGGCTTCTTGTCTATCGCACTTCTGCACTTATTAAAGTATATACTCAGTATCTTCCTACAAAAGATACCTAGGAAGTGACATGAGAGTCTTTTCACACATGAAATGCCTTTGTTCTGCCCTCAGATTTGATTGAATGAATAAAGAATTATTCTATTCTAAAATTGTGTTTGTTCAGCACACACTGCTTTAAATTTTGATGTATTTAGGTAAATGGTTATTTTCCTTTTTAACATCTTTCATTTCATTCATGTTTAGTAAATACTTTTAAATTCTTGAACAGATTGAAAGTGATTTCAATTTCCTATTATTATTATTTAATTTTCATATTTAATTTGTTATTCTAAAATGTCATATATGGTATAAGATTAGAATTAAAGTTGACTTTTTCCTCTAATTGGACACATTTCTCTATATCATTTGGTAAATAATCAACCCTTTCCCCTAAATTATCTGTGATATGTCCTTTAGTATACTCTAGATATCAACTATTTATATTTAAATATCAATAATATCAATTCTGTTAGACCTGTCTTATATTCTTATGCTGGTACCACATTATATAAATTATTAAAACTTTGTGCTATGATTTAATATCTGGAAGACAAGTCTTAATTTATTATCCATTTTATTGCTACTCATTTTTTTCTGATTAAAGATATTTATATGCTTGTCATTATATATCACTCTCTATATAAAATAGCAGAAAATGAAGAAGGATGTATTACTTTAATATGCACAAAATGTTAATATTTCATCTATAGTTTCCATTTTTTTGTATGTATAAAGGTTCAGCAGAGAATACACACATCCATCACTCTGTGCACCATGACTGCATGGAATTCCCTTGCAAAGATATACAGTTTCTGTAAATGGTTCAGTATTGATGGACATGTCAATTGCATCTCATTTTATCTATTAAAAAAGTATACATAACTAAGAAGATACAAAATCATCTACAGTACTACCATTCCACAAAGATGACCACTTACCATGCTGGTGTATTTATTTTCAGTTTTTCTTACTAAGGTTTAAAATTAAAGATTTGGAAAAGGTATTTCACTTCCCTTTTAAACTTAACGAGCCAAATTCTGAAGACAATCACATTAGGTTTTAAGGGTCTTACAGTGAGTCAAAAATGAAACCTAAGCCATTTGAACCAATGTCCTCAACTGTTTTGAGAACTGGAAATAAGCCAGGTTTTTCTTTGTTGCATGCTTTCCATTAGCTATTGCTTAACAGAGAACATTTCAGAAGTCTCTCTATGCATTGCTGTCTCAATTTTCTTTTTTTCAATTTCAGCAGAGTGGCTCATAAATAAACATGTTCACGGCTCATGTTGGGAGTGACAGTTTATTCCTACTATTTTGATGGATCGTACAAGATAGCTACAGTTCTCTTCTCTAACTAAACATCCATGCATAGACTGTAAAATTAATCATAACATGGCAGGATGCCCAAGAATTTGGAGCTGCTTTTCTCTTGATGATTCTCCATGTCAAAGTGAAACTTTCATTTTAGTAATAATTAACAAAATCTATAAAACCTACCTTGGGAATAGTTACCCTCCAACTGATGTATATAATGCCCTTTCGCTCATAGAGATGTCACATACTGGTATGTTCACCTGCCTAGAGATTCTATTTGATTAGATAGTGAATCTCTTCCTTGGGTCATTGAATCATTACTGATGCTTTTAATAGAAACGTGTGATTATTTTCACATATTTACTGGTGACCTTGATGTCTGTGTACATAGGCAGTGCTGCATCATTAAGGATTGGCACCCAACTGTGGCAATGTCCTTCTGTGAACCCCAGCTGCTCTGCACCTTGAGAACAAGCTTCACTCAAATTGCAGGGGAAATGGGAGGTAAAGGGAAGGCTATGTATATATCACTTACCCCCAATCCAAGGGGATGTCACACTTGTTCAAATGTTTACTCTCTTTTTTTTATTTTCCTTCCAGCTGAGCCCTTTCAACTCACTGGAGAGAGGCTAGCACTTGAGATCTGAAGGTCATGAATTCTATTGCACTGGCAGTTTTCATAGATGTGGTTAGCAGATGACTATGATGCCTGTATTCTTTGTATATGGGTCACAGATCATTAAACATCACTTCTATTAACATCTGCTTCTGTCTTTCAACAATAATGTATGGGAGCCAATGGAATGTCTTACCAGGGGGAAAGTAACACATTTATTGGCCCTGTGTTACAGGCATGCTCGCACATATACACACAGAAGTAGTAATGGCTGTATATTATATGATCATCCCAAGACAAATTTTCCTTTTTCTATATTATCTAAAATATAACTGAATGAAGAATTTTAAAAAGTAGAACTGCCTTTGTTGAGATCCTGGTAATTTTGCCTTCATAATATTCCTCTTCTCGTTCACTCTTCTCATTCCTCTCATGTTCTGTTGCACGCTCTTCATTTACAGAGCTAACCTATTGTAAAAATTTTATATAATCTCCACATATCTAATGTGAGCTAATGGCTCTATGTCATATTGACTTGTTTAAAGCATTATTTTGTTCTCATCAACCTGTTTCTCTGAATCCATCAACTGCCTCCTTATAGACACAAAGCATTGAGATTATTTACCCTGATAGTCAAAGTTCTTTTTGAACTGATCTAAGCCTCCCTTTTAATTATTACTTCTTTGTGTTATGCTACATATACTTAGCCAAATAAGTCACCCATGTGAGAGAGTGCTGTATAGTCAAAGCTTAGGGTGGAGATTTGAAAAGGTCTGTAGACTTAACACTAGTTTTACCTCTTATGATGCATTTCTAAAAATTATTAAGTTATGAATCTCTTCTTCAGTGGGGACAACCATCATCTTTTCTGGATAATGAACTAATGAAGGTAAAATGCTTGCATAGAGCATGAGGCACAGGAGATACCCTATAAAAGGAGCTTGGATTATGGTAATGCTGGTGTCACATTCCCCCAGCTACTAATTTCCAATCATTTTCCTTACTCAGGTCTAACCCTTCAATTAAGTTACAGCAAAAGTCCCTGTCTTATGAGTTTTTTCTTCATATTTATTATCCACTTACTGAGATTTTTGCCCTTCCAAATTCTACAATCTAATTATCTACATCATTAATTTGTGTTTTAAACTCTATTGCTTTATACGCTATATCAAGATTAGAAGCTTCTAGAAGGGAAATTTTTTATGTTATAGCTATCAGTTCTTTTCAACAATAACAATTTTGCAGAACATTTAATATAGATTTGTTGGTTAATTTATCTACTGATAGATTACTGAGACAATACCATACATCTAAAGCAAGCATGTCAAACTCAAAGGCTAACATGGGCCAAATAAACAAGGTTTAAGTTTATGTGGGCTGCAAAAAAACAAAAGCTTCAATTTTCATAGAAACATAGGTTTATTTTGATAGAGACATGCTGAATACAAAGGGCTGAAATAAATGATTAATATTAACATAAAATAATAGAACATTTTAATAAAAACTCATATTTTTTCTTGAACATTCACTTACCAGGCACTGAATAACTGCACAAATTACTAAGCGTAATGCAAATAAACCTATTTTTCTTGTCCTCAAAAAGCAAAATATTTCCTGTTGCTCACACCAAACATGTCAGTACAAGACTAATGACGTGGCAATCAGCTGTTAAAATATTTGCTGCTAGTATTAGTGGAGAGAAATGGTGCTCTTGCATGTAAGATGCGTAAGGGAAATGAATGCAACATGATTATAGTAATCAGTCATGAGCAAACATTGTAGTTCATTATTAATAATTATGTATAACAGGATATTGTAAAATTTAAGCTACAAAATTTTTATTAAAACGTTTCTTAGATACCGTTATATTGGCTAGTCTGCAAAAAATATCCATTGTGGGCTGCATGTGGCCCGCGGGCCGCAAATTTGACATGCTTGATCTAAAGGATACAGCTTCATGACTATATTAATTGGAACTTAATATATTTATGTAAACTTTCATGAACAGCCTGAGTTCAACATTGATTTTAACAGAAGTAAATGCAATTCACTAGTTAGTGACAGTAAATTCAAAATAGCCAAGATTTCACTTTTTTCAAATTTAGCTAAATCTGTTTCACCACACACATCCTTGTTGAACTGAATAACACAACTAACTTATTTTTATCCAATCAACTGTGTGTCAGGAGCATGATAATCCCACATAGTTCTGAAAATTTTGCATTATTATTCCTATTTTACAGATGATAACAGGAAAACTCAGACAGTTAGGAAAGTCCCCCAATGTGGACAACTATTGTAATTGATTAGAGTAATATTCAGAAAATATTAGCTCATATCTCTGCTCCCTTCCTGGGAAGCAGTACAGTCTATGCTTCATTTTGATTTGCCCACATGACTTTGGGAATTGAACATTCATAATTGGATATTATGTGAGCAGAAATTTTAAATGTGTTGAGTACTTTAGCTTGTCTTCGCTTTTATGCTATTTACTGTGCTAAGAGTATGCCCTGGATGCGCACTGATCCATGGGCACTAAACCTAACCTGTAGTAACAACTCAAGCTCATCCTGCTCACAGTGTGAAGAGCTGCCTAGCCAAGCATGGCTACAGAGCCAAACTGACTTGACCTGTAGACCTGTGAACTAGAACATCAAATGTTTGCTGTTATAGAGTTGCAGGTGGCTAGTTAGGTAACATTAACATAGCAATGGCTGACAAATCCACTAATAAATGGATGAGCAAGATTTAAAGTTAAAGCTATCAAAATCCCTGTGATTTCTACTACACCACACTTCATTGCAAAATGCACAAAGAAGGACTGCATTTGGAGTGTTATTCAAAATCTCAGCTCATTTGATTACATATTAATCAAAATAACATTCTACTTTCTTTACATTGCTACAGGAGCACTGGTATAAAAAGCACTCTGATTGTCAAATGCACGTCATTAAAAATCCTTTCTTAATGTCTGTAAATCTGTTTTTGGATACTATTGGGGTACTGAGGACATCTAAACTGCAAAACTGCCACTTAGAATGTCTGCTCTCACATATGAACACTGTTCTAAACAAGTCCTGGTGAAGTCATTACCACAAGGCATTTCTAAATTAAATATAAAGTTGAGGAACTGATTACATATTCATCAATGGTAAGAAGTAATTTTGCAGAGATAGAGGGTAAGCTATTACTTTGGAAAGTAACATCAAATTGCAGAGTAGATGATTAACAAAATGTTAATTGCCAAATGTGGTAGGTAGTTGGAAATGTGAAAACTGACACATAATTTTGGTTATTAGTATATCATTCAATGTTTGTATGTCCTTCTGATGGAAATGCTGAGTGCCTAAAATAGATTACTAACAAAACTGAACTGGCTAGAATCAGTGGTATTTGATTAACTGGTGATAACTAACAGTTTTTAGTTGGCATCTAAGTTTGCCCACATCTCAGTATGTTTGTTATCATACTAAAATATTATTTTTTAGTCTCAGAATTCTTAAAAAGCAGAAGCCTTATCTTAAATTCTTAAATATATTGTTCTTTTTAAAATTTGACATGTGAAGTGTCACACATTGAAATTCCTGTTAACCACCACTTGGCTTTCCTTAAGTGCTAGCTTTTGATGGTGATTGCAGGAGATGGACACAAAGACAGCTGCCAATAATTTATCACATTCCCCTAAATGCATGTCTAACCCCTACTGCAAGGTGCAGTCCACTTCTCCTCACCTAGAATCTGGGTTGACCTTGTGAGGAGCTTTGACTAACAGAGTGTGGCAGGGCTGACACTGTGCTGGATCCAGATCTAGGCCTTAAGAAACCTGGTCCACTTAGTGTGGGCTCTGTTGGCATTCAGCTTCTCTATACAGAAGTGTGTGTAAGATTTCTGAGCAATGAAAAACGGTGAGTACAGAGTCCAGGCCAGTCCTACCCCTCTTTCAATGACTCTGAGGAATCAGACATGTGAGCAAAGTCATGTCTAATCTTCAAGGCCCAGCCAAATTGCCCCAGACAATAGAGATATGTTAGGCAGAGACAAGATGCTTCCAAGTTGTAAAAAGATGACAAGTAAAAAATAGTGGTGGTTGCTTTAAGTCACTAAGTTTTAGGGTGGTTTGTTATACAACAATAAGTAACTAAAATGGTGATATAATACAGAATACAAGACAGAGTCTTTTATGATATTTTTTAATCTTTCCTATATAGGATCTTGGTTCCTATAAAAGCATTTTACCAATATCTCCTTTTACAATTTCATTAAAGTCATTAAAAAGTCATATTTTATTACATTCTTATCTCATTTTTATTCAGTTTGCACAATTGGATAGTTCAACTATTTTTCAGTCATCATTTTAATCATTGTATAAGTATATATTTAGAAGAAAATTGAAGTCCATATACAAGATATAAATGATAAATATAATATTTGTTTCAGTTATTTTAAATGTGAACTTTAATATATATTGAAGTAATTTTATAGAATTTTCAATGGTAGAGGGCAATAATTAACCAAAGATTGGAAAATATTTACTTCAATAGATTATTTTTATGTTCTCTGAATACATTATTTTATACTCAGATCTTCCATAATGTGAAATAATTAACCAATGTTTTATAATAACTGTTTGAAAGTGAATTATAATTAAGTGCAGTTAATTAACAAGTAGCAACAGAAAGAATAATAGTCTAAACTTGGCTTTGAACTTACAAATTTTTTTTTTCTTCAAAGCATTGGCATATTTATAACTGATAAAACATTTTTTAAAACTCTGTACAGGTAATTATGACAATAGTAATCTTAGCATATTAACTTTAAATTCATGTACTACTGACCACTGTGTCTAACAAATGAAATGAAACTATTCAGAATACACAGACCGTGAGTGTGCTCATGTATGTACCAATTCAACTGAGAATCATTTTACTTACATTTTCAGGATTAAATAAGTCCCTATTAAGTAGAAAAGTCAATGACAAAAATGTAGTAGGATCACTATTAAAACTAATCTAGTCAATGTTTGGATATAATCTTGGATATCATCTTGGATCAAAAGTCAGCATCACTCATATGAGGATAGTAGAGGAGAATTGGAAACTTAACCTACAGTATATATATTTTAGAGGCCCAGTGCATGAAATTTGTGCACTGAGAGGGGGGGGGCATCTCTCAGCCCAGCCTGCCCCCTATCACAGTCTGGGAGCCCTCAGGGGATGTCCTACTGATGGCTTAGGGGAGCAGGGAGGCGGGCCTAAGCAGCAGTCTGGCCTCCCTCTGCAGGAGTTGATCGGCAGGCCGATAGGGCTGACTCCGCCCCCAATTGCGCCATGGCCACTGGTGGCCTCCCTCTCTGAGAGGCAACCCCAGCAGGCATATCTGGGGGTGGTGCTGAGTGGCCCTGCCCCAAATCGCCCCACCACTGTTGCCACCCATGGCTTCCCTCTGCAGGAGGCAACCAGATGGACGATCAGGGGATGGCGCCAACCCCCATCTCCCTGCTGCTGCTGGTTGTTGTCACCCCCCCCCCCCACCTCATCGCTGTCCCTTCCCTCTGCCCGCTGGCATGCACCTTGGCTAGTCTAGTGACATCTGCTCGCCGGTCCCGCTCCCCACTGATCAGTTGTTCCACTGTTTGGTCAATTTGCATACTACACTTTTATTAGATAGGATATATATATCCTATCTAATAAAAGAGTAATATGCAAGTTAACCCTCACTCTGTCACAAAGATGGCAGCAGCCACGGTACTGGAGTGAGCAGAAGGCTTGGTTGTCCCCAGCGATGAAGGAAGCCAAGCTTCCTGCCTGCCCTGGCTGGCCCTGAACTCCACTCAAGGCTACAAAGTTTAAATTATAGAAGATAAATAAATCCCAGATACGTGCTTCCAGCCTGTGGCCATGGTCAGCCTCAAAACGGCTAACAGCCCCTCACCCAGGCTGGCCAGGCACCCCAGCAGGACCCCCACCCTGATCTGGGACACACTTCAGGGCAAACCAGCTAGCCCCCACCCATGCATCAGGACTCTATCCTATATAATAAAAGGGTAATACGCAAATTGACCCTAGCAGCAGAATGACTGGGAATGACTGGTCACTATGACACACACTGACCACCAGGGGGCAGATGCTCAATGCAGGAGCTGCACCCTCGTAGTCAGTACGCTCCAAGAGGGGGAGTTCTGCTCAGCCACAAGCCAGGCTGATGGCTGCCAGTACAGCGGTGGTGGTGGGAGCCTCTCCCACCTCCTCAGCAGCACTAAGGATGTCCGACTGCAGCTTAGGCCTGCTCCTCACTGGCAAGTGGACATCCCCCGTGGGCTGCCGGGCTGCCAGAGGGATGTCTGACTGCCAGCTTAGGCCTGATCCCCCTGGGGAGAGGGCCTAAGCCAGCAGGTGGACATCCCCCGAGGGGTCCAGACTGCGAGAGGGTACATGCCAGGCTGAGGGAGCCCCCCAAGTGCACAAATTTTTGTTCACCAGGCCTCTAGTGTGTGTGTGTGTGTGTGTGTGTGTGTGTGTGTGTGTGTATGAAATTATGGTATTTGAATTAGAATTCTTCACTCAAATTGTCTAGAGATGAACATTGACTATTTGGAACCTCATGAGGTATAAGAGGACTAAAGGAAGTAATCAACCTCAAGTTCAGAATCAGAATTATTTAACTTTGTCTTCAACAGAGAGGAGCTCACAAATTAAGTGGCTGGAAATGCCTCAGGATTTCAAATGACTTATCCTTTCTTAATAATCATTCAAAGGCAGAAAGGGCTTGGGAAAAGCACCTTCCCACTGCATCATGACAAGGGAAGAGGTGGAACCAGAATATGCTTATCATCATTATTTTAAGCATTAAAATATTCAAATCATGTAAGAGTGTTGGTCTGCTTTCAAGCAATCTGAGCCTCAGTCACAATTTGTATAGAGTGGAGTTTGAGAATTTAATCCCCTTAAACAACTGGCTCCAGAATTATAATTTTAGAAAAAGAACTGTCTTTGTTTGGGGAAAATGCCTTTTTAAGCCACTTGGAGGTTGGATGTAGGTGAGACTCTGACAGCATGGTTCTGGAGAAGCCATGAGTTTAGTACAATCAGTGAAACTTCACTGATACATCATTATCATTCAAAGATTATACTTTACATTGGAGTTTATGCTTCACTGTAACATTTTGTGTTTGGACAAATACATAATGACGTGTACCCACCATTAACATAGTGAACAGAGTGGTTTCAAGGCCCTGAGTATCCTCTGTGTTATTCCTATTAATACCTCCATTTCCAAAGTGGAATTTTTAGTTGTGGGCTTTGCTCCAATTAAGATCTCAAGGAACAATTTCTTAGCTGATATCTGGGTTAAACAACTCATATAATATTTTAAATGCACTTTCTGATAAATAAAAACCAAAAGCCTCCAGTTTAGTTGGGCTGGGAGTAGCCATTGTAAAATTAAGTGAATTGCCCAGTCTCTTTGTAAACTCAATAAAGGAGCACTATTTCCTTAGAGTCTAGCAGAGTCCTACACACATAAACTGGTCAATCAAATATTAAGTGGTTAGTCTTCAAGGGATACTTTTACTATTAATAAAAAGCTGGCAAGTTTTGACATATCAATAGAAAAGAATTTCAAAGTTTTGGTTTTTCTGGGAACATTGTTTAAAAATAAAATAAAACAGCATCAGCAACAACAAAATCCTCAAAGGATTTTTTTTGCTCAAGGAATGGATTTTTTTCTGAAGGAAAGATATTTATTCAAACCATATATAATCAAAATAAATCAGAGAAAGAGGCATATTTTTTAAATGTATTTTTATTGATTTCAGAGAGGAAGGGAGAAGAAAAGAAAGATAGAACATCAATGATGAGAATCATTGATTGGCTGCTTACTGCAAAACCCGGGCTGCGAGGAATTGAACCACGACTTCCTGGTTCATAGGTCAACACTCACCACTAAGCATGCCAGCCCAGCAGGAAGAGCCATACTTTAAGGGTTGGAATCATTGATCTGACAGCCTTGGGAGCATAGATGGAGTAGAATTCTTGACAGAGGGAATGTAGGAAGCCCTCTTGAGTTAAAGTTGGATGGGTGTGTGAGAAGAGAGGAAAGCCAGAGAGAGAGCACAGAGAGGGATCAGAGGGAAGCAACCAGGACTCTATCAGCTCTGAGTTGTTCATTGCAGGGAGGCAGCCCATAGAGAAAATAAAAGGGTTAAAGATACAGTAGAAGGGGGAAAAATAGAACAGTACAAATTAATATACGCAAGAAGAGAGAAAAAACAATAATAGCAATAACTGAAACCTTCCTTAGTCAGAGGGTCCTTTCTCCACTCACAGAGTGATGATGGTTTTCAGATGCCAGGTTAAAAATAACAACACAGTCATGAAAAGGAGCAGGGACAAGACAATGGCTGTGTAAATTATGGAAAGCCTTCCATTATGCCTATCCTTGAATGTATAAGCAGTATTTATAAGCTGTATTTTTCTGAATTATCTATCTATCTATCTATCTATCTATCTATCTATCTATCTATCTATCTATCATCATCATCATCTATCTATCATCTATCTATAGAAGCCAAGTGACCAGAATGCCAGAATGACCGGAACGACCAATCACTATGACGTGTATTGCGGCAGCCAACCAGCCCGATCAGGGCCCCAATTGGCTCCCCCAACCACCCGTGGCCTTTCCCCCAGGCTGGCTCCACCCCTTGATAGCCCTCATTGGGAGCAGGGCCAGCCAACCTCCTGCTCCCCCCAGCCCCCCGCCAGCCATCCCAGCCCAGACTGGACCCCAATTGGGGATGGGGCCAGTGGCCAACCTCCTGCATCCTTCCGCCTTCCAGCCACCCAGCCCCAATCGGCCCCCATCGAGGCAGACCAGCTGGACCCCATCCATGCACAAATTCATGCAGCGGGCTTCTAGTTGTATATATCACTCCCCTGGCTGTGTGTGTATGCATGCGTGTGTTCTTCTTAGACTGGGGTATTTTTTGAATCCCTATTCCTTCTAGAAAAGTTACTGCCTATAAACTAATGCTAGTTAACAAAATATTTTCCACAGAGGAAGGAACTTTGCTGACAACAGTCTTGCCTGTGGGCTGTGTGTGTTCTCTATTTACTATTGAGATCTTTGGTTTTTGACTCGCCTCCTTCTAACATAGCAATGATCCTCCATATTTCCTCATATTTTACTTTAGTATTATTTTTACTCTTTTGTGCACAATAAAGTCATAAATTATAATTCAAGAAGGTTGATTCAAAAATGTGAGTGGTAACAACCAAAATAAAAACATTCTTTTCTAGTCCATTTTTATTTTGTTATTCATATGTCGAGTTTGTGTGCGATCTGTATAATAAAAGCATAATATGCTAATTAGACCAGACATCCTTCCAGATATTCTTCTGGACCACCTTCCAAAAGAAGTCATGACTGCGAAGGAAGTCTGGGTCCTGGGTGCCTGCTGGCAGCAGGGGAAAGGAAGGCCCACTCTTGCATTAATTTCATGCATCAGGCCTCTAATCTCTATATATTTTTCTGTATCTTGTTTCTTATCAGTGTATATTAGTTTTATGCATCTGTGTAGCCAATTATTTATGTTTCAGGTAATATAATTTAATGGGTCTGTAGCCCCATGGACTAGGACTGGACAAAATTATAACATTGTATGCAGGGCACATAGCTAACAGAGATCTGGGATTTGAAGGAAACAATGCTTGAGAGCAGTGGGGAAGAGGTCAAGGGCAGAAGGAAAGGTCTGAAATCTGGGAGCAAAGATGAATCTTGAAAGTAAGAGACAAGTGTGAGGATTCCATGAAAGAAATACTAAAAATATTAAAGAAAACAGAAGTTCTTATAATTTATTTAAAACTTGTTTACTGGGCTCTGATGCTCTGGAAATGATCTCCTCCGTTATGCAAACCCCACACAATGTTTGGCACATATACATCTTTGAATTGGTGGTGCTTTAGAGAATGAAGTGGTCAGGTTTATATGTGGAGGTGCAATGGTGTAGAAATGAACACCAAGCCCAGAAAACGGTGAGTAGAGAAACAGGTGACTAAGGCATGACTTGGAAGTGGAGATGAGACACACTGCTCTGTCTGAATATATTAAAGGATATGTACCCTTGAAGGGAGATGTGAGACCAATACTTGGGTTACATATAACACATGAACATTAAGGTCCCATGCAGAACCAAGTGTTATAAATAAAATTATATGTACTTTGTTAATTCATTTTTGTATGTGTAGACAGACTGCAGAGAAATAGAATCATTCTCTCACTACTTTTCTATTAGGAATAACTTCATAAGAACTCCATTGTGTTGAAGCTTAGTTTATATTTCATGATATTTCATATAATAATAATGTGTTCCTGTGTAACTGTACCACTAAAAATAGCACCCGATCTCTGTAATTGCTAGCACAGTTGATAGTCTTTGTGTGCTAAGCAGGAATGTGTCTCATTCCATAAATCATTTACAAGTGCTGCAGTGATCCGGCAGCTCATAATCTTAAGCAAATAAAAATGAACATGTGTCTATTCCCTGGACAACTGCATGCATACACTGACTCTCGGCTCTTCTCCAGTTTGAACTTTTGGGTTAAAACCAGAAAAATAACAGGTCTATTTTGGTAACTTTTAGTATTCTTCCAGTGTTCCTTTAGACCTTTATCTCCTAACAAAGTGTAAGAGAACAAATGTGGTAGGATGACTGCCTTACAGCATGTTACATGAAGGCTCCATCTATTCTATTACATGAACTAATGTGTCATCCTCCACAAAACCAGATTCAGAAGTTTATCAGACTTGCCTGAGGATCACATTCCTTAGGGAAAATAATCACCATAATATTTGATCACTGTGATTGTCTTAAGCCTAACCTGGCCTCAGTAGGGTTCCCTTGAAAGAGGTACCACGTTATCAAAAAGGGAGAAAGAGCCCTGCTGGTTTCTCACTGGATAGAGGGTAGACCTGCGGACCAAAGGCTCCCAGGTTCGATTCTGGTTATGGGCACATGCCCGGGTTGCAGGGTCAATCCCCAGTAGGGGTTTTGCAGAAGGCAGCGGATTGACGATTCTCTCTCATCATTGATGTTTCTCTCTTTCTCCCTCTCCCTTCCTCTCTGAAATCAATAAACATATACAAAAAAATAAAAGTACATAAAAGGGAGAAAGAAAAATCGGTACTGGTTTCTCCGCTCTTTCTCTAACAATGTAGCCAAAGCAGGAGTTGGTAGCAGAGTTTATATCTTTTTGAGGCCAATAGTGTGGGATCCTAATTTTTACCTTAAAATATTGCTTTAAAAATGATTTATCTCTATTATAAGCTATTTAATTATGTGAATATAACTGTTTAAAATCATATACATTTATAGAAATTTCTGTGTTGCAAAATATCCACTTAGACTGATTTTTCCCCTTCGAATTGGCTGAAGGAACGTGGTGCACCTTATTCACATTAATTCAGCATTCTTGAGTCTCCCTCTCATGAGCTGAAGAAAACGATACAAGCTGGCAGTAGACTTGCACCTCACATCAGCATCGTCCCTGGCACATTATAGGCACTGAATAAATATTTGCAGTTGGCACATGTAGTTTTTGTTGGACCAGCCCCTATCCCAGTTTTTAGCACCCAGTTTTTCTTTAGGGATTTACTCCTCCTTCACATTACTGAATGTGCGTGAAACTGACCCCATGTCCCAACCGGAACCATAGACATGTGACTCTTCACATATTTTAAAATATCTTTCCCTGGCCAAAATGAGCGTGCAGCTTCATCCAGGATGATCTAGATGCCAGTTGGAATTTTGGAAATTAAAAAAAAAAACAAAAAACACACAACACTTATGTAATAGAAATTCTGGTTGTAAAAATGATGAGTCTGGAAATGTCAGGTTTCTTCACATCAACAATGTCTGTTTGGGAATTAGTTCAAAATAGGGGGGAAAAACAAACAGAAAGAAACTGAGAGAGCAAGTGAGAACGAGAGAGAGAGAGAGAGAGAGAGAGAGAGAGAGAGAGATATCTGACAGAACTGGCTGGGTTCCTATATTGTGCCATGCCTGAGGCCAAATGCACTTCTATATTTCTCAGGCATTCAATCAACAATTTGTTGATTTATATTTATCAGAATTGGGTTATAGGTTATTGCAAATGAAAGTATTCTTATGAATACACTTTAAACTGTTTCATATTTTCCCACAAATAAAAAGTGTGTTCTAGTCATAAAACAAAAATGTGCCAAATAGATATGTCATATTTCTAGGATGGGATGGGGGAGTTGTGCATACATTTCTTTGGGCAGATCAAATAAAAATATCTTAGAGTCCTGGCGGGGTGACTCAGTTTGCTAGAGTGTCCTCCAGTATGCCGAAAGGTTATGGGTTCCATTCCCAGACAGGGCACATACCTAGGTTGCGGGTTCTCTCTCTCTCTCTCCCTCCCACCCTCCCTCCCTCCTTCTCTTCTCCCCTTCATCTATCTTTAAAATAACATAAAAACACACACTTGGGTGAGGGTTAAAAACAACAACACAACCTTAGAAAATGTCTGTAGAAGCCTAAAACAGAAGAAATTATCTTTTTCTAGCTCTTATTTCCTCTTAAATGGGAGGGTGTAAAGATGGTCCTTAAGATGACCTCCAATGATTCACACCTGGTATCATGCCTTTGTATAATCTCCTCCCCCTGAGTGTGGGCTGGATTTAGTGACTCACTTCTAAATCGATAGAACCCTGCAGGAGTGATGCAATGTCTCTTCTGCAATTAGGTTATAAAGAGACGGACTTTCTCTTGAAGATCTTCTCTTGCTCCCTCTTGAATTTCTCACCATGTCGTAAACCTGTCCTGCAGAAGGAAGGGTCCATGTGCATGAGAATGAATCTGTCACCCCCCAGTCAAGTCTCTAGGTTAAGCTGCAGTTCCAGATCATGGGTTGACTGCAGCCTTATGGCAGCGCTTGAGGCATTGACACCTACCTAAACAGCACATATTCTTGAAACCCAGAAAATGCAAGAAAATAGATGTTGTTTTAAGTTGCTAAGTTTCCCAGTATATTACACAGATCTAGCTAACAACTCTTAGGAGTGGAGTCTGGATCAGTGCCAAAGTTCCTATTGTGAAACTAGAGCCATCTTCCGCCACCAATGAGCAAAAAGCAGCCAGCCCAGGGAAATTTGGCTTGTTTCAGTTTCTTCGGAATCTTCCAGCCACCGCTATTACCATGAAGGATTTAAATAAAGCTATTTCTACTAAACAAACTCAATATACTCACCAATTCGGGCTCCCACCCTTACATTATTTTTCTGCTACTATGTCATTCTATTTATTTATTCTCCAAAATTTAGCATTTGGAACTTGGGCAGCAGAATTCACTATGGTGTTACCTACAATTATTACCTTTAAAATACAGATTCTGAAAAGTAATTGCAAAAAACTTCAGTTCTGTGAATATGAAAAAGTAAATGAAGGCTAAAAAAAATAGAGGGCTATCCAGGTTTTTTTAAAAGTTGCTAAAAGTACCATCTAAGGAGGAAACTTTATAAGAAAGGGCTTTTTTGCACAAATGTGGTCTATTACAGAATCTCACTATAAAGGTCTTTAAAGCCCACGTGTATTGAGCTTCTAAACCTTGATTTGATGGAGAATTCAGAGTCCTAAGGTGAAATCCAGCTAAAATAAACTATATTTAATGCTTAATATGGGTAAATTGATTGTTTTCTACCACATTTCTGTTTGTTTATTTATTTGAGGTTTTCTTTAAAACCCACATCACAGAGCTGTTCTTATGAGAAAGTGATCTATGGAATTGCACAAGTCTTCCTATAATCTTCTCAGGGATGTATATTCCACTGTCTCCCCAAATGGACACCTGGAAATTTTAGAAAATTTCCAAAATATTCCATCTTTCCACACAATCGCTCTGTTGGCTGCCCTGAAAGTCTTAGCCTGGAAATTTCAGATAGGAATCAAAGAGAGGATTAAAGGCAGAACTTTGTAGTAGACATGGCACCTTCTGAGTTTTTCTGGTGAAATCTGAGTTATATCAACCCATAAGCCTGCTTTGTCTTTTTGACTTTTGTCATACTGACAGATTGTTTGGCTATTTGTTTAATAATATGAGTCACTGGCAGATCAGACTACTAGAGGTCATTGGAGAAAGAGAGATACAAGAGAGAAAGAGGAAGTGAGAAGATTGGAATTTCCAGACCTATATTTCCATACCTGTCTCACAAGGTACCCCTTCCTAATAAATTAGGCCCAAGACTTACCAGAATCTTCCATATATTGCCAATGAGAAAATGAACCCCTTCTTTGAAAGGGAAGAGAAATTGGGAGGATCGAAAAGAGGAATAAGAACTGTTAACACAACATTTCTCTCTTGCTGAGAATGACAGAAATCTCCTTTCTGTGTTAACACCCTTAACGGGTCATTTTCCCACTTCATGTGTGCCTTCTGTTCTAGAGAACTATTCCTTTGCTCATTCAACAGAGCTTCTCAAACTTGGAGATGCACACAGATCACATGGAGAGCTTGTGAAGTGCACATTTGATTCAGTTGGTCTGGGTGGGGTCAGAGATTCTCCCTTTTTTAAAAGCTACCAGGTGATGTCAATCCATGGTCTACATTTTCGTAGCAAGAATAAGAATATGATAATTTGCAAGACTCTCTAACTCTTAGTTACTCTGAGAATATATGCAGATACTGTTATCAAGGAACCTACAGTATATTCAATAAGAAAAGACAATCTGTGTGTAAAAATAGCTCATGCATTAACAAAACTGATAGCAATTAGTGCATTGGGAGGCACAGACAGGGCTGACTCCATGGGTGGAGACCTGTGCACTCTCACAGGGCCCCACGCTTTACAGGGCCTGCACCTGGTTTCAGGTTCTCCTGCCGCTGTCTTGAAATTCTTAAGTTTGGAACAAGGGGCATTCCATTTTCATTTTGTACTGGACTTCACAAATTATGTCGCTGCGTATGGATAAGATCTTATTGGGTGTGAATGAGAAGCAAATCATTTCCCACAGAAAGAAATAAAAAAAAATAGTTTTCAAAGGGAAGAAGCAGTTGAGCTGTGCCTTGATAAACGGGCAAGAGTTGAACAGAGATATATGTGATGAAGTAATGAGGGAGAGTAATCTGGGCAGAGGAGTTGTTACCATCAAAGGAATGAAGACTAGAAAGGATGGCTCGTGGGAGGAATGGCAAATAGTTCAGTCTGACTGGAACATAAAATGCCAAGCACATAGGAGACACTCAATAAATTTTTGCTGAATGAAGGTCTGCTGAATGAATGTCCCAGAGATCAGCGTACTGCCTGTATTGCCAACTTAACGAGGGAGAAACAGTAACACCACTGTATTAAACTGTGGCAAGTACTGTGGCCTGGACTAGAGATTCAAAAGTGGAGATGGTTGAGAGGGAAGATTCAAATATGGTTTGTTAACAGATATGTTTCCTGGCTCTGCAAAATTGTGGGCCCTTTAACTTGTCACTGAATATACCCTAAGTCATTGGGGGTGGCGTGGTGATTTCCTTTTCACCAAAGCATTATATTTTAATTTCCATCCATCTGGAGAAATTTTGTTTTAGGTTTAGGATGTTTCAAAAAAAGGAAAAGGAAAGCACACGATGAAGCCAAAAAGGTTACCTTTAAACAGAGTTAGAAACTGAGATTAAACTATTACCAGGATAGGTAACTTTAAAAAACAGACAAATAGCAATGATTGGTCAAGAAAAACCATTCCCTTTACACTTGGAGAAACCCATACATAAAATAGTGAAAGGGCTGAAATAACCACAAAACAGTGGAAGAGTGATACATCATTTTCCTAATTTTTGATTTCACTAGATGTGAATAACAGATGTAAGCTTTTGTGTGTCTGTTTTTATAAAGTATAACTTAGAAATAAAATTCACTTGGAGAAGGCATACAACTTTCTTAGTCTTATCTTTCTGATTTAAAATTAGTATGTGGTGTCCAAATTCATAGCCGGAGGAATTTTTATGCCTGACTGTGGTGCTGCTTTGCCCCTTTGCTCTTTAGGTGTCTCTTAACTTTCCCAGAATTGATCCTCCATGTCCTCACCTCCCATCCCTGCAGAGACAGATTAAATGGGCAGGACAAGAGGCTGCCATGGCATAGTCAGTCAGTTCCCACTTGAGGTACTGAACACACAAGCCAGACTGTTCAGTATGTTGCCATCAAAATATAATCTCCAAGGCTAACTCGGAGCCAAGGTTCCCCTTGACACCAAGAGCAAAAGCAACATTGCAACAGCAGTGACCCATGGTAAATCTCGCAGAATGGAATATGCCCTTGATCCCTTAATCTCCTCCGCTGGCTACCCTGTAGCTACTTTTGCACCATGTGATGGGTAAGGCAGGAATATTGTAAAAAACATCTTACATAAACCAGGCCCTGTACTTTGTATGTGATACAACACAGTCTCTTTTCCATTCCACTTTGCAATCGCTGTAATTGTAATTAATTTTCCTATTCCTAAAATAACTGCTAGAAAGAAAACTGTGAAAGAAAATAGAATGTATCAAAGTTTTTAAAAAAGACATGAGAAGTTTAACTTTACAGTCTCTGGCTTTCTTTTGGCGGAAAACAAAATAAGATAAAAAACCAGCCGAAATAAAGCAAACATTTAAAAAATTATTTTAGAAACAACAGCCTATCCAGAAATTGTCATGAAATAGGAATTTATAATTCACAATGAACAGATGAATTATGCCTGAATTGCAATAGAGATGAAAAAAGTCATATTTAAATTATTTATTTCTTCATCTTCAGAGTCTTTAATAAAAAAGCAAATTTTATTTCTGTCATCTGACTATTGGCTAGTGTATCTACCCGGTCCATTAGATTTTGTTCATAGAGAATAAATGCAGGATTTAGTGAGTTTCAGAGTAAACTACAAACCGGTCACTTGGGTCAGCTTTTTCATGGATAGTCTGCATCGGAGGTCTTCCTTGCTCCCATTAATCAAACACTTTCTAAATACTATGTTCCTTTCGTGTCACAGAGATTAAGTGAAATTTCCCAGTTGAGGAAAAAGGTTGGCTTCTTGGTGCTGTCTCTCTGGTTTTTAAACAGAAATAAAACAGACCCACTTTGCAACGCTGTTGTTTGGATTGCCTCCCTTACGGTCTAAGGTACCTGGGATAGTACTGCCTTGCTATGGAGACATTTGCATGCACAGAGGACAGACTAATGTCAGTGACTTGGCAAGTCTCCACAGTCAGAGTGAAGTGTGAAGCGCTGTAATTAATTGGGATGTTTCAGACAGAAATCTATCAGCCAAATAGTTAAAGGACTTGTGGGACAGGGGCTTTTTGCTTGAGTTATTCAATAATTACTTTCCATTTCATTTTGGCTATGAAGATGTGCCAATGGATACCAGATTTGTGACATTTTGGTCTGAATGAACCTGCTGGCACTGTTGCCATAGTAAAAGATTCAAGAAATATGCATTCAACTACTCTATAAAAATCAGGGATTTTTAATTTATCCTTAAATCCTTGAACACATGTAGACACTCTTCTACTCTCTTAATTAAACCTTTTATATTTTAGGGATCATTACCAAAAACAACATGTCCTAAATGAAATAATTGCTGAGCCTAAAATAAATATATAAAATGTTAGCAAGTCAAAGCAAAATCCTATCATAACACATAGCATTAATGGTGGCTCATTTACTTATCTGGTTCAATATTAATCTCATAATTTCTAGGAATATGTCTAAAGCTACACAAAAAAGATCAGATCATTTTCTGAGTAATCAGACAGGATGTGTGCAACTTGGAAGAGAGACCAGGTTCATCACTGAAAGTGTGGGGTTCTCGTTTCTGAATTTTCATACTAACATGGAGGGATGAACAAATTTATACTTGTGTGCACTCTCTATTTAACCATCCTCCACACCTCTCATTAAAAGTAAGAACATTCCTATAAGTCTAAATCTTAAATAGCCAGTTTGCCAGTTTACCTAATTTTCAACTGCTAGGGAAAACCTGTAAAAGTTGGTGGGAGAAATGGGAGTGGCTCTTTCTCCATGGGACTCTGATTTTTAGCCCAAACAGTGACACAGACATCAAAGAACACCCTAGGACAACCAAATGGAACAGCTGCAGGTTTCCTTTGATCTCTGCTCAATGACCTCTTCATCACATTTAGTGTCCTTCTTAGACTGGGGTATTTTTTGAATCCCTCTTCCTTCTAGAAAAGCTACTGCCTATAAACTAATGTGATTTAACAAAATGTTTTCCACAGAGGAAGGAACTGTGCTGACAACAGTCTTGCCTGTGGGCTGTGTGTGTTCTCTATGCCTATTTAGTATTGAGATCTTTGGTTTTTGACTCGCCTCCTTCTGACATAGCAACACCTCAATCTGTTGGAATTGGGTTGCAATTAATAAGACAACCTTGATAATTCAGGACATGACATCTATGGACTGCCTAGGTCTTTTGTTTTTTGGTACCTAATCATTCTACTGATGTTGTTCACTTTATACATAAATTAGTTGGAGGGAAGAAATTCTTAAATCAGACAATTATTTACTGTTTCTAATGAAAAGATTGGTCAGAAAAAAAGCAACTGAAATAAATAATTTAGTGATTCAATTTTTTGTGTCCTCATGTTCTGTAGAAAAATAATTATAATTATGGTTAGGATGTTTATAAAATTGTGGACCTTCTGTTCAGTATCCAGACATGTTTTTTTGAGATCAGTCGCCTCAAAACTATTAGTATGACTGATTTTACAGATATTTCCCTTAATTCTATTGCAGTCCATTTAACCCACCAAGAATTTGTTAAATACTGACTATGCATCAGACACTATGCTAGGGCTCCTGTGGAAAATTTAAAGGAGGAATAAACAAGTACTCAGTAGCAGAGGATCATTTAATGACTGATGTACATTCAAGAAAAAACTCTGATACAGAGAAAAATGTGATATGCAATAAATGCTGAAAATAATGGAAGATATCCATATTTACATGTTGAGTTCTAATTTAGTGGAAAATGTGGGATTTAAACAATTCAGTAGTTTGTTTTAAAAAACATTATGCACATAATATCTTGGGCACTTCAGTAAATTTATTCGTCTTATTCTTAGGTCTACTTATTCCTAGGTCTATCTATTTGAAACAAAAAAGTATCTTGGATTTTTCTTGGTGCATGATCAAATTATTCACCACCTCAGTGCACTGGGGCCCATAGTATGGAAAGAACTGAATGCACTGTTGTCCATTAACTTTTGGTTCATTTTTGTTGTTGTTGCCATAAGTACTTATGGTAATACAAATAATCAGCAAGATAAATGCAATGAAACAGAAAATACATTTATTTCTGAAAAATATAGACCTTTATCCTAAAAATAAAAATCATACATTTATTTCTGAAAAATATAGACCTTTATCCTAAAAGAGAATTAAAATGTAGATCATGTTGATACTTACCATCTAATGAATTATAGCTAGGCTAATGGATGGGTTATAGTGTATAAGAAATTGGCATATTATTATGTGAAGTCATTGTTTGATCCTCATTTCTTCCCAGAAGCCTGGCTAGGTAAAGGCTATCATAAGTCCCAATGACCCCAGCCCTTCTTCGTAGCAGATAGCACTCTTGTTATTCTTGTTCAATGTCTGTTTTTACTGCTAAACTTGAATCTCTATGAAAGTAGTGCCTTTCTCACTATTGCATACCCAGAACATAGCATCCTAGATAAGTAAATATGTCCTTAGTGACTGAATAAAGTAGAACCATGTTAGAGGTTATACAGAACACTTTTAAAGTTGTGGCAAAATTATTTTAGGTCATACAATTTTAAAAAATTGATGTATTTCTTATGCTCTCTGTGCCATAAACATACTTGGTAGACTTCTACAGAGTAATATCCCACATGCATGGCTTCATTTTGTTTATATGTTGTTGTTTTTTGTTAAACTTTCAGATCTTGTTCAAGGATCTGATGAAGGAGTGCTCAGAGAAGTATTAAAAAGGGAATCTCAGGGCTGGAACCTAGTGAACAAAAAAGAATTTTTGTTTATTTGGGATGGCTGAAACATGAAACAGTAGAGCCAGAGCTTGAACCATTGTCTGGAAGGATCCATAGTTACTCAAGTAGTAATATTGAATTGATAATCATAACAGTTCTTTAAAATTTGTTTAAAGGTTTCCCTTTAGGATGTAATTACTTAATCATTTGCAAAAGGGTTACGAAATGTTCCAGACTAGGGGAGATAGAGATGTCTGCACGGACTGGGCATCACTAGGGCAGAAGACTGTTATTGAGAACATCCATTCACGGGATTACCTGACTCCTGGCCAGTTTGAGAAATGGTTCTAGACAACAGCCACAAGAAAGCTCTTTCTGTATGAATTGCCTTTCACCGCTTACTACACATTCTTAAAATCTTGAGCTACTAAATAATAGATTAGACACCGTTCCCACCCCCTCCCCCCCCCCCCCAAAAAAAGAGAATGTAATAAATGTGACCTTGTCATTGCCGGAGAAGGCAATAGGCAGCACTTTGGGGGGGTGATATCTTGACTCATGGAAGTTTCCTGGATATGGGAGGCCGAAACGGTGGAATGGAAGAACCCAGGAAGAGGCATCATCTGCTGAGCTGGAGCCAGGCACTCCGGTCGTGCTCAGATTAGGCTTCCCGTGACTGACTTCAAAGGTCGTGTTCACCTTGCTTAGGCTCCATCTAGAGATCCAAATAAGGACTGAATGAAGTGAAAAATGATCAGAATAATAATAAATGTTAGTAATAAAGAGTGAAAGAAGTAAGAGATAATTTAAAAAATAAAAGAATATATCATTTTAAAGTCAATTGTAATTTTTTTTTTTTTTGTCAATTGTAATGTTTAATCACAAAGGTCTCCTCTATGATTAAAATTTAAAAATAAAGGCAGGTTCTATTGATCACCATTTATAGGCTTAACATTTTATACTCTGTATTAAAATTACTTAAGTTATGTTGAGAGCAGTGGTTGTTTGGGACACCAGGCTTTCCTGAAGACATAATTAATAGATAGACTTATGATCTTTTGGGGGGTGATGGTGGGAGGAGAATAGCCACTATTTGCTTTAAAATGTAAGTGTAACTATGCAAATATTGTTTTTGGTCTTGGGAAATATTTATCTTTCTACGTACCAAAACCAATACTTACAATTTTATGATATATTGACTTTGATTCTTAGTTGTTAATAGTGACTAATTCTAGTAGTGGTTTACTCTCTGTTTTGAGTAGATGACTCTTTCAACCATTTCGAATATTTTAAATTAAAGCTAAAATATTTTCAAAGTGCACGCACTGCTCTGGGGCTTTAGGCCAATATCCATCAATTGCTTTGTTCTTTCAGTTGAGTGCGAGTCTCATTCATGACAGCTTTCTGTAAATTAGAGATAAAGTCTTACTCTGCCTTTCTAACATTTTCCTGCAGCTTGATAACTTCTGCATTTTTTCCTTTCCAGGGCCAAAAGGAAGGAATATTTGTGTGAGATATACTCCTTTTTTTCTCTCATCAATTATTCGCCTTATATTTATTTAAATAAAGTTTTCTTATTAGCAATCAGACTAAAGTCACAAATTGTGCTCAGATGCACACTGGTTTCCATTAAAGAAACATTCATCCTTTTAAAGACAAATCTTTTAAACATAACAAGATTTAGAATCTGAGATGTACATTGATTTTATCATATGGCCTTTGTCCTAACTCTGTGAAGCTATCAAAACATCTTATCACACCCTATCTCTTCCATTTGCATATGCCAACCTACTCTTGTAATAAAAATACTTTGCAGTAACTTAAGTTTACAATTATCTTTGCATTTAAATGATTGTCACTGTCACAAGACCTAAAATATAATTTCTGTGAACTTAAATTATTTTCCTTGATTAAGTAGAAGATATTCTAGTTACTAAGTTTAGGAATATAATTTTCACACTGACAGTTTAGAAATATAACAAATAACTTTTTTTCTGTGACATAATGACTATGAAATTCTAATGGATATTTACATTTCTTTTTTTTTTAATTAAATCTTTATTGTTCAGATTATTACATTTGTTCCTCTTTTTTCTCCCCCATAACTCCCCTCCTCCCAGTTCCCGCCCCACCCTCCGCCCTCACTCCCCACCCACTGTCCTCATCCATAGGTGCACGATTTTTGTCCAGTCTCTTCCCGCATCTCCCACACCCTTTTCCCCTCTAAGAATAGTCAGTCCATTCCCTTTCTATGTCCCTGATTCTATTATAATCAACAGTTCATTCTGTTCATCGGATTATTTATTCACTTGATTCTTAGATTCACTTGTTGATAGAGGCATATTTGTTGTTCATAATTTGTATCTTTACCTTTTTCTTCCTCTTCCTCTTCTTAAAGGATACCTTTCAGCATTTCATATAATCCTGGTTTGGTGGTGATGAACTCCTTTAGGTTTTCCTTATCTGTGAAGCTCTTTATCTGACCTTCAATTCTGAATGATAGCTTTGCTGGATAAAGTAATCTTGGTTGTAGGTTCTTGGTATTCATCACTTTGAATATTTCTTGCCACTCCCTTCTGGCCTGCAAAGTTTCTGTTGAGAAATCAGCTGACAGTCGGATGGGTATTCCCTTGTAGGTAACTGAGTTTCTTTCTCTTGCTGTTTTTAAGATTCTCTCTTTATCTTTTGCTCTTGGCATTTTAATTATGATGTGTCTTAGTGTGGTCCTCTTTGGATTCCTTTTGTTTGGGGTTCTCCGCGCTTCTTGGACCTGTAAGTCCATTTCTTTCACCAGGTGAGGGAAATTTTCTGTCATTATTTCTTCAAATAGGTTTTCAATATCTTGCTCTCTCTCATCTTCTGGAACCCCTATAATTCTGATGTTGGTATGCCTGAAGCTGTCCCAGAGGCTACTTACACTATTTTTGCATTTTTGGATTCTTTTTTCATTTTGCTTTTCCGGTTGGGTGTTTTTTTGCTTCCTCGCATTTCAAATCATTGACTTGATTCTTGCGCTCCTCTGTTCTGCTGTCGGGAGTCTGTATACTATTCTTTATTTCAGTCAGTGTATGCTTAATTTCTAGTTGGTTCCCCAATATAACATCAAGGGTCTCATTAGTTTTCTTGTAGATCTCATTAAGTTTATCGGCGGCTTCTAAACAGTTCTTGAGAGACCTTAAAAGTGTGGTTCTGAACTCTACATCTTCCATTGACAATTTTGTCCTGTTTCTTTGTCTCCGCATTTTGTTATGCTTCCTTGGTGCACCCCCTAGTGGTCTTTGTTCGTGGTCTTATAGTTAAATCTTGATTGTTGTAGCTAATTCCAGGGAGGGTTTGACCTCCAGGCCAAGTGGTTATGAGAATCAGCTGTGTCAGCAGTGAGAGAACTTCTGTCCTCTAGGGAGGTGCTAATCTGGCCTTTGCCTGAGGCTATCCGGCAAATGCCTCTGTGCAGGGCTTGGGCGGGGCGGGTCGCACAGGATCAACAGGGTGGGCCGGAGAGAGCAGTTATGGCGGCTCTCAATCCTGTCCCCAGGGGCTCTGCCTCGCTGAGTCCCAGCACCCGCTGCAAAGCTCGGAGAGAAAGCTGCACTCGCTCTGACCGAAGCCAGACAGTCGCGCTTCTCCGGTTTGAGTCTGGGTCCCTAAAGACTCGCCTGTATCTGGAGCTCAGAGTCTGTGACTCCCTCCCGATTGAAAACGCCAACCGCGCCCTCCGCTGCCAGCCCGCGCACTCTGCACCTCAGAATTTGACTTCAGCACTGCGCCTCCTCTGAGTGTCCACATGCGTTTCTCTTTCCTCCTAGTTGTAGGACTTCCACTCAGCCAGCGTTCCAGTGCTTCTGGGTGATGTCCGTTCAGTCTTTTAGTTTCACTTTTGAAGTAGTTGTTCAAAGCAGCAAACTCCGGCGTTAACCTATGCCGCCATCTTGGTTCTCCTAGATATTTACATTTCTAAGACTTTTATTTTTATATTTACTGTAAATTTTTAATTTATTTTGGTTTTCACATTAAGAAAAGAGCAGTTTTCACTTGCTAGTAGTGGTTCTTGCTATTTTTGTCAAGGTGGATTAACAGAAATAAGCCACTGTGGAAGAGAGTATGGAGTTTCCTCACAAAGTTAAAAATGGAACTCTTATTTGACCCAGCGATCCCACTTCTAGGACTATATTCCAAGAAATCAGAAACACCAATAAGAAAGGATATATGCACCCCTATGTTCATAGCAGCACAATTTACAATAGCTAAGATTTGGAAACAGCTTAAGTGCCCATCAGCAAATGAGTAGATTAGAAAACTGCTACATCTCACAATGGAATACTATGCTGCTGTAAAAAATAAGGAACTTTTACCATTTGCAACAACATGGATGGAACTGGAGAGCATTATGTTAAGCGAAATAAGCTGAAAGCTTCCCCTTTCAGCTGCACTTTAAAATACTTCAGTCAGAGAAAGATAAATATCACATGATCTCACTCATATGTGGGATATAATGAACAACATAAACTGATGACCAAAAACAGATCCAGAGACAAGGAAACACTGAACAGACCATCCAACCTCTGAGGGAAGTCAGGGGAGGGTGGGCGGTAAGAGATCAACCAAAGGACTTGTATACATGCATATTAGCATAACCAATGGACACGGATACTGGGGCAGTGAGGGCTTGTCTTGGGGTGTGGGAGTGGCTAGGCAGGGATCAATTGTGGAAAAAGAAGACATGTAATACTTTAAACAATAGAAAAAAGTCTTTATTCAGGATGGATTTGGACACTTTGGCCTAAATGAATGATTGCTGAATCACAAAAGTGAACCAGGTGCTGCTGGAAACAGAGGAAGAACACAAATCCTACTTCCCGTGACCTCTGGATTCTGACGTATATATCCCCTTAGTTCCTTAAATCCTGTTGTAGGATTTATATGTGTACATATCGCATTCCCACTCAGCGTCATTATGAATTATGAGCAACCCCACTCCACTTACCCTTTCCAGTCACTGGAGCTGGTGATGAAGTGGCAGGCCCACCACCATTGCCCATCAGACTCCATGGAGCAGGCTCAGAGTGCTCCTGGCAGCCCTGGGCCAACCACGCCCAGCTACGGTACCTTTTCCTTTCTGCATAGTTTCTCATTAGTTTGGATGGTAATACCTACCAGAACTATTGTAAAGTGCAATTTCATAATGTATTAAATGCTTTACAAAAGTGCATAATTCATTCTACGTTATCCTTTTATTGTCTATTTTTGTCTGTACTAAAACAGAGCTCCTCTCTGCTGCCAGATGCTTCTTCTGAATCCCCCTCATTAGACAAATAGAAGTCTGCAATTCCCCACAGCTGTGGCAGCCCCTCCCCCATTCTAACCTGGAATCTCTCATTTTTACACTACCTCCCTGTGAGAGAAGCCCACTAATATATTCCCCACTCAGCTGCACAACTTCCTGGGATAGCTCCCAATAAAACACCTAAAGCTTCCCCCTTCAGCTGCACAACTTAAAATCCTCCCCATCACAGGCTGACCAGGACACCTCGCTTTTATCCTGAAGAAACGTTCTTTCACTCACAGTTAAGAATACAGTGACCCTGGCTAAAAGAAATAGCACTACCCTTGTTGTGCTATCACCCTGTATGTCTTTAATTTAATGTTATAAAAACAACATTGTTAAGAGGATGGGGCTGGGGGGCGAGGAGATACAAAATTTGGGAAAGTGGTTGTATAAAATAATTCATGCTGAGAAGAATATTATCACATAAACAAAGAGAAGAAAATTGGTTTAACAGAATAACATGGGTTCTGAGTCTAGAAAGGAGGTTGTATTTGCACAATCCTAAATATCTTTGTGAAGAGCAAAACTTTGGTTACTCACCCACATGTTTCTAAATAGCTGGATATTTGATATGGGGTGGATATTGGGAACAGTGACGGTTATAGTTGCCATGGACTTACTAAGTGTTTATCAAAAGTAAACATAATAAAAACTGTTTTTAAAAAGGGAGATGAGGAATATTGGCCAAATTCAATATGACCACATCTCAGTACAAATCCCTTTTATCGCTGGTGGGTCTGTGAAATTTGACACTGCTCCATGGGCAAGCAAAAGCCCTCTGCCCAGAACACCATCCAACATCAGAGGACACGTGACTTCAGTTCCAACAACCTTGACAGATGTTCACGTCGCCATCATAGAACTAGGGCACACATCTGACTAGATGCCCTTGCCCTTGGATACTTCTGCTTTATAAATGCAAATACCAGTTTAATTAAATGATGGGCTCGAATGGGCTTCCCAGACAGAAATGAGTCTCCATCAAAAGTATCCTAATTTGTAAACATTGAGAGGAAAACACATCTATTTAGTTTAAGAAGTACTTAGAAGGTCATGTTGTCAGAAAAATCAGTGACCTGCTGCGTCTTTTTCTAATTTAAGCTGTGATGGATTATCTATGCACAGGCAGTATGCACTTATAAACCAAAGCACAGATAGGTTTGATATGATACAGTGGTTTTAAATTGTGCTTTAATTTGCAGCTATTTGAACCTCTTCCATTTTTTACAGATATTGAAAATTGGAAATGAATCAAGCAGTAGCATGTTCCAACATACTGCTCCAAGTAACAGCATATCGCTTCACCATGTACAGTGAGAGTCTGAAAATTAATAACCAAGTAAAAGACACATAGCTAAAAAAATTACAAAGTAAGAGATTAGCATACATTTTTATTAAAACCTGGCTGTTGTGGGGGAAAGTGCTAAACAGATTGATTCCAGAACTCCTGGCAGTGACAGTTGCTAACTCGGTGACATTGGTCAGATCCCTATCTTCCCTAAGCCTCAGTTACCACACCTCTTAAATGGGAGAAATACCAGCCATTTGGATATAAGCATAATTAATGTGAGAAACAAATGCAGTAACAGATTTTGCAAATGGAAGAGATCTGCATAATGTCTGGTCTTATTATTATCTTTTTAACTACTACTGTGGGTCAGTGTAATATGGTTTCATCAAAATAATTATTTCTATAAATATTTTCATATCAATTTCTCAACTATATCTTTTACTTTATTATTTTATTTATTGCACACTGAATTTGTCATGTACAATGTCAACTATGATACCTTTCCTTATGGACATATCATAAGACATGAGAGGAGAGATTGACATAAATAGTTGAAAAAATATTGCAAATAAAAATAGAGGCATATCATAGGTATGTTTATGCCACAATGAGAGAATATTCAACTAACTCCCTGGGAGAGTGAAGATTTACTTCGTAGAGAGTGTGATGGTTCATTTTACTAGTATGTGTCCATTTGGCTGGGCCACAGAGTTCACAGATTGTTGCTCAAACATTACTCTGGGTATTTCTGTGTCTGTGTTTCTGGATGAGATCAGTATTAAATCAGTGAACTTGAACAAAGCAGAATGCACTCCCCATTGTGGGTGGGCCTCATCCAGTCAGTTGAAGGCCTGACTAGAACCAAAAGATTGACCCTCCCTCAAGGTCAACAGGGAATTCTCCCACTGACTGCCTTTGGACCTCATCTGCATCATCAGCCCTTTGTGCCTGATGGTCTTCAGACTGGAACATCAGCTCTATCCAGGTCTCTTGTACCATTGGCCCACTCTGCAGATTTTGGACTTACCAGCCTCCTCCATAATTGCATGAACTAATTTCTTATAAAAAATCACATATATAGTAGTTGGTTCTCCTTGATATATATATAATTGGTTCTCTTTCACTTGAGAATTCAGACTAATGCAGAGTATGCCACTGATGCTAAATGTTGAAGTGTGAATAAGAGTTTGATAAGTAGATAAAAATGTAAAGCACTTTGTAAGTAGAGAAAGCAGAATGTGATACACTAGATTTGGGTTGTGGAGAGATTCTAAGAAGGAATTTGGGCCATCAAGTTTGGGGGTTATGATGGGTGGAAGGAAGGATAGAAGCAAGAGATGAGTTTGGGTGTGAGATCACAGAAATGCCTTGTATGCTATATAAAAGCTTTTGGACTTTAACCTATAAAAAAATGAGAAGCCATTTGAAGGGTTTAAACAGGGAAATAAGATGATTAAATTTGCATTTTAAAAGATTACTCTCGCTGCAATGTCAGGTATGGATTAGAAAGGGTCAAGGCTGCTGACAGGGAGATTATTGAACCAGCATAAGCCAGGATAATGAGGTCTGGCAGTAAGTCAGTAGTGGTGGAAATGGAAACGAGATGAATATAAGGGATATAGAAGAGATAAAATCGACAGAATGCAGTAAGTGTTTTGGCATGGGGAAAGGAAGGTTAGATAGACGAGCAGGGTGCTCAGCATTCAGGCTTGGTCATCAGAATAGAACTGGTATTGTGATGCAGATGGCAGAGGAGGTTTGGCAAAATGAGAAATTGTTATATTTGAACAGGCATTGTTTATGACACATGTTGGTAACTCCAGAAAAAGATGTCTAATAGGCAATTAAGTACATGGGTCAAGACAGAAATTAGAAGTCCCTGCTGCGGTTATAAAGAGTGGGTGCTTTGGGCAGTTAGATCTAAAAATTAGTTATTGGTAAGATCATTTAAGAAATCTTTGAGAAGGAATAAAAAGAAGATAACTGAGACAGAACCCTTTGATGGCTCATGAAAAATAAATCCCCCATTGTTGGTTAATGACATTTGTGGAGTTAGGATTAGATTGAATGACCCTTTATAAGATTTTCCTTGAAAGACAACATATTTAAATATAAACCACTAGTTATGATTTATACTGTGTAAATATATAGTTTGATGCTGCTTTGACACACCTATATTTATTTTTTCAACCTTATTGCTAATTAAGCCTATAGTCAGTGTTCTATTGAGATGCTAACAATTTAGAAATCTTGGAAAAAGATAACTGGCATTGATTTAAGATTGATGACTTAAGACCTACCTGGTCTATTAATAGAGAATTATAGAAGACAACATCCGGTTACCCTTGTTCTTTGAGTAAGTTTGCTCATCGGAAAATAAAACAACTTTAGAAACAAATAAATGTTAAATGGAATGACATTAGGTCACTTCCAGTAATAATGGTCCATCGTCCTGAGGTTAGTATTCTGATGTTCTTAAATAAGTGACTCCTCAGGGCTGCATGAGTTATAGTATGGGAGGAACAACTGGGGCATTATAGGGGAAGAAGGGTAAAGGAGAGGGACAGGAGAAAAAAAGAGGAGAGGAGGGGAGGCAAAAGGACAAACAGCAGCAGAGGTACAGGCTGTATGTGACCCATTAAGCCATATACTGTGTATGTACTAGAAGCCCAGCGTGTGAAATCGTGCAGCCCCGCCCACCCACACTGGTCTTTGGTCGTTACGGCGTTAGGGCCACTGGCCTTTGATAATATACATATATTCCCTATAGATAAAAGATGGCTAACACCTGCATAGAGAATTTAAGTGTAAACAATATCCAACTCTGAGAGCAAGCAGTCAAATTAACGTAATTCCCAAATATGAAAAACAATCCACCACCAAAAAAAGCCAAACACCTTTACATCTAAATTGACACAAATGACTAATAATTGGTATCTTTTTCTTTTTGGCTGAAACATCTCCTATGTAAAAGGAGTCCTCCAGGAAGCACTGATTTCTATCTCCAGCAGAAGCCCAAACCGATAGAACCTCTAAGGAACCTCAACCTGAAACAAGAAGAAACAAGTGTATCGCTGGCTGGTGTATGAAACAGCCTCAACTCCTACGTTAGCTCTCTGCTCTGAAAACACAATGATGATTTATGATTAATAAGTCACTAGTCCAAAACTGCAGGACATCCAACATATCAAACTAATCTTTTAAAAAATTGACATACTTTATACTTTTAATTTGGGTAACAATTTAAAGGAAAATGAATTGCTATTCTTTCTGAGTGGAAGACAATATTTCTTTGAAATGGGAACCTAATGGTTTTTTATTTTGTTTTAAAACAGCTGTTTGTGGTTTCTTTTAATAGTTTTCCACTGACTTTCACATAGCTCTGTTTTACTTCATTTATTCCTCTGAAAAATGTCTCACCCACACATCTCACCTGCTCCATTTGTTTCCTCCTCCCGAGGAAGGAGTGTGGGTACCAACGGCTACAGAACGCAGGCACACCGACACACCATGGTCCATCCCACACGCATTCTTCCTGTGGGCATCCCTTTCTCTCTACTTCCTACCTAGTCCAAGAGATCCAATCTTTTTGGTTTATTTTATTCCCTTGCATAAAAAGCATTTATTCTGCTCTTCTGAGAACTGAGTATTTCTATGAGTAGGAGTTTAAAAATATTTCTTAGTGTTTTGAACAGTATAAAGGTGTTACTACTATGGGAAAATAGTAATTTAAGTAATTAAGAATCTGTAACAGAGCAAATATGGAAATGTTTCTGCCACAAATGATTGCATCCATTCAAAGAAAAACCAACTGTCCAAAGAGATTCAATGTACTGTGCACGGAGCAAAACTATAATCAAAAAGTGTTGCTATCCAATTATAAGACAAGTAAGTCCTGGGGATGTAATGTACAGCATCAGATTATAGGTAACAGTACTGTGCTGTATATTTGAAAGTTGCTAAGAGAGTAGATCTTAAAAGTTCTCATCACAAGAAAAATATTCGTAACTGTGTGATGACGGCTGTTAACCAAATTTATTTTAGTAATCATTTTGTAATATATACATATATTAAATCATTCTACTGCACATCTAAAACTAATGCAAGATTATATATCAATTATATCTCAATTAAAATAAAAACAAAACAAAATGCATTGCTGGATTCCTAAAGTATCATATATAAATCCAGAAAATGAAATATTACCTATTTCCCTGACTTCTAATCATTTTACACTCAAGGAAAATTGGGTTAGCAGTATTCTTCTGCTTACTTATGATTTTCTATTAAAGTTCATCTTATCATGTGAAGATATCCGGGACCTAGGGAGACCCCCTTGCGCTGCAGTGGATGGTACACAGAGACGATGAGGGAACGATAATTTTATTTTTCTTAGCCTAATAGGCTACTAACCCAATTTGTTGATGCAATTTTGTAAGGTATACACAGGCCATTTGAACAAGGGAAATGAGATTAATCACTGAAACCCAAGTCAGGAGAAATGACCTTCAGCTAATGTCCCTTTTGAAAAAGAAAAAAAAAATTTCAAACGTCTAGAGAATTACAAGCAGCTCTGTGGAGCAGGCACTGCCGTGCTTTTTTGAACCCGAGGGAAGCCTGCGGACGTTACTCAATCCCACTATAGCGAGGTGGATCGTCTTACTGTTTCCACAGCTGCCAGGGTATTAAATTCTGACTGCACCCAATGCTGTGATCGTCGCACTGTGTCTAACTGCAAGGCAAGTGCGGGAGCGAGGACTTCTCTTTCTGGAGGCTCCCAGGCGCTGAGAAGCACAAGGCCCCTTGCTCTCCAGTGACCTGTCCATCAGACACAAGGGCTCCTCGCGGACCACCCCAGCCTCTCTGGACTTTCCACAGGCTCTCCTTCTGATTTCCTGTTAGCACAATATTTTTAAAAGGGTCATTAACCCTGTCATCTTAAAAATCAAAGGTTTACTTATTGACAGGAAAAGGAAGTTTTTTGGGGGAAATAGCCCTCCCCACCACCTTAAAACCTTAAATAGGTATTAACTAATAAGAGCTAGGGAAATGAAGATAGATGGCTTGCACCTGCTTGTTACCACACACTGTCCCTTGACCATAATTTCAGAGAGCGTCGCTTTAGAATACCAGATTACATAATATACTTTCATTCCCATGGGAGGTCAATATATATCAATCACTTACTAGAAAAAATACTACATATTACCACATTTCTTTCACAATATGCCATTATTTAATTAATTATTTTTTAAATGTAATTTTACTGATTTGAGAGAGAGAGGAAGGGAGAGGGATAGAGAGATGGAAACACTGATGAGAGAGAAACATTGATCTGCTGCTTCACATACACCTCCCACCAGGGATTGAGCCCACAACCTGGGCATATGGTCTGACCTGGAACCGAACCTGAGACCTCCTGGTTCATGGGTTGACACTCAATCACTGAAACACACCAGCCTGGCAACAATATGCCATTATTTTAGAACTAACCATTTTACATATTTGTAAAAGTTGCCACAGTTTGTGGTAAATGGTTATAAGAGATTTTGTGTAGTGTTCTGAAGAGGCTCTATTGTGTGTGTGTGTGAAAATGATGCTGTTCTAAGCTTAAAGAATCTACAAAAGACTTTAAAAAATAAATTGAATTTTCTTTCTATTGTTTATAAATTGATCTCTTTGAAAATAATATTTCTTCAGAAAAACACATATATATATACATATAATATGTATATTATATGTATATATATCTTTTCACAAATGTATATGTGAAATTTTTCAATTGGTATCTCATTTTTCACAAAAATATATCCTCTCTAATTTTTATTTCCCAAGAACTATAAGTTATAAAAATGCTTTTGATTTCTTCCTCAGTAGAAACAGTTTGTATAGACTTTGAAAGTAAAAATAAGAAAGATATTTGTGAGGAATACATTTAGGAGCAGGAAATATATAAGAATGAAGAGAATAATCACTATTATAATTCTTCTAAACTTCCAAAATATTCCTTAGGAATCAAATTTACCAGATAAAACTTTCAACTTTCTAGTAATTAGTTTTATCATGGTTGCAAATTACAGAAAGATAAACTTCACAAAACAAAATAACCTAATGTAATACCAGAGTTAGCATACACATACTTTAAATACAAATTATGTGAATTCTCTAGCAAACAATTATTATAACATTTGTAGAGAAAACCAAGATTTAAATTGCCATTGGGTGTGATGTTGCACTTAGTGGTGTGCAATTTGATGTCATGTTTTGGTTTTTTTGTTGTTGTTTTTGCAGGAATTCTCCTAATTTTTCACAACCATTCTGTGCCACAAATTAAAATCAACTCTTCCTTTCTAAAGAAAATAGAAAAAAGTGAGTGCATGACAATGTTTACTGAAAAGCACATAGATGCTTGCTGATGGGAGTATTAGGCAGAGTGTATAAGTTTCTAGCTCATAGCTTTACTCAAATTTGTATAGACTGAAAGTGTCTTGTTTTAGAAAACAAACATTCAAAGAACTCAGAGGGGATTAGGAAGGAATTATGTACCATTGAATTTCAAATATCTGATAAAAGATAACATATGGCCATTTAGATTTTCCTTACTGGCAATTTGAAATAATGATAATACCACAATAACACTTTTGAGTGCTTTTTGTGTGCCAGGCAATGTGTTAAGAATATTATGTGAATTACCTATTTTATTTCTCATAACAATATGGTAATAATATTCCTATCATTCTTATTTTACATAAAAGAAAATTAGTTCTCAGGATAAGAAATTTCCCTAAAGACAGAGCTATTCTGTAACAGTCTTTCTGATGCCAACATCTGTGCTTCTAACCACTACTTTAAATAATAGTGAGAGAAACCACTCAGGTGAACAAAACAATATTTGCAATCAAGGTAAAAATCAATCCAAAAAGCTAAAGGAATGCTTTCAACATTTTTCTAGAATTTAAATTTTAGGATTACTGCTGATTCTTTTATTTCAGATCCTTTCCTCACCTCATTTAACTTGGATTTCATAGAAATAGGCTATGCATTTTAACTATGCTATAGATCTTACCAATTGGAACTTTTGGGGGATATTATTAAATGTGTTACTTATATAGCTCAAATACATTTATATTAGAAATATCACATGTACAGAGCATCATTAAATGGTGGGAGAGTTCAGGGTGGGAAACCAAATCCTAATATTGAAGAGATTGCCTTATTCTTTTCTGGACCTTAACTCCCACCCCACATACTAGGCTACCTGCAGATTTACATCATCAGTCTTTGTCTTCTGCCTGGGTCCTTCTATCACAGCATCTACAAGTCATTCCACTTGAGTTTTTATAGATCTGTCCCTCCCTCCACAAACCAAATTCCCATAGTAAATAGGCAGATTTTTATTCCCTTCCATGTCTTCCACTGACATTCTAGTGCTTACCACAAAGAAGTCCTTTTAAATATGTTTTTATCATTTTATTTTATTTTATTTTTTTATTGTCTAAAGCAGCGGTTCTCAACCTGTGGGTCATGAACAATGAAAATGCATCCTGCATATCAGATATTTACATTATGATTCATAACAGTAGCAAAATTACAGTTATGAAGTAACAACGAAAATAATTTTATGGTTGGGGGTCACCACAACATGAGGAACTGTATTAAAGGGTTGTGGCATTAGGAAGGTTGAGTTTTACTTATGTCTTCTTTTCCCCCAATTGACACCTCCCCTCCCCAGCCATTCCCACCCCAGGCAAGCCCCCACCGCCCCAGTGTCTGTGTCCACTGGTTATATTAATATGCATGCATACAAGTCCTTTGCTTGCTCTCTAACCCCCTCCACCATTTGTCTCTTTAAATATGTTTTTAATTGTTTAATGAATACCTGAATAGATAAATGATGAAATATTAGGTAGAGTATTCTCAAGTTGAGGGAAGTTTGAAAGATACTGTCTGCCTTTCAAATGTATTATAAAAAGCATAAAATATGCAGAAAAGAGAAATACTATAACATATGCTCATGTATTCACCACTCAGCTTAAGAAATAAAGCATTTCCTGTATGATTGAAAACCCCTCTTCCTCTTCCTCCTGCACAGAACTTACCTCTTCCCTGCATTCCAGATTTACTACTTCCCTACATTTCTTCCTATTTTAGCATACCTTAATATATTTATAAAAAATTTATATTTGTCTTTGCATTTATAATATTGTTACTGCATTAAAATATCTATTATAACATGTAAAACTATAACTTCCCCCACATTTTTTCATCCAACAATTTGTGAATTATCAATGCCTTGTGTGTAGCTCTAATTCATGAGCACTAACTTTGAAAAGATTAAAAACAGCATAGTGTAGAGTGAGTACTTGAGTACTTGGAAGAGGCCGAGTGATAATATGAGTAGGAGTCGGGGTTCCTCAGCTACCTTTGGGTTGGTTCTTGGACAGTTAATGATTAACACACAGACGGGGTAGACAACTCCATGAGGGCATGAGGGGCAAGAGGAGAGCCATTGGGGTTTCAGTGATTTGTAAACAGGGGAACAGAGGTTAATTTTCTCTGTGACTTATAACTTATTGACCCTATGCTGAAAATGGTGACACAATGGAGAGTAATGACAAATTAATTTAGACAGTGATAAGAAATAGATGTGTGCCCGTGAGGTTAGTGAGAAGAGTTTGGGTATAATATGTTTGGTAATGGGGAGTGAGTAATTATGTTGGGATCTGAGGGAGACTTTTATAATGATTATGAGTGGAATATATTGCAGAGGATATAGAACCATGTCAGGGGGCCAATCATTAAGGATGTTCATTATATTAGGGATCAGCAATGGAGAGCATATGCTACAGTAGTAGCTGTATACAGGCAGAGAGGGATAAAACCAAGAGGTAATTATACAGAAAAAAATAGGTACAGCATCCTGATTAATCTCCCTTGCAAAATGAGCGAAGATTAGGGTTAATACACATATCAGTGTTCCAAGCCTGAAAATAACAGATTATTAAAAAAAACACACCCACAAATTATGTCAATTAGGAAAACTATCCCAATGGATAGAAAACAACTTAGTGATTATTGACTAGTAGAGTATCTAGGTGACAGATTTAAGAGACAAAAGACTGGACTGTTTCATCCTCTCTTGGGAGTTTGTGAGGGTTTGGAGATCTGTGAGCAGAGAACAAAAGTAAATATAGAGGAGGGGAGAAGCAAAGGCAACAATCTTGGGAATGGATTAATTTATTCAAAGGTAAAATCGAAATGCAGAGGAAAAATGAGTTCCCGCCCAACTCTACCACCACTGGTTCAAATGCTAGCCTCCCTGCATTTGTTTTTAAGTTTTAAACTGATGTATCTGTGGCCAAGTGAGTCCAAGTTATTCAAGCATGGCATTCTTGAGGTCAAAGTCTTGGGTTTGATGCATCTACACAATAATTAACTTTAGCTCTAACCTGATGTCACAGCTCATATCCCAAACCCTGACCAGCTGTCTTTGTTCATAAGAGGGGACCAGATGAAAGCCTAGTACTCTGAGAACAACAACCCAAAAGCACACTCAACAGACAGGGTTCAGTAATGCCATGTTTATCTATTAGAAATGCAATTTGGACTCAACTTCTGATTTTCATTATGCATTCTTAAAAATATAAAAACCCTAAGACTTGCTATAAAGCGTGGTGTTAGGTTGAACTCTTCTAAATTAGCACACTGATGGAATGCACTTAGAGATTAAAAAGCTATAGCAAGTTAAAAATCTTATTTTCTGCCATGTAACATGACTCGAATACCTATAGTTAAATAATGTAGCTGGTCATTACAATAAAACAACAATCTACATTATAAACTTTCCCCGAAGATTAGCATGATTTTTAATATTGAAATTAGAGTTAGGGTTTTACCTCATTTTAAAATTAGATTTCACTTATTTTTTCCTTATTTAGATCCACAAAGTCATTGGCATTGCTCAAAGTGACTGGAAAGTGTAATATTAATTCTAAAGTAAATTGGGATTATTTAAAGATCATTTTTATCCTTGAAAGCCAAGTAAATGAGTCTTAAAAAATGTTATATTGTATTTCTATTTGGAAGTACTATATTTTGTTTGTTTGTTGACCTCATTGAACTGTTTTTGTTTAAATTAATAATATTTTACTATATTTCTCTGCATATTTCAATGTCAGTATATTTTGTATATTGATTTTTATTCTAACCAATTATTTGGAATTTGTAAAAAACTTAAATGTTTTCCTTTAATCTATTTTGTTGCTATAAAAATTACAGTGAAAAGGCTAACGTGTAACATCTTTTTGTATTTTCTCTTCTGTAATCAATATACTTTTGAGTATCAGATTTGCCATCCAATTGACTTATAAAATTATTCTCTGGTTTTCATGAAGAAATACTTGTTTTTTAAATGTATTTTTTCACCTTATCATCTTCCCTTTTCCTTTCAGCCTGTATTAGATTATGTAACTAACAGACTTAAAAACTAAACACAATATTTTCAAACGTTTTTTAATTATTATTAAACAACATTTTATATACTTTATCTCAAATCTCTAATGAGAGAAGGAAAACAAATATGGCTTTCGTCATGCTTGTGAAACCATTAGCTTGTTATCAATGTCACTGTAAACTAAGTTAATCAAAAAACTGTATGTTTTAATCTAACTGTGGAAAGCATCTTGGTTAGAGGCAGGTAAATCCTGGCAGAGTCAGCGAGGACCTAGGTCTGAATAAATGAGTGTAGGGATCAGTAAACAAATTCCCACAGTTGTTGAAAATAAATTTTATGTTTGGAATAGTTTTAGCTTTACAGAAAAAATTAAAAATATTACAATAGCAAAAAAATTAAAGTTATAAAAATATGAGAGATATTCAAGGGTTCCCACATGCCCTGCATCTAATTTTGCCAATATTTCGTGCTTATTGGTATGATAGGTTATGTATAATTAATGATCCAATATTGTTGGATTCTTACTAACTAAATTTTATTTTTTATTTAGATTTAATTAATGGGTTTTTGTTGTTGTTGTTCTAGTATGCAATTTGCCAGCTCTACCATAGTGTCTTTAATTATCATGTCTCATTACATGCCTCTTGTCTGTGACAGTTTCTCACATTTCTTGTTTTTTATGACTTTGATAGTTGTGACACATACTGATCAGGAATTTTATAGAATATCTTACAATTGGGGTTTGTCTAATGTTTTTCTCATGATTTGACTGGGTTTGTAGTGTTTGGGAGGAGGACAACAGAGATAAATTGGAATTTTCATCACATCATATCAAGGGCATTAACATGACTTATTTCTGTTGATGTTGACCATGATCACTTAGCTAAGGTAGTGTATTAGTCTGATATAGCTGCCATAGCAACTATCACACATTGGTACCTTAAACAGCAGAAATTTATTGTCTCTCATTTCTAGATGCTACAAGTACAAGGTCAGGTTGTCAGCCAGTTTAGTTTCTTCTGAGGGCTGTGAGGGAGAATGTTTTATGTCTGTCCCTTAGCTACTGGTGGTTTATTGGCAATCTTTGGCATTTCTTGGCTTATAAATACCTCACACCAATCTCTACCTTAATCTTCATGTAATACTAGAGGCCGGGTGCACAAATTCATGCACGGGTGGGGTCCAATCAGCCTGCCCCAATGGGGGCCCATCAGGTGGCAGGGGGCAGGGGAAGCAGGAGGTTGGCTGGCCCCGCCCCTGATAGGGGTGGGGGAGGTGATTGGGGGCCGGGCCAGCCAGGGGGAGGGGCCATGGGAGGTTGTGGGCGGCTGATCAGGGCCCCAATCAGGCCGTTTGGTTGCTGCAGTGTGCGTCATAGCGACCCGGTCATTCTGGTCATTCTGGTTGTTCTGACGTTTCAGTCACTTGGCTTTTATATATATAGATAGGGAGGATAAGCTGGGTATTAACATATCAAATATTAATGGTATTTGTCTCTGCAGTTAGAAACAACAGCAGCAACAATAACAGTATATTATAAGAGAATCTCACAAATTCCTAATACCATACCTTCTTGCCATCTCTCTTGTTACCGTGTGAAAAGTCTGGGTTCAAATCTGAAGCAAATCTATCTATGTATGTTTTCTATTCTATCACTGTATTTGAGAAATGAGAAATTTGTTCTCTCTGTCCTGCATCACCTGCTTTTCCTCAGCACTGTCACTTCTTGGTACTATCCTTGCCCAAGTCATAATCATCTCTCTCCTGGATGCCCGCTGTTGTCTCCCAATCACCTCCCCTAATTCCTCTTTTGTCTTATGGTCTAGTCTCATTGAAATTGCAAAACATATCTGTTAAAAACATCCATCATGTCTATTCAAAATCCTCTAATATTACTCATTTTCACAGATTAAAAGCCATTGCCTTACAAGTCCCTTAACAATGGGCTTCTCATTTTGCTCTCTGATCACATCTCTACCACCCTTTCTTGCATTCAGTCTGCCTTAACAAGAGGCTTCCATATCTTTCCTTGAACATCTCAGGTGCATTGGTGTCTCAAGACCTTTGCACTGTATGTTTTGCATGTTTTACTCCAACACCTCCTTCGGGTCTTTGCTCATATTAATTTTCTGTTAGGTCTGTCCTGCTCACACTGCTTAAAATTGTGACTACATGCCCATCAGGCAGTTCCTGTTCCACTTAATTTGCCTAACATATCCATAATACTTACCATCTTTTTTTTTAAAAAAAATATATTTTATTGATTTTTTACAGAGAGCAAGGGAGAGAGATAGAGAGTTAGAAACATCGATCAGCTGCCTCCTGCACATCTCCTGGGGATATGCCTGCAACCAAGGTACATGCCCTTGACCGGAATCGAACCTGGGACCTTTCAGTCCTTAGACCGACGCTCTATCCACTGAGCCAAACCGGTTTTGGCAACTTACCATCTTTTAATATGCAATATCCTTATTAATTTTAATGTGTACTTTTGTCTCTTTCCATTAGATTGTGAGCTCCATGAGACAAAGATCTGACTCTGTTAAGCTTTCTTGTATATGACCAATGACTAGACTAATGCCTGACACTTAGCAAACTTTCAAGAAATTTTTTAAAATACATTAATTTACATAATAATGGAAATCATAACAATGGCTAACATTTTGAATATTTTCTATGGGCTAAGTATTCTTATAAATTTGCTATACAATTTAAGACATTGAATCCTATAAAGAAGCCTACAAAATAGGTATCATTTTTTCACTTTAAAAATTAGAAAACATGCTAAGTTCCAAAAACTGATAAATGGATGGTCCAAGGTTAGTGGTAATTTCCTTATTTATATTATTATTTTTTAATTTTACATTGAATAGGTATTTCTTTTATAACCCACACAAAATATTTTAAAGTCTAGTTACTCCTCCAGTGTTACCTTATTCAGTAATTCTTCACAAGATGCATTTAGCTGAAATCTGTGAACCTTTTTCTTACACTATTTATTCTTATTTTCTTTTATCCCTACAATTAGCTCCTGTGGTCACAACTATTTTTTCATATAAACCTCACATATTTTAATACAGTACATATTTATTCATGTCTTGAATGGATATTGGTTGACAAATATTTGGGTTTGCCCAACTTTAATAAGAATTTGTATGTTTTCATGTGTGCATTTTGAAAGAAAGTCTTTTTGAAAGTCAGAGTTATTAATACATTTGCTTCTGTTCTTTTAAATTTAACTATAGAATAATGAAGGCTTTAAGCACTCTAAAAATTCCCTAAGCAGTCCCTTAAAACATGTCAACGAAATAATACAGGATAATTATTTTGTTCTATTTTTAAAGATGGCACATAGAGGTTAAGTAATTTTCCTGAAAGCAGAACATTTACATACTGTATTTTTAATTAAGTATCTTAAATTACTTGTGCAACTTACTCCTAAAAATTTTATGAATGTACATGTGGTTCTAAGGCTAGAAACCTGATGATTCAGAAGGCAAAGAGCTAACACATTTTTGGTAAAAAGAAAATAATTAACCTACAACCATTACAATCTCAGGCTTCTAAAATGGCCTAGTGATATGTAATTGTAGTCGTTATTTAGATAAATTGAGTAATGGAGGCTAATTAGAAATCAGCACAGTATAATGAACAGTAAACGTTGGGTTGGTTAAAACAGTCTTTGAGAGTCAAAATTCTATAGCAGATTAATCTCTGCTAATATAGCTAACAAACTAAATGAAATCTAAAAGTATTTTTTATTTGTTACATGGGCACTTATTAGGTAATAGATCTCTCATAGTATTAATCTGTGCCTTCATAATGTGAGTATGTGTGTGTGTTCCTAAAATGAAGCTCATTTGAGTGGTAGTTTTTGTAAAACAATAAAAACAAAACAATTTAGCAACTGACATACTAGTAGTTTGTCTTTTTCTAACATGATTACTAAAAGTAAAATGTAAATTAATGAATAGAGGAAGTTAGTAAGAGGACTGAAGTGATGCAGCTTTTTATGCACGATGCATATATACACAGATAAAATTTATTATAGATCTACTTCTGAAGTCTGCCCAATCTAGGCATCATTCTTCCACTGAATTTGCACACAGTCTTTGTAGTAGATAGTTTTCAAAATGACTGTCATCATTTCCTTCCCTTCCTGGATGCATAAGCTACTTTCCATTTGCTCCTGTCTAGCCCAACAGACTGCAGTGCAAGTATCATTCTTGGTATTACAAAATGAAGTCAAAAAAAGTCTTGCAGGTTCTATCTACACCTCTTGAGTGCCTGCTCTTGGGATGTTTCCTCTTTGAAACCAATTCCCATGCTGTGAGACGTCAATGGAAGCGACATGGAAAGAACATCTGTAGCTGCTCTGGTAGGCAACACACATGAGCTTCTAGGCATTAGTTGGCACCACTGACAACCACATGAGTAAGTCATCTCAGACATTTAACAAAATAAGGTCTTCACGTAAGTTCTTGTAACCACACCCTCAGTCAGAACATTGAAACTTCAGATCATTTCAGCCGCAGATTCCAATTTATTTTAACTTCATAAGGAATCCAAAGTAACAATCAACCAGTGGACACCAGTAAACCTACAAAACCATAGGAAATCACAATAGATTGTTGTTTTAAACCACTGAAGATAGAGCTATTTCTATTTTTTTAATTTTATTTTTATATATTTTTTATTTATTTGAGAGAGGAAGGGAGAGGGATAGAGAGATAGAAAAATCAGTGATAACAGAGGATCACTGATTGGCTGCCTCCTGCACACCCCACACTGGGGATTGAGCCCACTACTTGAGCATGTGCCCTGACTGGGAATCCAACCGTGACCTCTTGGTTCATAGGTCAACACTCAATCACTGAGCCACACTGGCTGGGCAGGGTTTCTTTTCACAGTAATAAATGACTGCCACAAAATTTAGTGCCACAAGTTGTTTTCTATCATCACAAAACCTTAAATCATGTAGTCATTCTTTGAAACTGAGAGGCAGGCACAAACTGGAGAGTTCTTAAGGAGATTCTGGTAGACGTGAAGGCACTGAAGAAATTCTGTTAGAGGATGAAGAAAAGTGACCCATTTATGGAGTAGCAAAATGTTTGGCAACTCTCTTACTTTAGATTAAGTACAAAACAGAAAATAGGTATAATGAATTTTGATTAAGATTTCCAGAACAATAAAACTGCAACTGTTTCTTGAAAGCCATGTATAATTAGGTACAGATAGAGAGAGGGGGGATAAAAAAATGAATTGTTCCTTTTCTAGGATAATTTTGAGAATATATAAAGGAGCCTGGAAATGTTGGATCAAACTGTTTCTCATTATCATACTTCACAATAACAAAAAAGCTTTCAAAATAAGAAAAATGAGCTCAAGGCAAATATCAAATACAAGGTGTTGCCAGACAATCAGGTTCAGGGTAGGGGTAGCAATTCTATGTCTGAGGGTACGGGTTATAAGAACTTATGTTAAGACCTTATTATTTTAAATAAGAAATATTTAAGGCAGTGCTTTGTGTACCATCTCAGCTAGATGAAAAGACTTCTAAGAATCTTAAAAGTATACCGCCTAGACATTTTCAGAGTGGAATTCTAATAATGACGTGTCTTTAGGCTCTCTTTCTATAACAAAATATTTCTAAAATCTGAATAGCACTGTGCCATAGCACCATGATTTTTAGTCCTAACCAGAACTGAATTGTTTCAAAGAAATTTTCATTATGTCTTCAGCTAAGTAAATTGTACCCCAATAAGATTTATAAGAAATATTTAACATTTTAGAAATATTTGCTTTAAAAATGTCATCACTTTGGAGTAAAAAAGGCAGAGGCATTTCAAAGTGAAAGCCTTCAGGCCTCCCAATCTTCTATGCTTTCTAGAAAGCAAGATGACGAGCTCCCTTCTCCATACACAGGCCATTTCTCATGGATGACTTGGATTTCAGAACTAAGAGACCAGAGTATGTATTCAGGAGACACAGGAGATCCTTCCCAGGGAGTAGATTTTAAGCTAAGCAGGTAACTAGTGGTATGTGCAGAGCTGGATGTCAGAATTGCTATAGACTGCTGAGGGCTATGTGCCACCTGTCATTTCACCCACTTTTGAAATAGGAGTGTCTGTTGCAATTATCTTACTCCTGTATCATCATTTTATACTGGGCTTGGAGGGAGGAGTGGGGAAGGGACAGATACATACTCTTTCTAGTTCACAGGTTTTCAGACTGAGAGGAGTCATACCTGATGACCTGGACTGGAATCTAATTTGCATGCATATTTCCTGAATTTAGAACCAGTACCACAATGAGGTTAGTTTTAAGCTCTTGAATGGAGAATAAGTGAATGTTGCCACTGGAAGGGATATGAATTATGGTCCCCACAGGGCAGTCATGGAGGATAGTCTCATATGCTCATCACCAGTTCCTCCCCTTGCTATACATGCCTACAGCTCCTCACATCAAGAGGTCAAGTTCCCTCTTTCCTAAGTCTGCATTTAGTGACTTATTTGACTAATATAATATGCTGAATGTGACATTCGGGGGCTAAGTAAAAGCCTTGCAGTCCACTTGAGCATCTTGAAAACCTGACTCTTAGAAGTCACCCTCTTGGAAAGCACTCACTGTACTTCGAGAAGCACAAGCCACAAAGTGTAGCCTCTGCACTAAAAACCCATCTGAGTTGAGAGCCAAAGTCAGCTATTGGCACTGGGAATGACCTATCTTGGACACTGAGCCCTCAAATGACTCCAGCATCAGCTCTGTGTGACTGCAACTGCATGAAAGATTTTAAGTAAGGATTGCCAAGGCAAGCCTGTCAACAGAGAACTATGAAAGAGCTAACAAATGAATGTTTTAAACCAGTGGATGCTGGCATGCTTATTTATAGCAGTAGATAATTGGAATACCATCATTGCAGTAATTTTGGACTAGGATAGAAGACCAGAGAGAGTTTATCCATGATGTTAATAAACAAGAGGTAATTATTGGAAGTTGATGAGCAGGCACAAAATGAAGATATGTGTCCTAAAAGAGGACTGGTAAACCAAGAATGAATAAAATGAAACATAGTATGAAAGGCAAATAATAGGATATGGCATAGCTACACAATAAAATAATAGGAATTCAAACCAAATCACAACAACCTTATGCACTTTTTACCACTTCTTTATGAGTTGAAATGGACATTAGAACCATGTAGATGCCTATTTATGCCCAGATTAGCTCTGTTGTGAATATAATCCTATTCACTAGTAGGTTCAGGCATTTTTCTCTCTTTCTCTTCTCTCTCTCTCTTCTCATTTACACACACACACACACACACACACACACACACACACACACACACCCTTTATAAAGTCTGGAGTTATATCTGGTAGATATTTAAGCAGAGTGGAAATAATTTACAATTTTTATTTAAAATTGTTACTCCCTTACAAAATATCACATTGACAAGCCATATATCATTCTATTTCTGTTTACACATTACAACAGCACATTTCCTTTTCCTAACAACCACTAAGATTGCATAGTGTGCTATATTTGACTTTGTGTGTATACACACCTTGCTACATCCCATAAGAATGTTATTAGTAATTACTTATGATCTATTTATTCCTCTATAAGAATCTTATTTTTTTCTTACGTTGACCAAAATTTCTCACTTTTCAATTCTCATTAAACTTGCATTCACGTGTATTGCTCACTTATTTGTCTTACTTCAATTGTTTTAAAATTTGACAGGCTAAAAACTCATTATAGAATTGCAGTTAATACCCCAGAAAAGGGCATAACTTCAGAATTCATTCATTTATTATAATAATATCTTATGTTTTAATACATGTAAATATACAAACACCTTATTCACAAATGGAAATAAATTTTAAAAGGGTACAATAGTCAATGCTTTGAAATCCTCACAAGATGAAATTTAAAAATGTAATTAACTTAATATCTTTATTCCTCCAAAAGCTTTTAAGCAATGACTTGCTGTTATTTATTTTCTTCACAAAAATATATACTTTGGATATGTAATTATACAATTTCTATAGATTTTATTTAAACAAGAGTCACCTTAAAATTGTCTAAATTATGGAGATTAAATATACATTATGATTCTTAGATGAATTATTTAGAAAGAAGATTTATATTAACAACCTTAGTATTATTAGTCACTACTACATGTATATATTTCTGTTATAATCCACTCATAACAATAATCTTACTCTATATAATCAATAATTATTATGTCTGTCCCTATCATTAGAATGTATATCTAGGAGAGTGTCTGATTTATGAAGTTCTTGAGCCTAAATATTTAAAGGATGAATGCATGGATAAATAAATAAGTTACTGCATCTACCAACTATTAGGTACTGAATATTATAACCAATATATGTACAGTAAACACTTTACACTAAATAAAACAAACAAAAAAAAAGTCCATCTTCCCCCTGATGTGGGGCGGCCTCATTAGCTTTGTATAACTAGGTGACAAAGCAAAAGTATCTTCTTTTCACCCATTCCCGTGACATTTTGTTATGTGATGCAGTCTAACATGTCTAAGATTTCTTCCTGTCTCAACTATATACATTTTGCTTCTCTTTTATTATTTAGTTTTCATATACTCACATCATACTTTCATTGCTATTTCTCTTCTTCTATCCTTACACTATAATAGTTAGGTTGCCTGTACTGAAGCAAATCTATTCATTGCATCATGTCCTTGGAGATAATGGACAAGATGGACAGAATCTGGGTAAACTGACCCAACATTTGCAATCATTCTTTAAGGTTGTTGTTGTTTTTCCATAGCATTACACTTTGTTTCTTGAACACAAAGAACTGTTTTAATGATGAAGGGTCTACGTATATTATTGAAAAAAAATGTCTCTTTGGTAGAATTCTGTAGGAATGTCCTGCTGCCCAATGGAGATTCCCACCGACCGGGAAGTCTCTGGGGACCCAGGACTCATACGGGGAGAGGCTGGTCTGTCAGGCGGCAGCGGGCGAACTTGAGGGCGGATTTCCCTCAGAGGTGCTTGCAGCTGTTACCGGGACACTGAGACGTGCGACTCCGGGCGCGGAGAATCAGCCATAGCTTCTTTCTCCGCCCTTTTGACTCCCTGAGACCACGCCCCACCCAGGCTGCGGCAGAGGCTTTTGCATGTGAATGTACCTAACTACAGCCCAGCCAGGCAGACCCGGAACTTCCAAGAGAAGGCCCAAGGCCCCGCAGAGGCTTGCATTGCTTCACAGCTGAGCCTCTTCGTGGCTCCGGCTGTGTGGCCTCAGGCAGGGGCTGAATTAGCACCTCCTTAGATCCAGGAGCCACTGTACCCAGTGGTCAGAGGGGGACCATTCTCCCACTTCAGACACAGCTGCTTCCCACAGCCAATTGGCCTGGAGGTCAATTCCTCCCAGTGATCCTACAACAACCAAGGCACCAAGAGTGCACCAAGAGTGTCCACCCCAGGTAACTGGGGAGGCTGAGCCACTGGGCCCTACAGGACACCTGGTGCACAGGGCCACTCTATCAACACAGGGAAGCAGACAAAATGCGGAGACAAAGAAACAGGTCACAATTGGCAGAAACGGAGGAGGGCAGACAACTGGATATAGAGTTCAAGGCCACGTTTATAAGGTTTGTCAAGAATTTTATGGAAACCGCCGATAAATTTAATGAATCCCTCAAGGAGTATAGTGAGACCATGGAGGTCATGAAAAAGGACCAACTAGAAATTAAGCATACACTGACTGAAATAAAGAATAATTTACAGAGATCCAACAGCAGACAAGAGGATCCCAAGAATCAAGTCAAAGATTTGAAATACAAAGAAACAAAAAATACCCAACCAAAAAAGAAAAAAGAAGAGAGATTCCAAAAATATGAAGATAGTGTAAGGAACCTCTGGGACAACTTCAAGCGTACCAACATCAGAATTATAGGGGTACCAGAAGGAGAGAGAGGGCAAGATATTGAAAACCTTTTTGAAGAAATAATGACAGAAAACTTCCCCCACCTGGTGAAAGAAATGGACTTACAAGTCCAGGAAGCGCAGAGAACCCCAAACAAAAGGAATCCAAAGAGGACCACACCAAGACACATCATAATTAAAATGCCAAGAGCAAAAGATAAAGAGAGAATCTTAAAAGCAGCAAGAGAAAGACAGTCAGTTACCTACAAGGGAGTACCCATCCGACTGTCAGCTGATTTCTCAACAGAAACCATGCAGGCCAGAAGAGAGTGGCAAGAAATATTCAAAGAGATGAATAGCAAGAACCTACAACCAAGATTACTTTATCCAGCAAAACTATCATTCAGAATGGAAGGTCAGATAAAGAGCTTCACGGATAAGAAAAAGCTAAAGGAGTTCACCACCAAACCAGCATTATATGAAATGCTGAAAGGTATTCTTTAAGAAGAGGAAGAAGAAAAAGGAACTCTTAGCATTTGCCACAGCATGGATGGAACTGGAGAGCAGATAAATACCACAAGATCTCACTTATTTGTGGAATATAATGAACAACATAAACTGATGAACAAGGACTGATCCAGAGACGGAGAGGCTTTGATTGGACTGTTGGGCCTTGAAGGGAAGGTAGGGGAGGGTGGGGGCAAGGGGGAAAGATCAACCAAAGGACTTATATGCAAGCATATAGGCCTAACCAATGGACACGGACAACGGGGGGGGGGGGTGAGGGGATGAGCGGGGGGGGGGGGGGGGTAGAGGGTACACATATGTAATATCTTAATCAATAAAAAATATTAAAAAAAAATAGAAAAAAAAAGTCTGGTAGAAGCATCAATTGTAAGATTATTGCTAATAAATATTTTCCATCTATAGAAAATATGCTCAATCTTGATGGAATTATTTAATATTTTTTTCTCTGCAATAAATTTTAGCTGGAAGTAATGGTACATGTATAATTAAATTTTAATTCAGACATAATTTAATGATGTTTTATAAATATTAAAGTTTCAAAATGTTATAGGTACCAGTGAGGGTTATGCTTTATACCTTTCATCTTAGAGAGACAGTAATACATTTATTGAATTTGTATCACTTTTGTATCAAATTAGCAATCTGTCTCATGAATATACATATGTGTGCATATTTACATGTGAATAAAACATATTGGCAACTAATTTGTACACAACTAGGCATCTTTACTGTCAAGCTTACCTAAACTAAGATAAAAGAGAAATTTTTTTTCAATTCAGTTCAGCAAGTTCAAATCCATCTGGTGGCAAAGAGAAGTGAATTGGCAATCAGTGAATTAAGAGGAAGCGACTCTATATTCCAGTGCACTGAGCCAAGGCATTATTTTATTATTTCCTTAAATGTAAGGGCTGAATAACTTATTTCATTAAAAATATTGGTGCAGTAAGTTTAGACTCTCTATTTGCATATTACTTCTGCATCATGAATTAACATTTGATGTACTCCCTTTAGTCAATTTGTGAATATGCACAGATTTTCATTAGATCTACAGCAAGCTGCTGCCTGCAATCCAAAAGTCAAAGCATAGCGCCTTCTCAAATGGTTTAGAAGAAATCTTTAAGATTAATAAAATGTTAGTTGAGTCCTCTGGATTGAAGAATTAAAGATGAAAGAAGAAGAAAGATAAGAAAAGATAAGGGGAAAAATATTCGAGATCAGGCTCTGTGGTGAGCTTTCTGAGCCAATTAAATATTGCTCCCGAGTGGAACAATACAACGCCTAGAAAGGCCCCGACAGTGTATCAACTAGAAATATAAAAACATTCCTCAGGAAGCACCTGTGACTTTCTAAAATGACTTGTTTGAAAACAAACAAAATATAATACAAAAGGAGTGTCACCATTGCCAAGAGTAAATAGTTTTTAAAAAATGTTGTTTCGGTGGAAAATTAGTGATTTCCATGGTCCTGAGTCTGCTTGAGGGGTCCAGCTGTTTCTTAGAGAAAATTACCTTTCCTGCCCCGTGTGCCCCATGCAGACACTGGGCAAATTGCCCCGGCTGCCTGCTTACCATTTGCAGCTAAAGTGATGGTAAACACACTGGCTTCCTTCTTACCTGTGGACAATAGGCTTCTTCAAGCACATTTCTCATAGCATATGTGCCCGCTTAACTACTTTAAGCACTGGATAGGAACAGTTAAAAATAGCTAGTCTTCTAGGTTAAAAAATGAGGAAATATATAGTAGAGTTGTACTGCTATGTCCCACCTTTCCTGAAGGTGGCTTTTTTTTTGTTTTGTTTTTTTTGAATGTTGCTTTAGTTCTTTCACAGCGAAGAGTGGAGGCTAGAATTCACAGTGCAGCCCCAGATCTTCAGTAGTTTATCTTTTCTAACAATTTACGGAACGACTGGTTTACATAGTAAAGATGCTGCCCCACAGGGTGACTTGCAAGGCTTGGAGCTATTAAAGCACGTGCCACATGCGCACTCCATACTTCCATTCTTCATATTGTAATTTGTTAAACAAAAAGCTTTTCTAAAATCTATCATTTGTGCACAGCTACCAGGAAGTGCTCCACACAAGTGTGTAAGTAACTTAGACAGAGTGAGGCAGGAGGGCATGAGGGAGAAGGGTAAAAGCCACATTGTGCTGCACTCTTAGAGAGTTACCAGGAAAAACCAAACTCCTCAAAATGACCATCTCAGCTTTTTAAGAAGGGGAGTGGGCACCTAGCAGAAAGTAGCTCTGCAAAGAGCTAAACTTAGGTCCTTTCTCTGAACTGATATTCATCCAGGAATATTAAGCTCGCTTGCAAATGTAGGAAAGGCCAGAATGTGTTCCAAATTAAAAAAAAAAAAATTAACATAATGAATTTTGGCATACAATGTGTGCCGGGGTGTCGATAATTAGATTTTACGCTTTTTTACATTTTACATGAAGAATTGATTTATTGAAAGCAACCAGAAATCACAAATACAAACATCTTGAAATTGCAATTAAGCCTACTTATTTTTGTAAAGTTTGAACTTTTTCAAGTAAGAGCTCCCCTGAATATCATTGGATATTGTAGCTGTTTGAGTCTGTTGCAGCATGTTTCTTATCTTTTTTATTACCCTTTTGGGGGGTGGAGGAAACAAAAGGATTATGCAGGCTTTGGAAAGAATCTGGGAAAAACACAACAGTGCTAAAGTCCTTTCATCTCCATCTTCATAAATCTCCAGCCTGGACAGAGGTATGGCAGCTTTTCTGGCTTGTAAAGAAGTCCTAGTGAACTAATCCGCCAAGCATGGCATAAAAAGGCAGGAGCCAAACCAGGCTCTCACCTCATCCTCACGCTGTTGGATGCCATTGAAAGAAATTAATCTGAGCAGATTTAGGACTGAGGGCTTTGTGTCCATATGGATTGGCAGTTGGTGAGACCTTGCTATTAACGGTGCACAATTAATAAATAATATGTCTGTTTGCTTCGGTAGCTGTTCAAGCATTAAAAAGCTTATTAAAAGATTGCTTAGACAAACATGCCACGTATGGGCTAGGTCTTGATCCATGCTGGACGTCTTCAATTCAGGAATCCCATTTGCATTTTGCATGGTACATAGCCCCCCAAACACCAATTTGTGATTCATTTACCAAGATGAACTAGATGAGTTGGGCACATTTATTAATAATTCCTATAAATGAATAGCATTAAGAAAACCAAAAAAAGAACAATCATATCCTAGAATGTCGCTGCTCCAGCATGCAGGCAGAAGTTGGGATCTAAGCAACTACACAGGGTAAACCTGTGGCTTCTCGGAGCACTTCTATTCTCCCTCATGATAAGTGACCCTAAGAAATCAATTCTGATTTCAGAAGCAAATTAAACTTCAAAATTAAAACACATTTAATTTTAAATGTCTTTTGGATAGCACCTATCAATAGCAGACCTTACCAAGAAAAACTGTAGGCTTTGTGATCCTAGGAGATTTTTGACCAGATTTAAATTCTGGCACTAAAAGGATGAAGACACCAACTAATGGAGACTTCTGCTGAAATATCTCAACCAGCATAATGCGAAATAGGTTTGAGGGTGCTATATGTTTGCAAGTTCTTAACCCAAATTATATACAATCCAATCCATACATCTCAATTATTTTTATTTTGTATTGATAGCCACTGTGTACATGCAATGCTGCTTAAAGGATAATCTGATCACCTTACACTAATGTTAACTTTGTAAATAGACTGAAATGGAAATGAAAGCACCTGAACCTTATGTCTCCAAAGATTGGCTCAGACGCCATGGACATATGTTGACATTATAGAATGTGGTATTATAAGGAAATTACCCCATTTTCTGACTTTTTGTAATTCTTCCAGGTGAGAGTTCATGCCTGAATTTCCTTTTTCTTTTTCACTAAATTGTTTTTATTTTAATTTTAAGGAAATTTGTGCTCTATTACAAGTCAAACTTTCCAGGAAAGCCCGTATGGCATTGCTGTTAGATGAGTGACATTTGCAAACATTGAGCATAATTCAGTTTCCTTTGAAATTGGTCACAGTTTTTCTACAAGAAATTCAGTTTAACAGGTAGCTTGTAGGGAATCTGCAGATAAACTAGTTAGGTTATTTTGGATGTACTAAATAAAGCCCCGATATTCTCTTACACTCTCTATTGTATTACTCTATAACACTCACAATTAAGGCTAGCCCATGTTTGAAAGGAGTGCATCGTATTTCCTTTCAAATTAGTACAATAATTTCATTATTTTGGTTGACTTATTGAATTTATCCATTGCCCAAAGTGTGGGCAAATGAACAAACACATCCATTAAAAGAGAGAATGATGAACTCTGCACTTCTTTTTTTGGAGTCACACTTCCTGGTCCTTCAGCAAGCAATTATTGAAATAGTTGCTGCATTTGCTTAGAAATTACATGGTTGCATGCGAATAGACTTCATCCAGGAGTGTTAAATGCAGATTTCTAGGAGGAACTTTACTTCAACTGGGATTGAGAGAAACTATATTTTATATTGTAAAATGTGGCATGTTAGAAACCCTGTCAGTCATTGATTTACTGCTTAACGGTAGGAAAACACTTTTAAATAACACCCCCAGGACTGACAGAAGCTCTTCTTTATTATCAAGGTGTCCGAATGCTACATCAGGTAGCCACTAACCTTAAAAGTGATTTATGGTTTGAAAAACCCAACTAAAAATTAGTTTAGTTTTGTCATTTTTAAAACTACATGAAAAGATCTTTTAAATTATGTCTGTTTTTTCTGGTCTGTGCAATACAACCCACAACAGAGCAGTTAGCTCATAAAAAGAATGAACACTATGAGAACCTTCTAAATTTTCACATTTTGTTTATATTTTATTGCTTTTACTTGAGTTAACATGTGGTATATTTTTACAAAGCCTGATTGTTCACATATTTAATTTCTATGACCATAAAAGCCATATATATTTTAATACAATCCAACCAGCAGGAAACGATCAGACTCTACTAAATATTTTAATATTAGCCTGAAGTTGTGAAGTGAAATATAAAAGGGAAAGTGGTTTTAGAGCCTGTGACATTTCACACTATTCCATCGGTAATAAAGATATAAATCAACTTTCTGGAATGTAATTTGGGAATTTTAAAATCCTAATACCAATGCTATGGAATAATTAAAGAAATATGATACATAAAGTCAACAATGAACATAACAGAGTATATTTCTTTTTGTTACTAACCCCCTTGCCATTATTAATGCAAGAAAATTTCATTTAAAGAAAATACATGTTACACAAACAGAAATTCTGGTATTTTGTTAATTGAAATATTGTATTGTTCTTATGCTTAATAAATAAAATTGTTGATATATTTGAGTCCTAAATTGTAGGCATTTTTAAGAAATCACATTTCTGTTTACAAAAGCACTATTTTTACATCCTCCTTTTTCTCCTCCTTGTAAATTATTTGACTGTTAAGCTGTAGCTTTGTACCCATCCCTATTATACACTGAGTGGAGGGTTACTGATCATCTCTGTTATTCTTTAAAGGAGGGTTGATGCAAGGAATCTGGGAAGCAGGAAACAAGCAAATAAAAAATTCCAGAACGAGTCACACTAAAGACATTTTACTCCAACTTTAAAGGCAGGCTATAGTTGAGGGACAGAACAGAGTATAAGGGCTTTTATTTATTTACTAGAGGCCTGATGCACAAAATTTGTGCAAGGGGCTCGGCCCTCACAGCCCCGGCTTCATCCGGAAGGACGTTCAGCTGTCTGGTCTAATTAGAATATTATACTTTTTTATCATAGATTATTATTATTATTATAGATTTTTTAATGAAGGAGAATCACCCGTAAGTGGAGTCTTCAAATTCTCCTTTCTGACATTAGTTAATAAAAAACGTCCTTAGTAGACATTTGCATACAATCTTCACATTGGATATTTTGGTAATAGGTTCACACTAAAGAAGAGTCCCAGCTTCTATAAGCCATTATATGTAATTGGTTTGTTCCATAAAAACTATAAACAGAAAAAAATAGCACTTCCAAAAAAGAGACCAAACAATGTTTGAGAGATGCTGTGTCAAGGCTTTAAAGACAAATTGTTGAGCAATATCAGAGAGCAGGTATTTCAGTGAGGCTCTCTCCTATTACATGGGTAGAATCCCTGTGGGCTGGTTAAGGGGGTAGAGAAACAGGGACACTTGAGAGGACAGGCTAGAAGCTTCTATACATGAATTTAGAGAGAGGAATATTTGATAATTGCTTCTCTGCTTTTTACACCTTCAACATCTTCCTAGTTTCCTAGAGGTAACATATTTATCTTGCTACATTTGGCTCTTTAATTAACCACTTCTCTAACCACCTACCACTTCCCAAATAACCCTGTACTTACAACTCAATTAACCACTTACAGATCCCAGAGTGTCAGCTGCCTCTGCAGCTCTGGGCATGCTCTGCCCCATGCTGGAAATGCCCCTTACCTCTGTGTCTATCAGGAGAACTTCTACTCACCTTGGAGAGTTAACATGTCACTGATTTGGGAAAACCTTGTCTGACTCACTTTAGATATAGATCATTTGTGTCACCATTATGACTTAAATGGATTTTTATTATGTTTATCAGAGTTTATTAAAAATATTTAAACATATCTTTTCAACTGACTAGACTTTAAACTCTTTGCTGGAAGGGAAATTCGCTTATTTTTTTCTATATGTCCGGTTCCTAACATAATGCACGATATGTGGTAGAGTTGTAATGAATTCTTATAGAATAAATGAATGGATAATGGAAGAATATTTGCTTAGGTACTACAGGTTTAAGAGATCACTGAATGAGCAATAAAAATAAATAGGACATTTGCAAATAGAACAGTATGTTACAGTACTGTATTTATTTTACACTGCTGAGACATTCTTTCAGGATACTATGAAAGAAATACTTGATGATAGACAAGAAAATTGATTGAAATAACAGTTATGGTAGTCTGTATATTTGGACTCACTTGCTTACTTTGTTAAAAAAGATCAAAAAGGATATATTATTTTCTCAAATAGTTTAGTCAAATGAACTGTACTTTTCTCTGCACATCTCTGTTTTCAACTGAACTGCTTGAATTCCATTATTATAAAGGTTATCCATTCTGAGCTTTCTACCTACTCATTCAAGCATATGCATCTAAGGGTCATTCTGCCAATGATCTTTAAGATGGAAGGAAAACTAAATTGCCTTGTTGTTAATGCAACAAAATTGTTGGGCTCCCAATCAAATGATGCATACATACATAACTTGTTTACAATAATAGTTAAAAATTAGTGCACTCTCGCTTCGTAGATACTTTATGTCCAGTTTGTAGATGAGGAAACCGAATCACAGGCAGTTGTCCCAGGTCAATTAGTTAGCATTTGAGAAAATTAAGCCATAAGAAATTTACTTGGGAAAGTATGAAACATATTTTTCACATATAAACAACACAAGTTCTTCAGTGAATTATTCTATATTTACATATGCCAATAGCTATTCTTAAAATAACTCTCCTATTTCTGAATTCAACTCTAATGTCAATGGAATGATTGCCATATGCTATAGGGGGAAAAAAGTAAAAATCAAACACCTTTTCTAATTTTAACAGATATGAACATGTGAATCTATGCTCCCTCATCATAATCCTAAAAGAAAACCTTTTACATTTCAAGACAGCAAGAAAACTATTGTTAACCAAATTTTAACTAATACTAATATTGAATCATATTTTTAACTACACTTCAAAGCATATTGAGATATTTTTGTATAACCAATGTTTATTATTTATTTATTACTCTTTTGCACATCTTGGGACCTTAATTATTTCAAAATTTTAAAATGTTAGTAGTTATTTTATTTTAAACTTTATTATATGTTGCATATATTTATTATATACATTGCAGCCCTGATATTGTCCCTAAGTTTTCATCCTAAGTTTCCAAATGTCAGCTAGGCCTCTCCAGGGATCTTTGTCCACCATTATCTAATTTTCAGTGACCCCAAAACCAATTCACTATCATTACCCAAAAACAGCTCACAGTTCAGATCATTTTAATGTTATCATTGACATAATAATTCTCCCAAGCTCCTAGCTTGAAACCTTGGAGCCTCCCTAACTTCATTCTTAATCACTCTCTTTATAGAGAGCGATTAAAATCACCATGCCCTTCCTCTGCTTACCTCTGCATTAGTTGTCTTTTGCACTTGACCTACCTACCTTGGTCCAGATCCTACCACAGCACCAGAGGGCACCGTTAGAAATTCACATTGACCTTCCTGAAAAACTGCTTTGACACATCTTTTCCTTAAACATTTTAAAGGAATATGGATAATTAAAGGATATCCCATTTTTCAGTCTGCAACTTAGTATCTTCGGGTATTACCACTTGGCCATTCCTTGTCTCTCTGAATATATCCTGACCTATACTCTCCTCACAGTTATTCTTTTGTTCTATCTTAATTGCATTTCCAGTTGCTCATACATTTTTTTTTCTTATTTTTGTTGTCTAAAGTACCCTCCCTCTCCTTTCTTGCAGTCCCCTGAGCATCATCTTGTTCTCAGGGCTTATTTCAAGCTTCATGTTCTCCACAAAACCCTCACAGACGTGCTGAAACTCAATATTTCATTTGAGCAGTAATGTGACATTTTCTGTATAACAGCAATGCCCCTATTGTTCCCTTCCCCTTCCTGCTTCAGTATTCTCATCTGTACAATACTTCCTCTTCCCTTTCTAGATAATAGTGAATTTGACCAATGCCACCATCAGGAGCATATACACAATCACACAGCATTGCCATTTCCTGGGTTTGCTATAACATACCAAGATTCCTCGTTTTCAAGTATTGAGAGGAATGTTTTAATCCAAAAACTGGTGCAATAGGCTGAATAATGGCCTTCAGAGATACCCATTCCCTAATCTCTGGACCTTGTGAATGTATGTCACCTTCCATGGTAAAAGTCAGGACTTTGCAGACATGGTTAAATTAAGGATTAGAAGATGAAGAGATTATCCATTATCCCAATCTACACTAATAAAAGACAAACATACAAATTGACCATACCTTCACTATGCCTTAAGCCATGCCCACCAGCCAATCAAAGCGACTATATGCAAACTAACCCAACCAAGATGGCGGCCGGCAGCCACGGAGCTGGAGCAAGCAGGAGGCTTGGTTGCTCCAGTGATGGAGGAAGCCAAGCTTCCTGCTTGCTGTGTTGGACTCTGAGCTCCACTCAAAGCAACAAAGTTTCAATTATAGAAGATAAATAAACCCAGATACCTGCTTTCAGCCAGCCATGGCCACGGAGCTGGAGCGAGCAGGAGGCTTCCCTCCCACCCGCCCTGGCCAGCTCTGAGCTCCTCTCAAGGCTACAAGGTTTCAATTATAGAAGGTAAATAAATCCCAGAATTAAAAAAAAAAATAGGGAGAGGCTTGGAGCTTCCATTGCCAAGGGCCTTTGCCAGCCTGAAAATGGCCCTCAACCCCTCACCCAGACTGGCCAGGCACCCCAGTGGGGACCCTCACCCTGAAGGGGGCTTGACCAGCTGCAAACACCCATCAGCCCCTCACCCAGGCTGGCCAGGCACCCCAGCAGGACCCCCACCCTGATCCAGGACACCCTTCAGGGCAAACCAGCTGGCCCCCACCCATGCACCAGGCCTCTATCCTATATAATAAAAGGGTAATATGCAAATTAACCTTAACAGCAGAATGACTGGGAATGACTGGTCACTATGACACACTGACCACCAGGGGGCAGACGCTCAATGCAGGAGCTGCACCCTGGTGGTCAGTGCGCTCCCACAGGTGGAGCTCTGCTCAGCCACAAGCCAGGCTGACAGCTGCCAGTACAGTGGTGATGATGGAGCCTCTCCCACCTCCTCAGCAGCGCTAAGGATGTCTGACTGAAGCTTAGGCCTGCTCCCCACACTGGCAAGTGGACATCCCCCAAGGGCTGCCGGGCTGCCAGAAGAATGTCTGACTGCCAGCTTGGGCCTGATCCCCCAGGGAGCCGGCCTAAGCCAGCAGGTGGACATCCTTTGAGGGGTCCCAGACTGCAAGAGGGCATAGGCTGGGCTGAGGGCCCCCCCCCCCCACCCCGAGTGCAGAAATTTTTGTGTACCGGGTCTCTAGTGTAATCATAAGGGTCTTTATTAGCAAAAGGCAGTAGAAATACAACCAGAGGAAGGCAATGTGCTCAATACAAGAAGCAGAATTTGGAGTGATGTAGCCACAAGCCAAGGAATGTCAATACCCTTTAGAAACTGGAGGGAACAAGAGATACTCCTCTAGGTGGTCCAGAAGAAACCAGCCCTGCTCACACCTTGATTTGAGCCACATAAGCTTCATTTCAGACTGCCGAAATCTAGAGCTGTAAGAGAATGGATTTGTGTTGTTTTAAGCCACTAAGTTAATGGTAAACTTATAACAATTAAAGGACACTAATACAATGAGCAATTTAAATATACTTAAGAACAAACATTGTTTCCTAGAATAATAGTAAACAGACAATATAGTAGTAACAATAGTAGCAGTAGTTGTAGCTTCCACTTAACTGGAATTCCATTTTTTACAATAAATTATTCTGAGTGAATTATTCACTTTATTTAACTTAATTCACATAATAGCACTGTAAGGAGTATATTACTATTCCCATTTTACACACAAAAAAACAAAAACAAAAAAAAGAAAACAAAACCTAGAAAGCAACTGACCCACTGAATGAGGGTCAGAACCAGGATTTGAACACAGGACTGTGTGAAATCAGTTTAAAAATATGTACATTGTACAAGTAGAACACAAATTATTGAAGAGAAGAATTTAAACATGACTGAAAGAAATGTTGGAAACATGCAATAGGCCGTGTTATAGGTTGAGAAAAATGTTGGTATCCTAATTCCACTTCCCTCAGATTGTAATCTTATTTGGAGACAGAGTTTTACAGAGTTAATCAAGTTAAAATGAGGTCATTAGGGTGACCCCTAATTCAATATGACCCCTGCCCTTATCAAAAGGTTACATTTGGTTGCAGAGACAGGCCTGACCATAGGGAGAGCACCATGCGAGATGAAGGTACAGATTGGGGTGCTGCTTCCACAGCCAAGGTACACAAAAGGTTGCCCACAAATCCCCGGAAGCCAGGGCAGGGCATGGAGCAGAGTCTTCCTTGTAGCCCCCACTGAGGAAGGCTCTGTTCCTCAGAGGAACCACGTCTGCTGACAATCTGGCTTGGACTCTGGCTTTGAGAACAACCGGATAAGAAATGCCTGTTGCCTAAACCACTCAGTTGGCAGTACTTTGTTATGGCAGTCGTAGTAGACTAAAATAAGCATCAATGATGTTGGTGGTAATAGCAATAATAATAGCATCTAAACAAACTATGGTTGTTTTTAAAAGTCAATATTCGCCTATCATAGTTATAAAATTAAAAATGTAGTTCTTGTAAATATATATATATATATATATATATATATATATATATATATATGGCATACTTTAACATTTACTTTAAGGGGGCCTTTGCATAAAATTTTATCACAGTTCCAATTTAATTAAACACCTACAAACATTATAAACAGCATTAATAAAGATAACATATTCTATTTCTTTTTAAAATATTTTACTTGTCTGACTTAAAATCTTCCTGAGTACTTAAATAACTTCTAATAAATTAAACTTATAAATATGTTGAATCCCAAAGTGTATTAAATGTTCCCACATTATATATAAGTGGTAAGATTTCAACTTAAAATGATAAGCTTAAATCAAGTACTGAGTTAGACATTTAAATATACTCTTATGGGTTAAATTCTTTAAACCTTTCAGGCACATAAAATACCAAAAATGTACAAACTGCTTAACCAAAGTATATATAAAAGTTATGGGGTGGATCCTCTCAAACATTCCCATACTGAAGACTAAATCTTTCTCAGGCTGAAAGATATCTACAAGGGAACAGTTTATCATTCCACACAATTCTGGGGTTACCTTCTCACTTGGCTGATATTTCCCAAAGAAGAAAATACAATGACTGAGGTTTGAATGGGCCTGTGTCTGTGTACAAGTGGGAGTTCTAAAACTTGTTCATGGCCTGCAACAGAGACTTAAGGAAGAACATTGTCTTGTGTTCCATATGCCTGAGATTTGAGTCAAATTCTTACTTTTTAAACCAAAATAGATTCTGTACCTCTACCCATTTGGCTACACAAATTGGTGGCTGGTGGGTTTTGCTTTTTATTTTTATTATTTGGTTTTCAGAAGCAAACATTAATATGATATTAACAATGCCACGCACAGGTATGTTTTTAAGACAAATTAACTTATTTAATATGTGAATTGAGACTCTAGGTCCCAGGGATGGCCTCAACATCTTATAAGCATCAACAAATGAATAATGTCTACTTTGAATAACCAAAATATCCTGTAGCTAGGTAGATATTTTGGTAACAGAGCCAACGTTTATTCAGTAATCATATCTAGGATCAATACAGTAGAGTTAATTAGTCTGAATATAACTAATTGCAGTAAGGAATGAATGGAATACCCCAGGCAACAGATCACAGTCAAAGAATACAGGCTATTCAGACCATAATAACCCTGTATGGTACAAACCATTAAGTACTGTCTCCTTTAATACCAGCCCTAAAGCATGAGTATTGTTGTGTTTATTGATTAGAAAGTTTATTCAGAGTAGATTACATAATTTTATAATGGAAAATTTTATGGTGAATATTTAAAAAATAAATATACATAAGTGATTTTGAAAGTTTGTCTCTGTAGTTTTTCCTCTTGAACCTATAAGTGAGCAACCTGGGTATAATATATAATATCTATCTATCTTATACTTTAATGCTTACAAAACCTCAGTTAAGTCACTGAGTCTTACAGAGGTTTATAAGACAGCTGGTCAGAGAGAACCAAAACTATGACTCAAACCCAGAGCTTTTTGAATCCCAAGGTAACGCTATTGAATGCTTCATTGCTCTCCCTGCCCAGCGGTTTAAATGGTATTTTAGCCTCTTCCATTAGGTTTTTGAATAGGACCTCTGCTAAACCACTATATTCTGATTATGTGGATTTAAAAAAAGATAACATGAGAACTTGGTTAAACCTATTCCTCCTCTAAGTTAATCATAAATTATGAATAAAAATGATAATGATAATCTTTTGTGAATAGGAATTAACAAATTAGAGAAGAAATTAAAAAAAACACACACTAGATATATATGCTTACTATGTTTCCTTTGGGTTGGGAGGGTGGTTTATTTCAGATGAAATATAGGGAAGGGCGTGGGGGGGGGCATTGAATTTGGCATCCCAAGCTATCAAACTTGAAAAATGGCAAAGTTTCTAATCATTATCTCATAATGGCTACAAACCTTGGTGCAAATATTCCCATTTTATGCAAAGATTTAATACAGACAACACCCAGAAACTTACATTTTAATAGGATGACAATTTATTGCTAGAAGTAATTTTGTTTAAGCTATTTTTACTTCTTTTTCTCCTGTTGTGAACTGTTGAAAATACCCCTATCAGCATATTCAGCCATTTCCTTGTTATGAGAGTGTTATAAACTGCTGTGGTTTGTAGCTTTCCCTTTGTTTAAGATTAGAGAAAAAACTTTGGATAATTCATTTTTATCATTGCCTTTCCAAGAGACTGTGTTAAGCTCTCTTTTCTTTTCTGCCAGCCAATGCACAGATTATAAACATATCACAAAAAAATCTTGAATATAATGAATCCATACCTTTTGCAAATTAAAACCAAAACTTTGGTTTACAACACTGTGGAAAAGCGTGATCTCTATGTTTATTCTTTTAAACTTGTTTTAATTTAAAACATTGTCAGAGTCAACAGCTAGCATACTTCAGTGCTACCCAGACTTAACTTTCTCCTCCGAAGCAGCCTCTGATCTTGCTCCAATCCTACCTTGAAGCAGGATCAGCATTTGGGGGATCCTAACTCCGCAAGATACTACACTTGTCACTGAGGACTCCATGGGGAATGAGACATTTAATAAAGTGCCCCTGTGTGTACTCCAACTATCTCCTGTAAGTTCTATTAGCCACTTTTTCTCCCCTTTCTCAGATACAATGGGGCACCCAATAACACATTAAATGATTCTTTGCTGTAAACAATTTTGAAAGGATTGTTACAGCTTTGCTTTTGAAGTTATTTATCAAGAAGCGACTTACAATAAAATCACAATTGGCTCTAAATGTACTGTATGAATCATGATAATGCATTGATTCTTGCAAAGTGAGAAAATGTAACCAACATTTTTTTCTCATATATCATGGGTTTTTTTTAGAATTCAAATTTTAACAATTAATAAAGTTGACATAGGTAATGTATTTGTGGAGATTTAATTAAAATATAATTAAATATTTATTTAAATACTTATTTTTCACTATGCACTTTTTTTTCTGGGTTTTATAGCCAATGCTTCTCTGAAGTCTGACATACAGATCTGTAAGATCCTCAGCATTATGCCCTGGAGTGCTAGTGGGTAAAATGCCCACACTTAGCCCTCAACTAGCATAATGTAACCAGAAAAACAAAAGCTTAATAATCTGTAGAGTCCCTGTAATACTCCTAGCCCCTTTGATAACTACACACACACACTTGCACGCACACACACACACACCCACCCACACACCACACACATACATGTGCAGGCACATATATACATACATTTTGTTTTCATGTATGCCTCAACATCATAAGAAAATGTAAAGTTGGTAAGAGCAAATCTTTCACATGAGAGGATGATACCTCTAAGAAAAAAAGTGTTTTTCTTGTGTTAAAAACCTTCTCCACAACCAGTAAATATTCCCAGCTCTCAGCAAAGCTACATAAGCTGCTTTCCCACAATATGTGGGTCCGTCATGATGGGAGAGACTCCCTGTGGCATAGGAGGAAGAGCAAGATGGGGCCATCGCAGCCAGCAGCCTCGCTATCCAACACAGCCTGAACTGGACCGATCTTGCCATTGATGTTCCCTTGGCCCCTGTCCAAGCCGTCAAGTCTCTGTCTGTGCTATTCGGTGGCCTTCTAATTGGTCTCCCGCTATCTAGTTCTTGCTCTCCTTCAGTCAGTTCTCAATACAGCACCAGAGTGTGCTTGCTCAAACTTTCCCTCCTAGACTATCAGTGCCAGGAAGCAGGTTTTTTTGGTCTGTATTGCACAGTGCTGGACCCCAGATGCCAAGAGCAGTGCTTAGCTAATTTTACATGATACTTTAATAATTGTTCAATGAGTGGGTACATAAAACTTCCTTCTTAAAACAGTCAATGAGAAGATTAACCTGCTATTTACTAGTAATATCTAGGCTTCTACCAACTCAACACTCAAAGGCTCTTCCCCTACCAACCCCTAATTTCCTTTGCAGGAGGGTGGGCCGGCCCAACTATCAAGCCATTTTGGAGAAAGGTTTTTCCCTTGGGTTGGCAGTTTCTACCTGGAAAAGATTCATGTTCCCTGCTCCTTCCAGGAACCCCTCAGCAAGAACCAGGGTACACTTATTCCTGCCAGTGTTAGTCAATTCTGTGTGATAAACAAACTACAAATAGAATTCATAAAGGATAAGGCCTAGGAGATGGCACTTGTTTTCTACCTGGATCTACATTTTACAAGACTTGAGTCTATTATGAGGCCCATGATCAAAAGTTGGGAGGTATCTGCTTATCGTATTCTACCCTAGACCCTTGCATGTGGAGAATTGAAGTTCATGGGTAAGCATTGCTTCCTGTTCCCCAAGTCTGCACCACCACAGCCAAGCTGACAGATCTCATGCTGTGTAGAAAGCACATGCATCTCCCTTTTTTCCTCCTCCTTGTTCTCTCAGAACTAGGAGAGCTCAGGAAGTCGTCGGTGACATTTCCCAGCAGTACAACCATAGTCCACAAAAACTTCTCACACAGAGTTCTGAACCCCTCAGGCCAGAATTTTCAAGTAACTCTCACTAGCATTTTGCCCAGTAGAGTCCCTGTAATACTCCATAAAATTCTCCTGTCTCAGGGCCATCCTTTTTCTTTGGTCGTGCAATCTCTGCTGCTCTTTTAGAGGGTTAGTTAGCTCTTCCCGTGGCTCATCTGGTGAATGATTTAAGCACAACTCAAATATTTCTTCTGGTCCCTGGTATTTCACTCCCAACATATGACCTGTCATTTCCTGCTCCACAGTCTGCATAAGAAGATAGGAGACCCTTCAGTTCATGTGACTGGTGTTGGCACAACCTGGCATACACTATCTGAATCGCTTAGGTCTCTCAGACACTGGAAAAAAATGTCAAGAATGCCTGAAAATAGCTGTCATGCTGTCAATGGCCACTGGATGATTGAATTAGAAAAAAAGTGTGTGTATGTGTGTGCGTAAAATATATTTATAACATTTATTTATTTAATTAATGATTAATTTATTATAGTAAGTATATCAGGAGTCCCAAAGAAAACATGGCATACTTATTATAAGATAATTTGAGACATGTTATTCACAAGAAGGTAGTTTACTTCAAAAGTGTGGGTGTAGTGGAACCACAAAGGAGATTGGAGTAACACAGAGCTAGTAACTGTCAAGCTGTTACTACTCATTGGCCTGAAGGCAGCCTGGAAAGAATATAAGTTGGCTGCCTTGCCAGGAACAGTGACTTCTGGTAAGTGTTATAAGGGAGACAAGGGAACAAATACCCTGAACATGTTTTCCTCTCCCTCATTTCTTCTGCTGGGATTTCCACTGGCCCAACACAACTGGGTGTCCAACAACATCGAAGTCCCCCTATTTCAGCCCTTTGGAATAAAAGGGGGTATGGACGTGGAGGGCCAAGCACAATGAGTTTGTCTCAATTCCATACACTCTTAGAATTCTGTGGCAATTCATCATTCTTCAGACAGTTATGTCTCTCATTGCTGTGCAAGACTATGCCTCAGAGAAGAGGTCCTATACCGGCACTTTTTGCCATTTAATGAGACTTCAAAAATAAATGGTCCTTATTAAATGCTAGTTATTAAAATATAAGGGACATTCAAGAGAGCAAATAGAAAACACACTAGTGAGCATTTCTCATAACAAAGAATTAAGAAGATAAAAAAGCCTACAGAGAATTTCTGAGGCTGAAATTTTAAAATGCATTGAATCCATCTGGAGGTTGATTTAGAAGTGTTTATGTCTAAAATGTTTTTTCATTTAAAACTTTCATTCAGGTTTTCAGATGTTGATGTATTGCCTGCAGGAAATAAACTGCAATCCGCATGGCAGTAGGTTGGCTACAGAACTCTGCAGTCTCAGGTCATATTACAGATACCTAGACTTTGGATTTGTTAAGAGGATCCTTATGGAGATTCTTGGTGAATTACAGGTTTCTCTTTGCATTTCAATGAGCACATAGATTTCAAATAGATCTTCAAGGATGTTCATATTTTCCATATGAAACAATATGTATTAAACACATTAAAGTCCTTTTAAAAACCAACTATGTGTTTTTAAGAACCATTTAGTAAAATAAAAAGAATCACAATCTAGTTAGTATGAGGACAGTTTTAACAAAAACTTGATAAGATTAAGGAGCTGTCAGAAATTATATAATGGGCACTTGGGGAGGCTATTTTTAAAAGTCATTTCTAATTACTTTTTAATTGGCAGACCTCATATTTTTATAGTGTGTGTGGATTTGTGTGTGCCTTAGATTAGTTCAGATGAAAGCCAACTACAAAAAAGCTGATGGGTTTGTTTTACAGATGCATTTTTAATTTGTCTCTATACAAATAAACAGATCTCTATCTTTAATTTCATAGCATTTCTATTTCATGTTTTGATGAAAAGACTCAATTCTTTGGCTTTCCTATTAACTGAAGTGCTTTTATATTAACTTACTTGAAAATAATAATAAGAAGAAAACAGACTTTATATTCTAGAGAAGAAATTGTCCAAGTCAAGCTTCAGAGTGATTCTTTGAGCTTGTAGCATAGACAATTTTTATAATAATGTTGCCAATCCAATGCATTTAATGTTTTTAAAATGAATAGTAGCTCTTTACACATAACTTTGGCTGTAAATTTGCCAAGATATCTTAGTAATATTTCTTTCTTTCAAATCTGAAATTGTCTTTGGTATCTTCTACCTATGTCCTATTGGAAGGAATTGCAGTCAGAATACATTTATTCTTTTGGAGATGTTGTTCATATACCAATAATGGTTTGTTTCAACTTTTCCTAATTTTATGTTTGCTTTGATATCAAATTTTAACTTTGGCTATTTAGTAACACATTTATATATATAAAAGGCTAACATGCTAAGTGTCCATCCAGGTAATGATGTCACATAGCAATGCCTGGCTTCCTCTCCCTAGCGACATCTATATATATAAAAGGCTAATATGCAAAGTGTCCCCTCAGGAGTTCAACTGGGAGACCAGGAATTCAATTGCTTGCTATGGATGTGCGCTGACCACCAGGGGTTGGTGCAGAATGAAGGAAGGCTCCTGCTGGCAGCCAGAAGGAAGGCCCTGGCCAGCAGCCAGAAGGCCCCGATCGGCCCTGATCACCGGCCAGGTCTAGGGACCCTACCCATGTACAAATTTCGTGTACTGGGCCTCTAGTATATAATAAATTTCATGATTTAGCAATCAATTGCTAATTCTATAGTTTGGTGCTTTTTTTGTGAAGAAAAAAGTTTAATGACATTAGTTTAGGGCTTGGGGAATAGTTTTTAAAAAGTATAAAGGGAAAGTGACAATTTTTTATACATTTCAATTAAACACTATATATATAAAAGACATGATTAATCAAATTAAATATAGGGATAAGACTGAGAAGATATATTTTATTGTATATTACATATAAAGATTTACTAACCAGAGTATATAACTATTTCTACAAAGCAAAATAAAATATATCAACAATTAAATAAAAATATAAGTGATGAAGATAGGTAACTCAGAAAAGAGGGAACAGATTTCCTAAAAATATGAAACTACTAAATTTATATTAATATTAAGGAAGTGCAATTTCAAACAAAGAGTGTGCCTTTAGCTATTGAACTGGCAAAAACAAATATCTAATAGCAAGTTTCCATAAAATTGTGGATAGCAGGAATCCTCATGTTCTCTTAGTAGGAGTGTACAATGCCACAAAAATAGGCAGAATCCAATAAAATTATAAATGCTGTTGCAGACAGAATTCTAAGATGGCCCATGGTTCCCTCCCTTGAGCACTAGAGCAAGAGAGTGGGCCTGTCACTGTGTCTAACCAATAGGACACAGTGAAGAATGTCACTCATGCTTAAGTTACAAAGAACAGCCAGTCCTTGCTTTGCACAATTCTGATCTGCACAAATTCCATTTAACATAGTTTAGGTAAATAGCACCAGTCTTCTAACTATACTAGTATGTTTCACATTTCTCTTATCATTGTAAATAAGTTGTAATTGCAAAAAAAAAAAAGAAACTTTGCTGCTAGCTCTTCAGTCTACATATCACTATGTATGTAACAGATGCACATGATGATCAGTGACCAATCACTAGTTTTCTTTCAAAATCTGTTGGTATTTAGTAACTATACATAAGTTAGTCGCTTCATGCACAGATAGCAAAGCACAAAGTTGTACCATCCCCTTGTCTCCCTGAAATAAATCATGTAGAACTTTATATAAATGGATAATTGATAGAGGGACTTCACTAACAAAGAGAAAAGCACAGCAAAGAAATGAAAAGTAAAAACACTGGGAGTGAAATTGGATTTGATTAGAATATTATATTTGAATATGAGACAGCAAAATGAAAATAGAACAAGATCTTCCCTGCATCCAATTACTTTTTCAAGAATATTTTAATAATATTGAAAAAGAACATTAAATATATTTTTAAAGGCAAAGTTATTTTAATATCTTCAGTTTAAATTGTACTAGGAATGGAGGAGTGTTAACTTCCACTTTGGATGAAAGACTGTACGAAAAAAAATTCCAATCAGTTTGTCTAACATTCAGGCCAAAGCAAAAAAGAAAAGAAAGTAATTACTGGAATAACTTTTACTGCTAATAAAGGTTGGTGGCATTATTTCAGAAGTAGCATAAATTGATTTATATTAAGCTATTTGGTGAAGTTAAAAGAGCTAATGAGAAAGCAGCAGTAAAAATTGCACCCAGATTCCAAATATTGATTAAGATGGTTGTAATGACTGTCACATGTTTAATGTTGATAAGTCATCATTGGAAGGCAGGCCTTATTAATAACTTATATGAAGAAAGATACAGATTTGCAAAGTGGCCATTAAAGAGAGACTCTAAATATATACTCTGAAGAACTAAGTGAAGATGAACTTACTGACATAAATGATGGAAGTTGTTTGGAGGAAAAGAATGGAGCTATCCAGTAGAAGAGACTGGAAGAACACTTTCCTTTAGACAAACCCTTGGATACATCTCATGATATTGATGGTGCAAAGGTTAAATGTTGGAAGCTGACTCAAACTTAGATAAGACTATGGCATTTCACCAACTCATAGAAAACATGCTTGTTCCTGTAATTTGTGGGACCTGTCACTTGTGTCTAACCAATAGTCTATATATATAAAAAAACAGCAACCAGAATGCCATAACGACCATAATGACTGGCTGCTATGATGCCCACTGAGGTCAGCAAACTGGCCAAACTCCTGTGGCCCCTCGCTCTAGCTGGCCTCGCCCCTGATTGCCCCTCCCAATAGGGGGTGGGGCCAATCAGCCAACCTCCTACAGCCCCTCCCTCTGGCCAGCTCCACCCCCAGTAGCCCCCCCCACACTCTGATCAGGAGCAGGGCTAGCTGGCCAACCACCCATGGCCCCTCCCCCAGGCCACTGGCCCCCAATCATCCCCCCATCCCATTTGGGGGTGAGCTGGCTGACTTACCAACCACAGCCCCTCCCCATGGCCGGTCCCACCCCCAATCAGCCCCCAGCACCTTTATCAGCCCATGCCCCTCCCCCCCAGCCAGCTGCAGCCCCAATCACCCCCCACACCAATCGAGGGGGGGTTGGCCGGCCAACCTCCCATGGCCCCTCCCCAGCCTGCTGACTCCCATTCGGCTCCCCTCACCTCAATCAGGGGTAGGAGCAGCCAGCTTCTCCCCTCAGCCAGCCTGGCCCTGATTGGGCCCCTATTGGGACAGGCCAGCTGGCCAGCCTCCTGCCATTTCCTCTTCCCAACAGGCCTGGCCCTGATCCACCCCAATTGGAGCCAGGCCGGCTGGGCCCACCCATGCACAAATTTGTGCACTAGGCCTCTAATCTTATATAAAAGGCTAATATGCAAATCGACCAAACGGTGGAACAACCGGCCACTCTGACATTCACTGACCACCAGGGGTCAGACACTCAATGCAGGAGCTGCCCTCTGGTGGTCAGTGCACTCCCAAGGGCTCCCTGGCTGCCAGAGGGATGTCTAACTGCCAGCCTAGACCTGATTCCCTGGGGAGTAGGCCTAAGCCATCAATCGAACATCCCCCGAGGGTTCCTGGGCTGCAAGAGAGTGTAGGCCGGGCTGAGGGACCACCCCCCCCAACGAGTGTACAAATTTTGGGGAGGGGCTGTGGTGTGCACCAGGCCGCTAGTAAATTATATGATGAGAAGAAGACACTCACTGTTTAAACCACTCTCGATAAGTTTTTCAAACAAAGAAATCACTCATTCTAATATTTTTACTGTTTGAAGTCACTGTTCTAAACATACTTTATTTTTTATAACTTTCTATATATTTTCCACCTATGGTAAGAACATTTTTAATATTTTGACAAAAATTTTTATGTCACAGAAAAATAGTAATAAAAATTACAATTCCTCATTAATTGTTAAGATTGTTCTGCATGGTTTGAGCTTCTACCATTATTTTTATATTCCCACAGTACCATATGGTACCATACTTGCAGATGGGAGTGGGATATGGGAATGCAATGTGTGGTGTCAAATAATAGGAATTTCAATGTTAATTAAAAGTTGTGTGTTTTTTTCATACGACATTGTTTTTTGTTTTATTTTTTTAATTTTGCTTTATTGCTTAAAATATTACAAAGAGTAGTACATTTGTCTCCTTTTTATTTCCTGCCTTGACCTTCCCCCAGCCTCCCCTACCCCCCAGTGTCTTGTGTCCATTGATTATGCTTATATGTATGCATACAAGTCCTTTGTTTGATCTCTTACCCCCCTGCCCCAACCCTCCCTGGCCTTCCTGCTGTAGTTTGACAGTCTGTTCGATGCTGCTCTGCCTCTGTATCTATTTTTGTTCATCAGTTTATAATTAAAAGTTTTTAATAAAAAAATTAAAACATCACAAAATGTCAACTGTTGTACGTTAAATGGCAGGTCCACGGGTGTTTATTATTTGTAATTTTCTATATATTTAATTACTAAAAGGGAATGACTATTAATTCTAATATCTAACACACATTTAAACCCTAATTTATAACTAGCCACAGAAAGATGATGAGGAGTTGTAAGGAAAATGTTAAAAAATGTTCTGTTAAAAGTGGGAGAAATTAATTGTTGAGTCCTATGGAATAAAAATAAAATTTAATGGATTCTTCCTGCCTGCTCCAGAATAGTTGCTGTCTGTATTTTAGGGACCAAAAAAACAACAACAAAAAACCCCAAACAAACAAACAAAAAAACACAAACAACTTTCCTTCTTCAGTCTCCTACTAACTACTTGCACTTATTCCTAGGCAATGGTGAGACTCAGCCAGCTTCCCCTGGGAGGAAGCTCAGAGCATTTTAGTGTATCTCACCACCTAGATGTATTGTGATGATCTCTTCAGAATCAGCTGGTGCTTATTAATGAGACAGATGCTTGCACCTCAACACATTTACTGAGTACAAACTTCTGGAGATTGTGGTTAAAAATTTTCATTTTTGTAGGAAAAAGATTTTACAAACTTTCTAGGGAGTTCTTATGCAGTACATTTAAAAATTATTGTTTTTAAATAGTAAAATAGAATTCATCAAAATGTTTGCAAATTTAAATACATAATTATAATAATGATAACTGAGTAGCTTTTTATTGAACACATCTTTTGGGGATATGGACAGGGAGCATTTATGACAATCAATTAAAAGTGTATAATTTTCCCTTTGACCAACTCTACTCCCACCTTTGGGTAATGTCCCATATAGTACTTTAGGTTCAAGATGAACAAAAGTAACCTACCCCTTGCTCTTCCCATCTTTCTTTGACTTTTAATTTTTAAAAATTATAAAAGAATTCAAAAATTACCATAATACTTTAATGAACTTTCTTATTTTCTTCACCCATATTCACCAATTGTTATCTTCGGTCATATTCACTTTGTGTGTGTATACATATTTTTGTTGAACAATTTTAGAGTAAATTAAAGATATCATGAATGTTTATCCTTAAATATTTCAGTGTGTATACCTCTAAAAATTAGAACAGTAAAATTTAATATCGTTAAAGTACTATTATTTAATGTGCCATTCATATTCATATTTTACCATTTGTCTGATAAAGTCTTATACAGAATTGTTTTTCTAATCGAGTCTTCATGTCTTGTTAGTCTCACTTATCTGGAATGATTTCTCACTTTTTGGCACTTCTTAAGAGTACTAGCCAGTGATTTTATTGAATATTCTTTAATTTTTTTTCTGATTATTGTCTCATGAGTAGATCTAGGTTATGCAATTTTGTCAGAACTACAAGTAACTTCTTATCCTTCCCAGTGCATCACATCAGGAGATACATGAGTCAGCCTATTTCATTGTTTGGTAATGTTAACTGTGGTAACCCTTGGTATGGTGTTGTTTGGAGGGCTTCTCCACTGAAAAATTACAATTTTTCTTGTAATTAATAATCAGTTATGACATATAGTGATATTATAAATATTCTATCCCCCATCAATTTTTTTTTTTTAGTTTTAACATTTATTAATATTTTTTTTCCTAAATCAACTATTTCTATGGCTGTAAAAAGAGATTTTTATGACTATAATGCCTCCATTTTATTGTAAGGAAGAGATTTCTCTTCTTTTTTTTTTTATTTAGTATGTACATGGACACACACATTTTTTTTCTATAGAAACTAATCACCATCATTATTTATTTTGATGCTTGAATTATTCCAGCTTCAGTTATTGGGAGCCCTTTCTGTTTTTGACATGCTTCTGTCATTTTTGGAGCACTTTGAAACTTTGTAGCACCATAAGACATTCTAGATTATTTTGTACTTTTCCTCCATTGCCCTTCGATTAAGCATTTCTTCACAGTTCCTGATTCTTTTTAGTAGGAAATGGTATGTTACAAATAAAAATGTGCTCATATGTGTTCATAGCTTTGGGTGTCTTTACTTCTCAGCTTTCAGCAGGCAGAGCTGTTACTTATGCCTCTCATTTTGCCCTTCCGGTTTTTTTCCATACTATATTTATGATCTCCCTTCTTTCCTGGTAAGAATGCTGGAATTTAGTCAATTTTGAGAACCAAAATACTGCAGGTGAATGCCTAAAGGACAAACAGAACTCAGCATATGACCCTTGGGAAGCTAAGGGGAATATGCATGTGTTTTCCCCTTGGTTCTGTGTTGTTAGACTGTACAATGCTATCCAACAACTAGAGAATATTACTAAGACATTTTTTATTTATACTAGAAAGGGAAATAATTGACCACTGGTCAATTCTGGTTAATCAGAATTATTCTGATAATCAGAATAGAAGTATTCTGGTTAATCAGAGCTTGAACTTTCGTAGGCCTTTTTCTTCTCCCCACTGAATAGAGACAGATGGAGTAAAAACAAAGGTTGATGTGTATACTATATTCTGTACTTGACTATATTTTTGTAGATTTATTTTTTGAATTGCAAATTACACTGCATGAGAGTAAGGTAAATATTCTTCTCCACCATCAAATAAGGTTTTAATAAAAATCAGAAAACAGATCAAAAATGAAAATAAGTTATATTACCTTATTGGAAATCTATCTACACAGTCGAAGAAAGGCAAAACTAACAGTAAAAGTGGGATGACATTAATTTTTTTGAGAAATATTTCCTATTTTAATTGCATGTCAATATACATGATTTTATTTATAGATTATACTTTTCTGTTTTTTAAATACAATAATAATAATTGCTAATATTTATATATTAAATGCTATAAAAAGCACATCAAATGAATTATCATATTTAAGTCTTGAAAAAAATCACGGATAAAAGAAATCGCTATCCCCACTTTCTAAGCACAGAATTTGGAGTTCACAGAGCTTGTCCACATCCACAAAGCTAATAACTGGTTAAATCAATATTCATGCAAGTCTGTCCAATTAAAGCCAATGTAAGCTGATACAATATATTAACTAAAATGTGAAAGTAAATAATTTCAATTTTTTAGAACTAAAGAGAGTAAAGCTCATTTTTGCTCTTGACAATTTATGGAAATGTTAACTTTAATTCATTACTTTCAGACAACTTAATGTCTTTGAATTCAATAGCTGAAAACATAGTCAAATATGATTTCCTATCTTTCATTGTCCTATCATAACCATCTAAACATAGAAAGAAAAACTATATTACATTGGATTGAAAGTACTCAGCAACACTAGAAAGCACTTACAAAGATTCAAAAATTATTTGACTGTATAGTGAGTATTCCAGAAGTGCAGCACTAGGGTCAATCTAGTTTAATCTATCATATAGATTACATTAAGGTGTAATTTCCTCTTTAATTATTATTAAATTATTTCGTGCATTTGTGCTTTAGAGCTTAGCTCTTATATAAAATTATTACAAAGAACTCTTACAAACCCATCCTGCTCTTGAAGACAGTACCTTTTTAAAGAGCCTTTTTTAACTGGAGTGAATGCTAGCTATTCTTTGTCCTATATACTAGTAGGTCACTTGACTAGTTACCTGGCCAAGAGGAAGGAAATCCTCATTCCCAGTCTGGGCTGGGAAACATCCTTAGATCTGTTTTACCTTTGCCTTACAATGTTCTCTAGAGGTGATATTTTACATTTAAAACAGAAGTGAGCATAAAGACTCTTCTCTTAGGGATGCAGAGGAAAAGAGTCCCTAGAATTGGCCATCATCCAAAATGATAACCTTTCACCTATCTAAGGCCTCACCATAAATTATTTAAAAAGAAAATGAGCCAAGATCCCTATTCAGTTCTATATACTATGCAGAAATTAATACAAAAACAACACTACTTTCCCATATTAAGTTAGACATATAAAAACATTTTTATTTCAGTGAAAAGAATATTGGGAACTGGCTCTCTTCTGTATGAGTGTGGTATAAATAAGCTTTACTTATTTGATATATACTTTAATTAAAGAAGAGGTAAATTCTTATAGAAATATCATTCATATATACATATATATATCTACATTAATAAAAGACAAAAATGCAAATTGACCATACCTTCACTATGCCTTAAGCCACGTTCACCAGCCAATCAGAGTGACTATATGCAAATTAACCCAACCAAGATGGCGGCCGGCAGCCACGGAGCTGGAGCAAGCAAGAGGCTTGGTTGCTCCAGTGATGGAGGAAGCCAAGTTTCCTGCCTGCCACAGCTCTGAGCTCCACTCAAGGCAACAAAGTTTCAATTATAGAAGATAAATAAACTCTAGATACCTGCATTCAGCCGGCTGTGGCCACGGAGCTAGGGCGAGCAGTAGGCTTGGGTTGCCCCTGGCAATGGAGGAAGCCAACCTTCTGCCCGCCCTGGCCGGCTCTGAGCTCCACTCAGGGCTCTAAACTTTCAATTATAGAAGGTAAGTAAATCCCATAATAAATAAAAAAAAAAGAACAAAAGGAGAGGCTGGGAGCTTCTGTCGCTTGGGGGCTTGGCCAGCCTGAAAACGGCCATCAGCCCCTCACTCACACTGGCCAGGCACCCCAGTGGGGACCCCCACCCTGAAGGGGGTGCGACCAGCCTGCAAACAGCCATCAGCCCCTCACCCAGGCTGGCCAGGCACCCCAGTGGGAACCCCTACCCTGAAGGGGTTTTGGGCAGCCTGCAAACAGCCATCATCCCCTCACCCAGGCTGGTCAGGCACCCCAGCAGGACCCCCACCCTGATCCAGGACACCCTTCAGGGCAAACCAGTTGGCCCCCACCCATACACCAGGTCTCTATTTGCCGGGAGCCAGTCCATCCTTGCTGTTTCAAGGGACCTGGCATATATGGCATACTGTTCTTAATATGTTTGCTCACCTTCTTGGCACTATGTGTTTTAACCAAGGTCGCCTCTCTGAGAAAGGTTGTTTCCCCAGGTAGGGATTTTCCCCTGAAGTTAGGGAGGGAATAAAATCCCTTAACTAAGTGCCAGGCGGGTAATTAATCACTTTAACTACGAATAATCATGTTTAAGCTACATAATCTTTACTCCCTGGAATGGAGATAAGAAACGCCCTAACCTTTGGAATAGAGATTGATAGGATTGGAATCAACTGGTATAAATACAGTTGAAACAAGACAACAGCAGACAGAACTTAGGAGACAGAGAGAGAGACAGAAATTGGCACAGAACCTACACAGAACGTTCTCTAGAGACAGAAGAACTTCGCTGGAGAGAACATGGCAAAAGATCCTGGACAGAAACTGGCCTCAGAACCTAGAGACAGAACCTAGCGAGAAAACATGGCAAAAGATCCTGGACTGAACCTGACTACAGAAATTGGCAAGAGAACCTGACTAGAACCTGGTGACTGAACCTGGCTGGAGAACCTAGCGAGGGAACATGGCTACAGAACCTGGCTGGAGAACCTAGCAAGAGAACATGGACACAGAACCTGGCTGGAGATCCTAAGCAGAACCTCTCTGGAGACCGAGACCAGAACTTGGCTGGAGATCCTGGCTAGGCTGCTGATCAACTGAACGCTGTCTCCATGTCATTCCTTCTTCGCCGACTCCGTCCACACCTTTGGGGACCCCTGGACCTGCTGGGGCTGGACCCCGGCATCTATTCTATATAATAAAAGGGTAATATGCAAATTGACTCTAACAGCAGAATGACTGGGAATGACTGATCACTATAACACACACTGACCACCAGGGGTAGACGCTCAATGCAGGAGCTGCTCCCTGGTGGTCAGTGCGCTCCCACAGGGGGAGCTCTGCTCAGCCACAAGCCAGGCTGACAGCTTCCAGTACAGCGGTGGTGGTGGGAGCCTCTCCCTCCTCCTCAGCAGCGCTAAGGATGTCCAACTGCAGCTTAGGCCTGCTCCCCACTGGCAAGTGGACATCCCCCGAGGGCTGCCGGGCTGCCAGAGGGATGTCTGATTGCCAGCTTAGGCCCAATCCCCCAGGGAGTGTGCCTAAGTCAGCAGGTGAACATCCTCTGAGGGGTCCTAGACTGCAAGAGGGCATAGGCCGGGCTGAGGGACCCCCCGAGTGCACAAATTTTTGTGCACCAGGCTTCTAGTATATATATATAATTTCTGGAAGAAAGCCACTTTTACTGAACTCCCCAAAAATTGCATAGCTTGATTTGGGTATTTATTCTCCTTTAATATATATTTTTTTATTGATTTCAGAGAAGAAGGAAGAGAGATAGAGAGATAGAAACATCAATGATGAGAATCATTGATCTGATGCTTCCTGCACACCCCACACTGAGGATTGAGCCCACAATGCATGTGCCCTGAGCAGAAATCGAACTGCGACTCCTGATTCACAGATCGATGCTCAACCACTGAGCCACACAGACAGGGTGGTATTTATTCTTTTAACATGTCTGTTTCAGTGTGTTTTAACAAGTGTGGTTCAGTGGCAGAGCAGCTGGGCAAATGCAGGAGGCTCCCCGACCAGTACACATTGCTCTTTCTGATGACTCACGTCCATTCATTCTTTCTCCTCTGGCCTAGTCCACAAGCCTTTCTGTTACATACACAAAGCACTCTCCGCTCAAGACTTTTGCACTTGTTGCTATGTCTTCCTGGACTTGTCTTCCAAAATACTCAGAGACTTGCTCTCTAACATCCTCCAATCTTTGCTCATGTAGCACATACTAATCAGAACTTTCTCAAGCTCTCTGTTTAAAATTGCAGCTAAATGGGAGCCATTCCATTCCATCACTGCCTCATATCACTGATATTTTAAACACACAAAAGAGCTGCTGTTTTAGAGGTGCTCTTAAATCCCTGAAAAATAGACAAGGTGTTGAGTAGATAAAAAGGAGTGGAATTAGTAGTTTTTCTGTTACATTAACATGGTGATTTGTGGTTGAAGAAATGTAAAAAAGAGCATTTCAATGAATTGAAATATCAACTCAACGTGTGGATGAGTTTATTGGGTTATTATGGTGTGATTACAAGTATTGATTCAACCAAACCTTGATTAAGAATTTTTGTTACTTATATCACAATGCCTGTGAGAGTGGCTTTGGAATTCAGCAGAAAAAGAATCAACTGTGGGCTCACAAAGAGTCCCTGTTTGCTCCCCGCCACGCCTCATTAGTTGTGAGAGCTCAGGTAATTTGCTAATTCTCTGAACTTTGGAGTCATCTGTTGTAAAATAGGGATACTTTTAACTGGCTTTTAGAATTGCTAATATACATGAAACACTAAACACTATGTCTTCACATAGTAGATACTCAACTAATGGCAGTTTTTTTAAAAAAATAAATATTTTTATTGATTTCAGAGAGGAAGGGAGAGGGAGTGAGAGACAGAAACATCACTGATAAGAGAATCATTGATTCTCTGCCTCCTGCATGCCCCACACGGAGGACTGAGTCCACAACCTGGGCATGTGCCCTGTCTGGAATCAAAACTTGACCTCCCGGTTCACATGTTGACAGTCAACCACTGAGCTATGCCAGCCTGGCATGGCAGTCCTTTTAAAGCACAGATAAGCTCTCAGCACACAGTGAGTGCATAAATACTGTGTCATGTAGAGTTCTGCCTGAGTCCTTATGTGGGCTGTACAAGTAAGACACATTACTAGTATGAGGTAGCTTTCTCTTAACTTCTCATTATCTGGAGCATCAGGTGAAAGTGATTTTCTTTTTATCTCTTCCCAACCTCATAGAATAACAACTAAACTGTGGACACATTGATAAATGACTATCTCTTGGGGAGGTCTACCCAAAATAGTAAAAAAAATATTAAGCTGGTGTCAAGCATGGTGTTCTCTATACACTAGAAGTTCAATATATATTAGATGGTCAGTTAACTGTCACCCTTTTTTAACTGATTATTTTTTAGATTACAGCCTTTTAACCTTTATCTTAGGGTTCTCTGACTCTCTTAAGTACTTTTACATTGTGTGTGCTCATTTTTTTTCCATTTAAAAATTTTGATGGTTTCTAATTCGACTCTATTTCAGAATCATCTCTGTTGTTAAGACATTTATAAAAGACATCTATCTCAGTAGTCTCACAAACTATGTCAAAAATTGTAATGATTGTGTACACAAATACATATTAAATAGTCATTTTATATTTGACTAACTTAAAAGAATTTAACAAATTAGTAACTAATACTAATTATCCAGCAGCTGGGAATTTTACATAGTGTGGTCTGGATGACGTGGCCAGTCACCTCAATTCAGAAGAATCATTCTGCATGTACATATATGAATGTGATAACAGTGCTGACATTGGCACTTGGAATTTTAAAACTCAGTCAAAATTTTAATCAAATGTTGTTAGTAAAACAAACAAACAAATGTTGTTAGTAATGATAGAAAATTCATATAAACACTAAAGAAGTATTATAGCCTCTTCCAATGTATATATTACAAATTTAAAATATTCATTTCTATTATGTCAAAAAGAGTCCTGTGTAGTTTTGTACCCTTACTCTATTATTTTTGTGTTTTCACTCAGACATTTGAAACTGTTTTTATTTCTTAAAAATACACAAAGTGTTTAGGCAAAATGATTGTTACATGTGGATCTACCTTTAAAAATCTGCTTTAAATATGTTCTCTAGGAATATTAGAAATATTGAAGCAGTGTAAACAGAAAATAATCATCAACACAGAAAATCACCCCCTGTGCTTATTGGATTTATATTGTTTACAGAAAGTCCCCACTTTCTTACTGTTCTCATCAATTCTGCATAAGAGGTTCATGAATATCACTTTCACATTTCCTTACATTTGTGACTCTGCTGTAGTCCTGATTACTTTTAATAAATTACATCAAATTTTAAAAAATTAACTTTACATAATTTGTTTTTTTATGTGATATTTGATAAACCATCAAGATAAGCAACTTAACTTTTGGTTTTCCATACATTCTTGACTATTTATAAAATGAAGCTACAAAATGGGGTAAATACATAGACACTTTGCTGATCTTATATAAATAGCAGACAGGAAGACTATATTAGAGTATGAGTCACATGAGTTTATCACAAATAAGACAATAGTCATATTTCCAAAAGCAAGTACTGAGAAACGTTTTCTCTAGGAACTAATTCAAAGATGAATTTCTGAAAGCATAGATTTCCCCAATAAATCAAAATAAATTTTGAAGTGGAGGCCCTATGGAAGTCTATTACATTAAGTATTTCCCTCGACTCCCCTTTATGTTAAGGCAGCTGAAATCGGCCTGTGAAGTTCCAGACTATCCTTTCTCTTGGGGGGATTTTTTAATTGGGAGGGGTCTGGGCTTCATACAGAGGAGACCCTTTGGAAAAGACTGACTTGTCTCCAAGTTTTGAGGGTCTCTATTATGGGGCTTTGTCAGATCTAACAGAGCTGCCCTAGAATTTCAGAATGTGAGTTTCAAGGTCTAGAATCCATTACAGTGGACATTAACAAGTGATATTTAGGCACATGACATGTCCGTTTCATCAGGAAGACTTGGATATCAGGCGTTTCCAAGGTAATTTATACAAAGCACCTCTCTACAGTGCCAGTTATCAAATCTGAGTGGAACAAATATGCAATCAAATTTTATTTATTTAGCTCAAATATATGAATTAGTTCCTGCTGTTTTAACAAGTATCCAACTGGCATTTATTAGAATTAAATGATGATCTCCAAGTGAGAAATATAGTATGTTGGCAACCATTAGCATTTTATTAACCAATTTGGAATCACTGAATAAAACTGATATCAAACAAATAGCTGTTCGTATAGTAAATAAGAATAAGAAAAAAGAGCTCTCTCCTCTATGGCTCTGTTAATTCTTTTAAAATGTTTAATGATGAAATATTATTAGGAAGTCAACAAATAACCTACCTATCAGATTTAGCATTAGCTCCTGAAGGGCACAGAGCCGAAACCCAATTATTGAAATTCTTAGAGGTTTCCAACTCTGATTTTATATCGGAGAAACAGCATTCTTAAAATTAACAAAATTGAAATGTGCAATATTTATGATCTCTAAGTTGTTTCATTTTGTTTACATAGATAATGTTACAAATATTTGCATAAATATTTGAATTATTATTTTCCCAAGATGTGCATTGTGCTTTATGAATACTTTCTTTAACAATGAATCTCTGTTCGGGGATACTACAAGAACATATAATGTGTCCAGAATTTTCTTAAAGGTTTTGGATTCTGAGGTGAAGTAACTTTAGATCAGTAATGTGTTGTAAAATTACACTGGGACAAGTTAAATAAAAGAGAGGAAAGAAAGGAAAAGATGGAAAAGGCTAGAGTTCAGGAATTCATAGTGAGAACTTCTTTCACTAGGAACATTACATGTGTCCTTTCATGAACTCCTTACACTTACTGTGAACAAAAAAACAGTGCTCAAATTTTAACATTAAAACAAATGAGGCCCAGAGAGCTTAAGTAACTAGTTAGACAACTAGCAACTCAACCAGAGGAAGGTTTAGAACTCAATCCTCTCTTAAGCAACAGTACATACTTTTTCACTTATTGTGGATGGCCAATACGTCTCAAAACTCATACAACCTAACAAAAGGAAGATAAACAACCCAACGGACCTAAATAGATACTTTTCAAAAGAGGATATAAGGACGGCCAAGAGACATATGAAAACATGCTCAAAGTCACTAATCATCTGAGAGATGCAAATTAAAACAAAAATGATGTACTATCTGACACCTGTCAGAATGGCTATCATCAACAAATCAACAAACGACAAGTGCTGGCGAGGATGTGGAGAAAAAGGAACCCTCCTGCACTGCTGGTGGGAACGCAGGCTGGTGCAGCCACTGTGGAGAACAGTATGGAGTTTCCTCAAAAAACTAAAAATGGAACTCCCATTTGACCCAGTGATCCCACTTCTAGGAATATATCCCAAGAAACCAGAAACACCAATTAGAAAGGATATATGCACCCCTATGTTCATAGCAGCACAATTTACAATAGCTAAGATTGGGAAACAGCCTAAGTGCCCATCAGCAGATGAGTGGATTAAAAAACTGTGGTATATCTACACAATGGAATACTATGCTTCAGTAAAAAGAAGGAATTCTTACCATTTGCAACAGCATGGATGGAACTGGAGAGCATTATGCTAAGCGAAATAAGCCAGTCAGAGAAAGATAAATATCACATGATCTCACTCATTTGTGGAATATAAAGAACAACATAAACTGATGAACAAAAATAGATCCAGAGATAGAGAAGCATCGATCAGACCATCAAACCTCAGAGGGAAGGTAGGGGAGGGTGGGGGTAAGGGGGAGAGATCAACCAAAGGACTTGTGTGCATGCATATAAGCCTAACTAATGGACACAGACACCAGGGGGTGAAGGCATGAGTGGGGGGATGGGGGGAACAATGGGGGATAAGGCACATATGTAATACCTTAATCAATAAAGAAAAAAATGGCAAAAAAACCCTCACAAAACTTTATTCAATATTTTGCAGCTCCCTAGACATTTTAAAACCAGGGGGAAAGCCTGATTACAAAAGTTGCAGAGTTGCAAAACTAAATTGCACACTCTCACCAGGTCTCTTAATAAGTTAATAGTGGTGCTTCAGAGAAACCAGGGCCCTGAGCTGTGTTTTGGGGTAAACCAGACAGATACAGAAGAGGCTGAGAATTAGAACCCTCAAGTCTGTCTGAACATACCTTTCTGTCGGAGCAGCCCCTTCTACCAGCCTTCCTCCCCGAGTACTCACTCCTGCGTAAGTCAGACACTCTTCTCTCACATTCAAAGCAAAACAAAAAAAACTTTAAGTGATGTTACCTGGGGAAGATACTTCCTAAGGAGATACTTATTCTCTTCAGTATCCACACTCAGCAACCATCATTGACCCCCATGCCCCAAAAGAGAATTAGATCCAAGCATAGCACAGACAGGTAAGTCAAGGCCTCCTCCAGGAGCACATCGCTGCTATGAGACAGTTATCAGGCTGTAGAAATTCTCTTCACTATGGCATGAAGGAGTGCATTGCTGAGGGGACCACCAGAATTCATCAAAAGGCTATAGAAATTGCTTTCTATCGGCTGGAGGATACATGAGCTGTGCTGCAATGGACTTGGGTTTCCCTCATGGAAATGATGGGATCCCGGAGTGATAGAAATCAGGTGTTGGCACGTATCCTTAGAGTTCGAGTGGACACAGTTACCATAAATTAGCCACAGAGGTCTGTAACAGTGGCTAATTATTCCCAGGGCTGTGGAAATAAACATGCTGGGCAGCTTTCTAATGTCCTATTTGACTTATATAAGCAGAAAAATTCCAGATCTGCTGAGCATAAACAAGAATTGAAGAACTCTAATGGGGTTCCTGGTCTCTTATTCAATTCTAAAACTTTATCTCACAGACACAGAATGAGCTGATTGGCAGGGAGGCCAGCCCCTTTGAGTAAACAGCCTTAAAAAGGGCCTCAACTCTTTACTGTGAATTATCCTCCAAAGCCTCTCTGGAAGCTATAATCCCTTAATAATGTGACTGAGACAAAGCAAATAACCAGACTTACATGGTTATTAGATACTAGCTCTGAACAGAACCATGTGATCCAGTGGTCCAATTAGGGACTAATGGAGATCAGGTGAGTGATGAAGTCTTGGTAAAGTCAATCTTACACTAAAATTATTGGGGTTGTTTATCCTATTTTCCTAGTTGTAATATATTTGGAGTATGTATATGTATATATCCCTAGTGACTGGCAAAGTCCTCATTGGTTCTGTGTGCTATGGAATGAGAGCTATTACTATAGGAACGTTTCATACAATTTCCTCTCCTGGTGTCCTCCCCCAAGATATAAAACAAGAAGATACCCAATCAAAAGCAATACCACATTGCTGGTGGATATTGCAGACATTAGTGTCACCATCAAGGACTTAAGAGATAACTGAATGGACATTTATCCTTTACATCCATCTAATTTTCCTATTTACTGCAAAGTCAGAAAGATCTTGGAGAATCACTGTGGATTCTAAGAACCCTAATCAGATAATACTACAAGTGCATCTGCTCTTCTGCACACGGTACTTTCACTGGAACAAATTAATAGGTGCCCTGAACCCTGGCATGCTATTACTCTAAACAACCCTGTCTTTGACTACCTGCTAATTAACATAATTAGAAACAGGGGATCTTCATGTATCAGGGGGTGGCTCTATTTGCCATCTTTGTTCAGTTCTATGCTTTATGTCATAAGCAAGTATGGAGCAATCTTCTTGGCTTATTTGTTTGTGGCACTCTATAGCCTACATGCTGACTCAGTGATTATATTAATTGAAGCAGGTAATAAGAAAGCAACAACCACAGTGGTTGCTTTAGAAAGATACATGTGGGCCTGCAAAATTCATGAAGTTTCTTGGCGTCCCTTAGGCGGGGCATGACTGGGATACTCTCCTAAAGTGAAAGGCTGGTTGCTGCACTTTTGACTACACTCTGAGAAGAAACAGGGACCATGCTTGGTTAACCTCTTCAGATTTTGGAGCAATTACATAAAACGTTTGGCATGCTGTTTCGATATATTTACCAGGTAGGCTTCAAGGCTGAAATTTTGAGTGGTGCTCAAAGCAAGGGAATGCTGAACAGCAGGTCTAGGCTGCAGTCCAAGCTTTCCAGACATGGAGCAGATGACCCAGCACACAATGGTCTGAAAGGGGTTGTGGTACATAAAGATGCTTTGTGAGGTCTCTGATAAGTCCAAGCATGAGAATAACAGCAGAGATCTCTTCAATTAAATCCATACCTTATTTTTGCCCAAAACTATACTCCCTTTGAAAATAGCTCCTAGCATATAACTGGGTCTTGGTAACTTCTTAATGCCTAACCGTGGACACCAAGTGATTTTGTGACTCAATCTTTTTCCCAATATGGACAAAAGAAAAGAACAGATACTGAGGAGTACAATGCCAAGGGGTAAACTCTGATTATTCTATGTATGTTCTTCCAGGTCAACTCTTCACTCTTCTCCTCCCTGTTCTGTTTTCTGAGATGCTAGAGTATCTCCTGGGTCCCCTTGCCCTGTTAGCTTCTAGCAAGGGGAGGCACAGAATGGAGGGAAGTAGGAGGCTGATTATTAATTCATTCCCTGCTCTTCCTCTCTGCTGAGCCAACGTTTAGTAGCACATAGTTGTATTATCCTCTCTACAGCTCCGTTTCCTAAGGCTATAGCTCTAATGTCCTGGAACTGCTTCCATATAGTGTGGACTTTTCCCTGTTGCTAGTCCTTGGGATATTTAATATCCTCTTTCTTGCTCTTGACCTTTTCCACACCTCTATATATAACTCCTTTATGTAACTCTCAACCATGATTCCTTTAAGTATACAATCATTGCCCCCACCCCGTCATTCCCCCCAGAATTAATGATGGAACAGAAAGATGATCTAGGAAAACATCAGGTCATATTGTAGTGCATATTTACGGACTTTTTAGTAAGAGATTTTTAAAAATCTATATATTTTATAGACACTGTTATTTTGGGGTTTTCTATAATAGGCAGCCAAGCATAATCTTCGAAGATATAACTCCTCCCTTTGATAACTCCTCCCTTTGATAACTTCTTCTCGCACTGTCTGGAAAGTGCTGCTTTATTGGACTCATCCCAGCATCTACTGTATCCCATGAACATCTCTCCTCTGAATGTCAATAGACTTAGTGTCTTTACCACTTTCTTCAGGCTGAGAATATCTAAATGCATCATTATCTACCATCTTCTTACCATCCACTGTCCCTTAACCAAAATGTAGCAAGCATGCCCTGACCTCAGTAAGTAATCAATGTATGTTATTGATAAGAATGATATTCTCACCATTTATTTAGAAAGAGTCCAATTTCACAGCCTTCAAAGTGCAGAAGACTGATAGTTTAAGTATTTTCTTTCTGGATTCTTGCCATTAGTCTCTCTTATGACAAGCTGGGTTTTTTTCTTTCTTTTTTTCCTGACTGCCTGAAAAGCAGTGTGAAAGAATATCATTGAGGATGCTTTAGAAAAGAGAGAAGGGACATGGCCGAGACCCAGGCCCTATTTCATCTTGCTCATGGTCATGTGCTGGGGCAGCCTTTGAAGTCAATAGCTCTCAAAGACCTTTCTGCAGGTCGTAGTCCTGCCAACTGCTGCTCACTTGACCCACGTGAAAACTCTTCTTCCTTACTTACACCGTCCCTCCGAGAGCTGCAGAGAAGTCTGCCAGCCTCTCGCTGAGGAGTGATTTTCTCTGTGCACGTCTTACTGTCATGTATCTTATGAGATAAAAGGGCACTAGAAGGGCCAAGACTTTTCTTGTCTTGGGTATTTTTGAATCCTTAGCAGCTAGGACATGTTTGGCTCATAGTAGAAAGAAAAAGAAGGCATTTCAAACAAAACTGCAAACACATCTTCAAGATCTCACTCAAAATCTAGCACAGTAATTCATGAAGCCTCCCTTCCTATCATTTTTTACCACCTTTAAACATGTGATACCTGATAGGCTTTACTCTCTCTGTGGGTCCACAGTAATTTGTGCATGTTTCTCATAGTATTTTTCATGCTACCTCACAAGTATATACAGTGGGGCCTTGACTTATGAGTGTCCCGAATAACGAGTTTTTCGAGATATGAGCTGTCTTTCTTCCGATTTTTTGCTTTGAGTTGTGAGCTAAAATTTGGGTTACGAGCCAGCTTCAGATACCCCACCGCTAGTTGGCGCAGTGAACGTCAAAGTGAACGCCACGTCAGCCCAGCATCATGTGTCTCACTCATTCACTTTATGATTTGACACACGAGTAATTTGAGTTACAAGCTCCATCACAGAATGAATTAAACTCGTAAGTCAAGGCCCCACTGTATGTGTTTCCCATAAGCCTATGTGACCATCAAGCACGGTAGCTCTAAAGCTGAGTGTCTAAGCCTTGAGCTCTGGATCCCTATCCTGCTAGTTCATAGCTATATTATCTTACTTTAGTTGCTTAAAATATCTGATTCAATGTTTTATTTGTAAAATGGATATAATTCATTTATCCATGTGTTTATTATTCATCTATTTATTATATGTCTGGTGCTAATCTGGTGATAGAGTTAAGAGAAAAGAAAAAAAAAAAGGACAGTAAAGAGAGGAGGAGGAAAGTAAAGGCAAGAAGAACAAGGTCCTTGCCCTGATGGAGAGTACATTGTTGTCTTCCATATCCATATCTCTAAAACCAACAATGGAATTTCATATAGTTACTAGAGGCCCAGTGCACAAATTTCATGCACTTGGCAGGGGGGGGGGGAGGCCCCCTTAACCCAGCCTGCACCCTCTCGCAGTCCAGGAGCCCTTGGGGGATGTCTAACTGACAGCTTAGGCCATCAGTGGGACATCCTTAGTGCTGCCTCGGAGGTCGGAGAGGCTCCTGTCACAGCCGCTGCACTCGCCAGTTGTGAGCCCAGCTTCTTTGAGCCCTGTGGGAGTGCACTGACCACCAGGGGGCAGTTCCTGCATTGAGCATCTGCTTCCTGGTGGTCAGTGCACATCATAGTGACCGGTCGTCCAGCCATTCAGTCAGTTTGCATATTAGCCTTTTATTATACAGGATAAGTACTTTAAAGTAAATACATCAAGGTAAGGGAATTACCTTGAGCTGGCAGAAATTTTTGAGTTTATTCTGGTCACTGCTATTAGGATTGAAGAAGACCCTCAAATTATTGGGACTGTGCACACATGGAGTTAGGCGTGGCCTAGTAACTTGCTCTGGCCTGTGAAAGCTGGGCAGAAGGGAATAGCACACAGAAGCTTTAAGAAGAGCCAGTTAAGGCTTGCCGCATCTCCTTTCCTGCTGGAAATATTATGGAAATACTTATTAAGAGGAGCCTCCTTCAGGTTATGCCTTCATGTTGACTCATGATGGACAACACCCATGATTTGGGGATTATTTTACTAGAGCATAACCCACCCCATCCTTACTCGTGCAAGCCTTATCCCAATGCATTTTCTTTCTGAAACCCAGAAAGCATTGGTACATTCTTATTATCATTTAATATGAAACTAAATACCCACTTTTTAAAAATCATTTGTCTCAAAGGCATAATAAATCTAATCATGAATACAAAAAACCTTTGAAAACCAAGTATTCAAATTAAAAATGTTAAGTAAAATACTATTAGGAACAGTAAAATTTGTCCCAAAATGTGAATGTGAACTAACAATTGTTATTTATTTTTAGGCAAAAACATGAAAGAAAAAAACAACAACTAAGTAACTTAACAGCAGAAAGTTCAGTTTGAAGTAAAATATAGCTCAGTTTCTCTTAAACCTTTGCAAGAGAGCTATAGGGAAAAATATATATATATTTTTTTCTCTTGTGGCAGAAATTACTAACAGCACCAGAGTAAATCTGCTGTTTGTGAAACACGTAAGGACAGATCTGAAAGGGTGAGGGAAATGTAAAACACATCCCAAGCAATTTTTCAGTGGGTAAAATTAAATCAAAGGAGAAAGCAAGTTTACTGAAATATAAATATATATGACAAAATGAGAAGTACATTTTCTGAAATAAGGATGTGTCCTTTAAATAATATTTCAGTGGTATCTAAAAAATAAATTCCAGGACTTAAAATTCTATAAATAAAACTCCAAATATCCCATTTCTGATGTATACTATAAACTAGTCACTTGAGTATATATATATATATATATATATATATATATATATATATATTCTTAGAATTTAGTATCTACCACAACAATAGCTACAGCAAAAGAATTAAATTGAATTTGAGTCACATGTTAGTAATGAATCCAGTGCAATTGCAATAATAGCTTTAGTAGGCTTGGCTTGAAATAATGTGCTTTAATAGGCTTGATTTGAAAATATGCAAGTAATGCTTTTTCTAAATCATTAAAATAACCAATGCAACTTCCTCTGCTCTGGGAAATGAAGAAGAAAAACATTATTCAATAGCTTTGAACATAGAGTATACTGTACTTTTAATTTTCCTGTTATTCTATAATATATATTAACTTAAATAGAATAGATTTTTAAAATGTGTTCTAGAAAGAATGAAAAATTTCCTTTTGCTTCACTTTGAGATTTTATTTCTATGTTGTAAGCTCACAATACTGATTATGTGACTATTAAAAGAAGCCTTAACCAATTAGCCAAGTTTTCAGCAAGCAGTTTGTAGGAACTACATGATTCTATTTGCAAAGGCATTAAACACACACACACACACACACACACACACCACAGGCCCATACATAAACTATCACATCAATGCAATTGATCTAATTTTTAAGTTTGTATTTAATAAATGCTTTTTTCAGTTTATCTTTAAGCCCATTTCACGTGGGGGCAGCTTTTAGAATAAAAAAGTTAAACATAATAATCTTTTAGGTAATAAATCATAAAGAAAAATAATTATTTTTCAAGAGTAAAATATGGATATGTATCTAATATTAAGTTATATATACATATAACACATGATTTAATACACATGTACACATGCATGGTGTACATGGCTTAAATTTTATAGTTTGTGCACTATATTGGAAACAATATAAATAAAGTTTGAACTAATTTGAAAAGGAAAACATCTGATGGTTTTTTTCTCTGTCCTAATGTGAAAAATACAGATCCTGTCTTTTTCCTGAGTTGTTGAGATAGTTTGACACTACTGCATTCACTGGGGCAGTCAGACTCCCCTGACTTTTTAAAATGCATTAAATAAACGGCTCTTCCACTAACAAATTCCATTGGAATGATCAAATCTTCAACACCGAAGTTTAGTCATTAGGCAGATGGATGGGTTTTTACCCCTCCCATCATTTTTAATTGTCATGGAATTACATTTATCCTCCCTAAATCAGTACAATATATGCTGTTCTTGGTTCAGTTGAAAGGGATGCACCCTAGAAAAGATAAATTATTTCATTATCACCAAAACATTTATAAATGTCCATATGTTTGGGAGGCAGTACTGGGTGTTCTAAGTGGGAATTAATTAGGCTCACTTCCTGCCTTGCTGGAGGTTAAAGTGTGAGATGTCCAGACAGCAGTGATGCAGGCATTTTAAGATGATGCATTAAACACGGGGAAAGAGATGAGTTAAGTGAGTTTTTACCATAAACATTTGCACCCTTGAGCAAAGTGTCCCAGTGATCTGGGTGAAAAAGGAGACCCTTGGGAGAGGCATGTCATGGTGATTCATGACCACTCCAGCAGTCGTGAAGGAGAGACTGCCACAGAAATCCCCCACCTGAGTGACTGCCCTTCAAATGAGAGCATGGTAAGAAGGGGTAGGGGCAGTGGGTTTTTTCCCTAAACTTTCCAGATCTCATCTCAGAAATTACTAAACGGAAGGGGTTACCAGCTTGCATCTGCTCTACCTATTATTAAAATGCTTCAGGGCCTTTGGGGATGAGGGGTCAAATAGGAAATAAATTAGCTATTGGCATATATGACAGAAAACCACACTAAAGCCTTTCACACTGATAGAGTTTTATGTGCATGTTTAGAGAATTGTATCATTTTTATATGTCAGTCATCTCTAGTAGATCAGCGTGTCACTACCTCTCCTTTACTCCCAACTCTGAATGGTTACCCGATCTTATTAAGTCCCTCAACTCAACCCTTTATCCTTTCAGGACAACCAAATTAACATAGATTGCTAATATTTTCTTTCTGGATAATTGTAAGAACTTCTTAATCATTTTTCTTGATTTCTACTCTCCTTTTCCATAATAGGTCCTCTTCATAATAGGGCCTGCTAACTTGATATTTATTTTTCAAAATTATACATTAACATTATGCATGTTTTCACTTAGAAAATCCAAGAGCTCTGCATCAATTAGGCAATGAAATCTTTACTCATCAGATTTTTCTTCAGCCACCTCTTTCTATCACCTACCCATTTCCCCATCTCAGCCACAAGTTTCGTGAACTTGTAATTTTTTTTCATGCTTATCTATATAAGCATATATTGTTTCCTCTGTTCGGAATATTGTTTTCTTTCTTCTCTCTCCAATACCAAGTCTAAACGTTATCTCTTCTGTGTAGTTCCCTGGTCTGTTCCAAGGCAGCTAAATACTCCCTACTGTTTTCCCCATAACATTTTATGGGTTGGATTCTTCCAATAAACCAGAACTCTTAAAAGGCAGACAGAGTCTTGTTCATATATCCTCACTCATCAGCATGATCATGAATTGATTGATTGTGATTTTCATAGTTCTTTCAAGCACATTGTTTCATTTAATGTTTTCAATAAGTTTGTAACGTATTGCACAGCAGATATTATTCCCATATAACAGATAAGGAAATTGAGTATTAAAGCCAAGACATAAATAAGAGTTTTAGTTTGGGTTTAAATACTTGCTTTGTTTTGTTTTATTTATAGCTTAATGTCTTTCTGGTATATCACAGTTTTTGTTATAGAAACACTATATTTAACCCCATATATGTGCTTGTGTGTTTGTGTGTATGTGTGTGTGTGTGTGTGTGAGAGAGAGAGAGAGAGAGAGAGAGAGAGAGAGAGAAAGAGAGAGAGAGAGAGAGAGAGAGAGAGAGAGAGAGAGAGAGAGAGAATTATTTCCCTGGCTGTGGGTAGAAAGAAAGAAAAACTATCCCTTTGTATTACATTACTTTTTTAGAACATTTACTAAGAATCAGTATATTATAAACCAAAGGAAAAAATGTCTTAGCCTTTATCTCTTTTATTTTGACTTTAACCTCATCGTGAGATGAATTATGGCTTGACAGATGATCCAACCAAGGTATTATAAAACATGTTAGATAGGTGCTTTAGGAAAATGATTTATGAAATAATCATTGAGGTCAACTTCTATGAGCAGAGCATTCCAAAAGTCTTAGTATAAAAGTTCTAATAGATCAGACCTTTTGTGCATCTTAGGGGAGGTAACCATACATTTATTTTGGTCACATTTATGTCAGTCAATATGTTTAATGTTTCTTTTATGCAAAAGACAATGTAAGTAAAAACCTATGAGTAATAGAGCCAAATACAGCAAGAACTAGGTAATGTACCTACGCTTCTATATTGAAAGTAAACCAGATTTAGTTTTCATGCTACATGGGAGGGAGGGGAAAAGGATAATATTAGCCAAATATACCAACTCATTTTTTCAGAAAACAGCAAGACGTAAGAGCAGAAATAGGGAAAATAATATGAAGAAGAACATTCAGGCATTTTTACAACTCTAAAGAAAAAGCAAATAACAAGATAATGGGTTTTGTGGGATAATTCTATGTTTTCTCATAGAGAACAAAGCCATTCACGCAGCTTTCTGTGGGGCACACTGCTTCAGTGCTTCTCTAAGTGGCTGCTGTGGTTTTGCTCTGTTCATTCACATTCAGTCGCTCAGCCCCTTTTTGTGTGCAGAGCCCTGAATTTATGAACAGATGCCTGGGATCTGTAAGTGACCTTCTGCTGACCAACTGTGTGTGTACAATTCTCTCTTCTTATCTGGACACTTAGAGTGAAGTTTGGTAAGTAGTGTAAGATTCAGGAGGGAAGACATAAATCAAAACTAAAATCTTGATTTCAACGCCTTGAACTCTTGCTATATATTTTGTCAGTCTTGGGCCTTAGTCAAATGTTTAATGAGACCCAAAGTATTTGAAATACATGTCTTTAAAATCTAAGAGGGATGCAGCCACATTTGAGTAAAGGGCTATTAAAATGATGAAATCATTATATTGTATCCAAGGATAAAAGACATTGTAAATATTTAGTCTTTCACAGTCACAAACCACTTAAATGGATGAATATAGTCTATTCATTGGTTTATGGTTCTAATAGCCTCCAGGAAATGTCAAATTCACATGCTCTCCCAGAGCACAAGATTTAGCTTTTGGGTTTTTAATTTAACTAAAAAGATGTGTAAAAGCAGAGTCACTCAGCTCCCTATTGGCTGCACATCTGTGTAGGATTATATGCAAACAATATTTGAGCAAACATTGGCAGTCACATAGACTCACTAGCTTGACTGTAATTAAGTGTGTGTGTGTGTGTGTGTGTGTGTGTGTGTGCGTGTGTGTTTGTGTACGTGTGTTTAAAGAATTGAAGGAAGATAATTTGGAGAAGAACTGTTTTCAGCAATAATCTTACATATGAGGTAAGGCTCAAAGTTGCCAAAATGGAATCTGGAAATAGACATCCTTCAGCCTATGTCTAAAATAAATCATAATTGTTCTGAAAATGATTAACGCTGGGTGACAGCCAATGTTACTTTGATAAAATAGTACTTAGTCCTATTCTACAATTGAGTAGACAGGAAATGGCTCACCTTTTGGAAATGAATTAACTCTTTCATAGAGGTCTATAGTAATTCCAATATATAAGCCAGAAAAAAATGTCTAGGATGCCAGGAACTTAAACAGAGTTTCCATGTGCAGCAGACAATTGCTCTTTTTCTATCACTGTCTCACACTCCTCTTATGTTTGCTTGTATGTTTCTTATCGGCAGAGTTTGGTGGACAACATACCTATTGCTCAGGGAGCTTTTTAAAAATCCTCTCTGTTAATTCAGCTGCATGAAAGAAGTTAGTAAACAACAGCATGGCATCATCACTTCTTGGTGACCTTTCAGTTTGCCAAAGTCACACAAAATATGTTTCAATACATTCTAATATGCTGGGACACAGGAAGAAGAAATTCCCACAATTTGTCAAACATAGTTCTTACAATTGTAATAAGATCTTGAGGTGTCCTGATTCCTGGAATGCAGAAAAGCTGGGTCTCTCAACATATGATGTATTTAAATGCCTCTTTTAGACACACATCTCCCTGTTCGACAGCACACTCCCTATCTGCAACATAGCCAAGCCCAGGCTCTCCCTTCCCAGAGGCATAACTTAAATCCATCTAGAAAATGATTTGATCTGCAGAATGCATATCATTTTAAACTGGAAAGAAGAATAAAGCCTTGGAGACAGCACAGAATGTGGTTATAATAGTCCAAGTTAAAAATGACCAGAGCATCAAAAAGGGATTTGGCTGCTAGACTAGTGTGGTTATTAATGGACAAATGCTCTTTCCTCAACCGGGGAATGGCTTCTATTCCTCGTGGTTATGGGAAGAGGAAATGGAAGGAGACAATACTTTACTGGCAGACACATTACTGACCCTGCAGAGGCAGCAAGAATAATGAGCAGAGAAGTTTTAGAAAAGAGCCAAGCAGAATAATTGCTGCAGGAAATGCAGGACTCCTTGGACATGATGGTGACTGGGTTGGATCACCCGCTATCAGAGTAGGATCCATCAATCAAATACATTGGTGAATCAGATCATCCTGGAATGTTGAAATGTTGAAATCACTGAGTCAGAAGCGAAGGCATCCTGATTCCTGTCCACTTATGAGATGTAGGTATTTGAGGAAACCAACTATTCACTCCATTCATGACACATATGGACAGCCTATATATCTGGGATGATTCTGAGTTCAGATATTCATTCTGTCATCTGAATATGTCCTGATTTTTTGCTTACAAAAATATGGTTATCAAAATAATACAGAATGCAATTTTCAGACTTTTATAACTCTCCAAGATAAGGCTTAAAGGAACCAAAACGATGAGGGTATTTTTCTTAATTACAGATTTTAGTAAATGCTTTTTTTGTTAGAAAGAAACACATATTAAATGTGTGCTTTTAGATTTGAAGTTTGCTCATTTCACATCTCAAATCTGTTTACTGATAACAGAATCAAATCCCTATGAAAATCATATTTGAAACTAGAGTCAATCCAATATAATGCATAAAACAGGTGAAGGAGAAATAAATAATGGAAGAACATAAATAAATAAAAATAAATGAGAAAGAAATCCCCGTTACTGTAGGCTAAATAATATTTAGAAGTGACCCCTTCTTACGAGCAGATATTCTGTTTAGTGTTTTTCTTCCTCACTCTTTCATGTTGACTCAGGGAGCCCAGAGAATAGCTTCATCTGGGAGCAAGAGCACAGTGAAAGGAGTCAGGCAGAGGAACAAACCGGTGTTGATCCCTTCCACTTAGAAATTGAGGCATAAGTGGATAATTCCTGAAGACGGCTTTTGCAGAACTGTATTTTTAAGATGCTTAAAATTCTTCCACTAACAATGCATTCTTCCACTTGTGATGTATTATTGAATTTTAGAGCAGGAACTTATCAAGGCTTCGGGGGCCTCCAAAACACAATTTGTTTAAATGAAACTCCCCCTGGAAATGGTCATAACATTATTGGCAGGCATTTGGGCAGTTTTCTTTGTAATCTTGTTAGAAAACCTTGCTTGCTGGAGAGGGAAAACAAGATGATCCTCGAAGGAGCGAAGAGAAAAGGAAAACCGGTGTCTCCTCTTGGAAGAAATGGGAGTAGAAGGTATCAGAAATGGCCCCCCTCTGGCTCTCGGCCTTTTCTGCCATTTGCCCCACTCTGCGGTACAAAGGGGTCCAGCTCCCGCTGCTCTTCCCGGTGATATTATTGGCAGTCAGCTGAGTGTCTGCACAGAGAATGCCACAGTCACGGCAGGACTGTTTCTGTGTTGAAAAGGCAGACCCAGCTTTTTGGCACGCCATCAGAAGAGAGGTGATTTCCTCACAAAGACAGAATGCTCAATCAGAAGAGATTTTGGAAGTTTGCCCGCTGCTAGGAAACCTGGTGAATGGTTTGAGTTTTTCCAAAATTGCTTAAAATTTAGCTGCTAGGAGGCTGTGCTGATCGCTCCAATTTTCCTTTCAATTTTGCATTTTGTTGGATGCTTCCCTCAAGTATGTTGGTGAGGTGCAGTCATTACTCAGAGCTGGAAGGTTTAGTATTTATTTTGACAGTCACCAGCCTATTTTGTCAAACAGTACACACTACTGCTCCATTTGACAGGTGCTACTCTTAAAATCTTTTCATTCCTGGGTCTCCCTTTGAGTGAGGCTCCTAGATCTGCTGTTTTGTTTACCTTCCCAAAGGAAGCACAATGTGTCTTCTGGTTGATAAAAGCTTTGTTTTGTTGCTACTCTTCAGTGGCAGATTAAACAGCCATTGGTCAAAAACTTTTCCTTGACTTAATCTAAATTTTGGTGAAGTGCTTAACTCCCATTTGGGAACTAATGGGAGGTAGAGATAAAAGAACAAAAGATAAGATAGTGAACACAATGGAAGTAGAGGCAAGAAAGTACTGCCATTTCACTTGGATATGCATTGCTTAAGGTTAGAAAGGTCAAACCAAGCTTTCATTTTAATGGTATGGGGTTTGGTTTAAAGGGAAAAAAAGCTGCATAATGAGTTCCATACTCTCACAGAAGAAAATGCAGGGGGCTCTGGCAGCACAGAGGCGACCACTAGCCCAGATTAGCGAGACAGGTAGGTCTTTCTGAGAAGACGATGCTTAAATAGATTTTTAATGATAAATGGTAACATAGACAAAAGAAGAGTTGGTGGAAAGGGAGGAAGGATGATGAATTTGATTTCAGGTATGTCACTTATCACATATCATGCAAACATTGGGAAATTATTTTTTTTCTTGGTGTTTATGGCCCATCCCTGTTTTCCATTCAGTTCTTTAACTTTCCTTTCTGCTCAAATGTCACCTCCTTGCAAATCCTTCTCTGGTCCCTGAATGCAAACACTTCTCTATCACCTTTTTGTTACTTTCTATTTTTAAGTCTTGTTTTATGTTTCTTAATAGAATGTTTTATTATCTATCAGGAAGAAACAGAAAATATCGCCAGTCTCTTCTCTTTTAGCAGTACTATGCAACAACATGCCCTGACATTAAGTGGGTAAACTGCAATGAGTTTATTCATCATGATTCTGGGTTCAGGAATTTGAGTAAGGTTCATCAGAGATAATGTATCTTGTATTGTGTCCACTGGTCTCACTCATTCAGGTGGTGGCTGGGCTGGAGGACCAAGGGTGACCTTACTCACATGTCAGGCACTTGGTGCTGGGCTGTTGGCTGGGGCCTAAATCCCTAGATGACCATTTTCTCCAGAGGATAGCCTGGACTTCTTTACCAGGAGTCCCAGGATAGCAAAAGAATGAAAGCAGCAGTTACCATGTCACATAAAGCCTGGGTCCTGAACTAGTACAGCATCACCTCTACTGTCTTTTGTGGTCAAATCAATTCTAACACGAACCCAGATTTAACTTGAGGAATTGCATTGACATATAGGCCCAGGAGGAATTTTTATAGCCCCTTTTGCCTACTATTCATCACACATTCTAGAATTTGAAGTTAGATGGAAAAGTATTCTAGTTGTGTGGAATCAATAATATAATTGCTTTTTTTCCCCTCATTGTCTACTTTAGAGCAACATTGAGTAACACACTTACATCTCTGACTCTGATCTTGTTTAACTGGAATCTTTTATCTCTATTTCTTTATTGGACATTTCTCCTTATAATCCACTATCACTTCAGAAACAATATATAACAAACAAATTCCTCTATCTTCTCATGCCATTTTTTTTCTCTTAATCCCCCAAATCCTTGGAATAGGGCCATACATATTTTACACTTTTAGAATTTGGAACATGATAAAGTATGTTCCAAATTAGCATTAATTTAAAAAGTTTAAACACCAATTTGGGGGGCATAAATGTCAACTTACTGGCTTTATTGAAAATTAAAGAAAGTATATTTCATAGCTATGTCATTGTTTTTGTTATTTTGTATTCTATATTATGCTGTGTTCTTTATAAAGCAAACTCTATTTAAAAGAACAGCATACAAGAAAATAAGAGGGATGGAATAAAGGACCACTGAATTTGATAACCAGATGAAAGTTTTTAAAACCTAATGCTAGATGCTGGGTCAATCTTGGAAATAATATTCCTTTCAGTTTTACATTAAGATCTTTATACCTATTTTTTTTAAGCCATAATATTGCAGCAATTACAACTTTAGGCAAAAACATTTTGGACACCAAATACTTTTTTTCTCCCCTCTCTCCAAAATATGATTATTTTAATTACTGGTAGCAACAATTAATCACTAACTGATTCATCAGCCTGCAGCTGGGATTAGAGAGCTGACTTCCTTTTTTAATTCCTATTTTATGTTCTACTGTGCTCAGCAGGGAATGAGCAAGCAAACTAATAACCTTTCCCTATCCTCAGTACCTTTTCTAATACCAGCAAAGAAGAAAATTTTGAATATTTCCCCAACTACATTTCCACATACACACACATGTCTTAAAGGAACTTTAGAATTACAAATTTTGACCCATTTTGCTGTAAGAATAAGGCATTATAGAAAAATGTTTAAGATTTGACCAACTATTCTTTGCTATTTTTCATTAAACAACTCTTGTTAGGAAAATGGCTATATAACTGACTCCAAATGGATAATGATTTTTCTGTTTCTTGGCTACCTGAAATCTTGAACTTCATGTGAATGATTTGTAAAACACTGCATTAAAGTCCATAGACAGAGAACAACTACAAGCAAATCTATTAGTTATATAATGTATACATATTTATACATTGGAATAAGCTTTTTTCCCCTACTTCTAATGTATGAAGTCAAAATTAGTTAGAAATTTATTTGAGTCATCTGACTCTATATATACACTGTATGACTATATACCCATCTTCTCAGTAATAGATCTTCATCTAATATTTTAGTGTTCTGATGATCATTATGTTGTATTTCCTAGAATTCAGTGCAACGAATTATAACCTATTTAGGTAATTCCTAGGAGGTGCCTCTACTCCAGAAGAAGTGCACTTAGTGAAACAGTTCTCAATTAAACAATCTGTAGACTTCAGAGTATCTACAAGTGTTGAAGCACAACTTGTGTCACGTGGGCATTTCCCCCACTTTTCATTAGTTTAATCCAACATATTAAAATAACCTCCTTCATGGAAATCAGCAGTTCTCTTCAATATAATCACACTCGTTCATTCATTCATTAACATAACTATTGTAAAGTTCAGTATCCCTTGAAAATGTTAGCTACAAGTGTTTCCCCCTCTAATTTTCCTTAATGGGACTGAAATCATAATTAGTGTGCATTTGTAATATTACACATACCAAAAGCTTAGAAGGGTCTGAGACTTTATTCTACTTGTGTGCCAAGTTAGCTTGTCATGGGGGCTAACAGAAGACACGAGACTCCTGAATCAGAAACCGAGGACTTCATTACTCACCGCAATAGCAGCAGTCAGCATTTATGCTTAGCGTCCCACAGGATGGCATTAAGTGGGCCAAGTGGCTGCTCACACACAGTGGTTTGTATTACAGGAGTGGAATTCCAACCTTAGGAAAACGGAATCTTTTATAATATGTAGTAAGAAGGCCTGATTTTTGCCCCAAAGGAAAGCATTATCTTTGTCATTCTGAACAATAAACATGCAAGACCTATGGAGAATTATCTACTAACAATATGCACCCTTCAATTGAGCACTGTCTTGTCTCCTTGAAAATATCACTGTGAGTACCCCACTCTGTCAGTCATATTCATTAATCTGACTGATAGAGATTAGGATTAAATCTATTCCATTTGTCTCATACTACATTTAATTAAGGATATTATCAATAGGACTTGACCAGCAGCATGAGGAAATATACAGTGTTAACATCAACTGCCTCAGACCAGACCACCTAAGCAAACTTTATAAACCATCTAGACTTACCTTAGAAATAAAGGTGTGTATCTACAAGATTGATCCAGATAGTTCAACCAACATGATTGGTTTCCACAAGTTGTGGTCCTAAGGATAGATGTCTCTAATCTGCCAGTCTGTAGTCCAGAGGGTAGCAGAATAAACAGCTTTAAACTGTTGAAAACAGCTCAAGAGACAGTAAACATAAAATAAGGTTCATTAAAGAGAGTATTGCTCTATGAGTTGAACAACCATGTCCTTGTCCAGCTCTGCACGGCTGGTGCTGTGGGTGAACAGTGTGGCCCAGTGGACACCAGCAGCTTTCAGCTTAGATGAGCCAATAGTGAACCAGGACCAGGCATTTAGGGCAACCTCTGTGAATCAAGGTCCCTATTATGCCAGCAGCTTTGCTTCAGTTGGTGGAATAGAGCACAAAAATGTCTCCAATAAGATGATTATCTTTTTTTATTTTCACATAAAGCAAAGATGCTATAGGGGTCAGGCCAGCAACATTACTGAATATATCATTTCAGCTTGACAAGTAAGGATGGTTGAAACCTTTCTTGTTAGCCATTGCTAGTCATTGAATCTAATTCAACTCAACCCCAAATGGTAATATTAGATTGGAAAGTCACAAAGCCTGCGTGGGTCAGGTATTCAGTTTTGACTAGTGTCTCATAGCAAGCTGATTGCTGCTTTTAAAGGAGTGCACCTAGTAACTGTGTCAGGGAGGCTACAAATCTAAAACCCCAAGGGACATCTCTGGGTTTAGAATGCCTCCCTCACCAGAGATTCCAATGAGCAAATCATCAGTCACAGCGACTGGTAGCTGAAAGAGGTCAGTCGTGTAGAGAACACGCAACACTCTTTAGACAGCTTCCGGCATACCCTTTTAGTCTGGGCCTTAGTCAAAGAATGCTTGTTTGTGGACTAGCCAATATAACGTTCCAAGTAGAATACAAATAAATAATATGATCATTGATAAATTATAATATAAGAATAAACTCCGCGTTTAACATACAACTGTAAAACTACTTTTGCCCACACATGTTTACAGTAAGTGGCAAGATCATCCTTGCTGACACCATCTGTTTTAGCTTTGAGGACTCCTTGCATCAACTTCTATAGTCACATTGCTTTCTGGTTGAGCTTGTGTGACTCATTCCCTTTGACCAATTTGGATCTGACATATACAGGGGTAACTTTTTTAAAAAGGGGGCCACTACAGTGTCATTATTTAAAAACAAATAAAACAAAAAACAAAAACAAGCCGAAACCGGTTTGGCTCGGTGGATAGAGCGTCGGCTTGCGGACTGAAGGGTCCCAGGTTCGATTCCGGTCAAGGGCATGTGCCTGGGTTGCGGGCACATCCCCAGTAGGAGATGTGCAGGAAGCAGCTGATCGATGTTCCTCTCTCATCGATGTTTCTAGCTCTCTATCTCTCTCCCTTCCTCTCTGTAAGAAATCAATAAAATATATTTAAAAAAAAAAAACAAAAAACAAGTCTTAAGTTCTTGCCTGGTTTTAACATAAAGCCTTGGGGAGTTTTCCAATTTGTTACTGAACCAATTTATCTAGATTTACTTGGGTCTATTTTTCATTCATTCATGGATCATTTTTATCAGCATTGCAAAGAGCATCCAGGGCAGTAAGAGGAATCTGTCTTTTTCATGGATATCGCTGAAAGGGCTGAACCTCCCTCATAGAAGGCATGAGCCACTGCAAAAATCTGAGACCATTTACTGTCATCTTTGAAAGGATCTAGGGATGACATGCTAGTCTGCAGAAGGGACTATGACATAATATGCCCCAATAGTAGGCATCATATACCCCAAGTCAAGCTTTATTTCCCTCCGGTCTCATCTCCCAAGTTAACTAACCAACATTCTAATGGTTTGCCTGGTTTCTGCCTACAGTGGTCACGCACATCCCTCTCTTCTTCCTCAGCATACCTCTTTTGAATGAAACGTGGTAGAACCTTCTGCCACCAAACCTCAGGACAAATCTTAGCACAGTTATTGCAGGCCTGAGGATGACCACCAGATGGGAGCTTTCATTCCCCAACTTACAACACCCAGGGCATCACTTGGACAGTTAGTTATCTTTACTCCTACTTCCTAGTGTTTGGCCTGAAATCATCTCCTCAATTTCTCTTAATTAAAAGGCACGAAAGAGAAAGACCCTTTATCACCCTGTGGACCATACATGAACGCCCCTTTATGTCTGTTAGTCAGCTCATGAGACCCTCAATTTTCCCCTTGAGGAAGCCTTGTCTCTGTTGGAATCACCTCTCGCAGGAAAATGAAAGGGTTTGAGATTTTTACCCGACTAACAAGTTATTCTGCCTCTCTTTCATGAATGTTCAAATAATAATAAACAAACAAACCTCTTGGATGTACACAATGGACTTTATTATTTCCCAATGTCTCTAATAGGCAGTGTTCACACTGGTTCACCAAGCTTCCGGTCACACAGAGGAGCACATGTTATGGGTTGCAGTACAAGGGAGTAAACATGCGTTAGAGAAACCGAGTTCCTTGTGGTAAGTAGAATGCATGCCTGGTTTTTACCAAAAGGGAAACATGCTTTTATTATACTGAACAGTAGCAAAAACAAACAACAATGATAAGAACAAAAAAAGGAAAAACCTGACCAAAAAAACCCAAAACAAACAAACAAACAAAAAACCCAAAAACAAACAAACCAAAACCAAAAAGCTGTTCTTGGCTCCAGAAGGAGCAACTATATGTTTCTCCTGAGGCCATGCTAACATCCTTAAAGCAACAGTCCAGAACGTAGGCTTGTATCTCTTCTCATAGGGCATGCAGACACAGGAAAAGACACAGGGAGAATTGTATACTAACATTACTATGTAAAAACGCATAAAAGCCAGTGTTCTCCCTCTGGCTTTGTCTCTGTCTCCATCTCTCTCCTTCTCTCTTCTTTCTCTCTCAGAAAGAAAATTCTGAAGAAATGTTTTTGAGGTGTCTTACAGCTTTAAAATGTTTCCTAAAATTTTTCAGGATTTTCATTTGGTATGAACCTGAGAATTTCTTTAACAACTGACAGGATGAAAAAACTACATTTTCAGTAATTCTTAAATGGGAAACAGAATGAATTCTAGTCATATTAATAAAATAGATAAGAAGAATGACTGTATAGAATAAATGGGAGACTGACATGTGGGGATATTGAACATCACAGAATTAGGAGCATCATGTGTAGCTAAGCAGATAATCAGGGTGAGGAAATCGGCTGGAATGAGAAAGTTTGGCAAACATTTGACAAAAGAAAACAATTTGAGTTAAATTTATAAATGAAAAGAAATCTAGTCCATTAAGGTGATGGAGGAGTGAGGGTAAAGCAGTCCCACTTTACTGAGCAAGGTAATAAGTCTGCTCAGAGTATTCTGAACCCTGGAATTTTAGAGACTAAAGATTTAAGGTGGCTATAAAAGAATGAATTGTGGTAGTTGACATAGGAAGGATGAATAAGAATATCAATTGAAGCCTACTCAATGTTAGAAAAATCTGGCAATGTATCAGAGATGATGATAGTCAAAACTATAAATGGAAGAAGAAAAAAAATCCTCTTTGGAATTTTTCAGTACAGAAGTTGTTGAACTCACTTGGAAGTGGGGTGTTTTGGACAGCCTGCTATTTCACAGGACATAAAGATCTTCTCTACTGGGAGGTAACAGATCAAGCCCTCCCAGATCCTGTCCCAAGATGTATGTGGCACAAGCTTAGGAAATGCTTATTATTATATTATTTTTATTGTACCATAAATATTCATAGCATCATACCACAGAGGAAAATTGTGCCAAAACAGAGATAGAACTCCAACATCAATGAGCTTATGGAGCAATGTTATATGCAGGAAGAACAGAAGGAGAAATGTGATATACTGGCTTTTAATTTTTATTTGAGACTGATGCTCATGGCTATCTGGAGCCAGCCTCATTTGTAGAGGAGAAAAATAAATTACATTCCTATAATAGGGAAGTGCACTACAGATTCCAAACTCTAGTTTTGGCCAGCTATTTATTGCATAAATATGAGGATGTTATAACTATTACCATTTATAATTATGCTTTTTAGTCAGGTTTTGTTTTCTCTTTTATAAAAATAAACACATTTAATGTACAAGAGACATTGAATTAGGCCAGCTTAACTATTCTCTCAAGAGAAAATGCCTTTGTATGGTCAAGGGTTTTACATAGGGTGTACACATGAGTAGTTCCTTTTGATATTTCTATCTGGGTCTGTCTTAAAACTGAGAACTAAAAGAGGCAAATGGAGAAGTTAACAGATCAAGAATTAGTCTTCCTAAAATATATTTTGCATCTCAAGTATGATTCCATAATGAAATGCATTTCATTTGTGCTTAGCTATCTCAGAAGCCTCCTTCTGCAATTGTCTCAAATCTTGCTGCCTGTGCAGTCTATCTTGCAACAAAATCTAAATTAATTTGTACCTGTATTATAGAAGCTAAACACACCTGAAAAGTAGTCCAGAGGAAAGGCATCTGTGTACAGTGTCCTGTATACAACAAAGCAGATCTGCTTTGCATCGCAACTTAGAAATCCAGTTCTATCTGTACCTTTGTGCAGACATAAGCATATGGTGAAATTGGCTGAATTCTAGGAGTGTGGGTTCGGTTTTATTTTCCTTGCAACATCTCTAGGGAAACCACTGAAGGAAGGTGTATTGTCAAATAAATAATATAATAGCTAACATTTATTTAGTCTTTTCAATGTTTCAGGCATAAAATAAACATTTGTTTGCAATTTCTTATTTAATTCTAACCACAGTCCTATGAGGCCGGTACTATTATCTATTATCTTCATTATAAACACATGAGAAAATGCAGGTTTAGATGGTCGCATAGCTTTTCTGAACTCTTAAGCCTGATAAATGATATTATCAGTGCATAGGCCAAGTTCTCTATGACCTTGGAGTTCAAGTTCTTCATCAAGATCTGTGCATAAAAACACCCAAACACAGTCTAGGATTCTGCCAAGAAATAAATCTAAAATTGATTAGAAAATAAAGATGAGGCATGCAATTCAGTTAACTTGATTTGTTAGAACGTATTATTTACAAATGTTTTCTCTTACATTCCCCCATATTGGAAAGTTATCTTCATCAAGAGCCATGGGTAGCAGAGTGGAAATCCAGCTTGGAAAGCTGCCCTGCAAACATCAGCTGCTGCTTCGAGTGGGACCTGGCATCTAGTGGGAGGTTCGGTGTGAGACTTCAGCCCTTTCAGAACCTCACACTCAGTCCATGATTGTAACCCCAATGGGAACTTCAGAATATCAACTTTATAGCTGAGTCTCTCAGCAAGAGCTTTAAAGAGCATTTCGAATTAGCAAAATACCTTAAAAAGATTTTAAGTTAAATATAGATTCCATGTTTAGGCATGTCATTGTGTACACAGCAGTCATACTTAGGAATTGGATATATATTGATGAGAAATAAATTTTAATCTTATACACTGATTTACTCAAAAAAGTGTTTAAATTGTCTATATAATAAGTGCAGGCAAAAACAGCACAATTATGTTGTTTAATTGTGCTCAATTATCTTCCTGAGAAAATAAAATGAACTGACTGTTTGATGAAATAAATTATTATCACAACTTTGTATGAAGGCTAAAAGACAAAAGTATTAAATATAACTATAACTATAATAATTTGTTAATATATACACAAAGTAAAAAGACATACATTATAAAATAAAATATATAAATGTGTGTGGAGGTTGAAGAGTAAAAATGTAGAATTTTAGTATCCATTAAGGTTATCAGGTTAAAATAGTTATAATCCTAATATATAAAAAGCCAGGGGCCGTCATGACCAAAACAACCGGATGGACGATCAAACGGCAGGCTGCATGGGGTGACCAGGCCAGCAGGGGGGTTAGTGAGGGATGACCAAACGACTGAACAGCAGGCTATGTGGGGCGACCAGGCTGGCAGGGGGCGCAGTTGGGAGTGATCAGGCCAGCAGGGGGGCAGTTAGGGGTGATCAGGCTGGCAGAGGAGGCAGTTAGGGACAATCAGTCAGACAAGCAAGTGAGCAGTTAGGAGCCAGCTGTCCCCCATTGTGAGAGGGGTGCCCAACTGTCAGTTTAGGCCCAATCTCTGGGATCAGGCTTAAACCGGTAGTCGGACATCCAGGGGGTCCCAGATTGGAGATGCTGCAGGTTGGGCTGAGGGGACCCCCCCACACACACACGAATTTCATGCACTGGGCCTCTAGTTATGTTTTATGTAAGCCTCATGATAACCACAAAGCAAAAACCTATAGTAGATACACAAAAAATCAAGAGAAGGGAGTCTACGCATACCACTACAGAAAATTATCACATAAAGGAGGGGAGCAAAAGAAGAAGAATGGAACAAAGTAATTATAAAGCAGCCACAAAACCACTAACAACATGACAGTCGTAAGTTAATATGTGTCAATAATTACCTTATACCTAAATGGACTAAATTCTCCAATTCAAAGGCATAGAGTGGTGAATGCATAAAAAACATACATAAGTATATGCTGAGGAGACTAACTTCAAATTTAAGGACACTCACAAACTAAAAGTGAAGGGATGAAAAAAGATATTCTATGAAAATGAAAACCCAAATCGGGCAGGGGTAAACATATAGTTGCATCAGAGAAAATAGACGTTAAGACAGGCTGTAATAAGAGACAAAGAAAAGACAAAACAAGATGGGATCTACTGCAGGATCTTATAAGAACTGCAGGCATCACCAAGGTCAGGTGGGCCCTTGGAGATGACCTGAAGGCACTTAAGACAGAATTTACAGCAGGAATGATTTTTACCAATGGAAGCTATGGCAATCCAGAAGCTGAGTGATAATACCTCCCAGCCCTCATCTCTAATAGCATTGATCATAAGAATCCCCACTGTGGCACCACAAGTGATGGAACTCTTTGATGCAGCTATAGAGCATCTTTACTGTGAAAGATATGATAAAAATTTTTCTAAATAAATAATACGGGACTGCAGTATTAGAAGCTGACAAGGGAAAAGTTCCAAATGTTCAACAAGAATACCACTAGTGAATATATAGATTTCTTAACAGATGAAATGATTGTCATGATATGGAGATGTAGGAACTGGCCAGAACACTATGCAATGGTTGTACTGATTTTCATTTATTTATTTGCCTACTCCAGTGCAAACAAAATTACAATTGAAATGTTAATGAATTCCTGTCTGTGAAGAAGAGACTATAAAATTCTGTTGGCAAAAGCAGCATTTTGAATAAATAAAAGGTTTGCTGCAGCTGACCACCCTAAATGGTTGAATAGTTAAAGGATTTTATAAGGACATTACTTTGTCTAAGTGGAAGTGTCAAGTTTATGTCTTTTCTATTGTTACTTTTAAGAAAACAATTTATATTGGATGAAATCCATGAACTTAATATAGAATTTAAAGCATTGTTTGAATCTTTACTGTGACTAGATTTTGCATTGAGTTAAAAAGCAACAAACAAGCTAAAATTAGGTATTAGCCTTACCTCCCATAAATACTCCTCTGGGAAAAGATTGAGTCCCTTAAGACAGAAGTTGAATTTTATCAAACTAAAGTTTGTCCTAGCATACTCACTCTCAGCTGTAGTTTCAGTTTATAAAGACAAAAATAATTAGCATATTGCTACTATTCCTTTATTAAACAAAACAAAAATATGTTTATTTTTTCCTCTAAAAGATATTCTCTTATATTTTGATAGAGAAGTTCTACCTGACCTCTCCATAAGTTTATTTGAAAAGAGCACCAACTATCAATCCAAAGTGTTCTGCTAAAAAGGCAGAAAACAAATTAAGCACAGTGTTTGCTTAAAAGTTCACACTACTATTTTTTATACAATCCCTTCATTCTTTATATTCTGTAAACCCTGGGTGGATATCGATAATATATAATTTCCTCTAAGTACTGCTTTTACAGCATCTCACAAATTTTGTAAGTTGCGTTTTCATGTAGATAAACATATTTTAACATTTCTCTTGAAATTCTTTCCCCCCAATACTACTACTAGTTAATTAACACCTATAAAATACAAACTATGTGCTGGATCCTACTCTGTTTTTTATATATTACTCAATGTTGCCTCATGACATTCTCATGATATATATATATAATTACTATCTTCATTGTAGAGAAGATGAACCAGTCACAGGGAGGATAAGTGACTTTCTCAAGGCCACATAACTGATAATTGTCTGTCATAAAAGATATTGGATGAAGACAGCATGTTAATCAACTGCCTCTTAATATCATTCCCCACATAATCTCAAAGAATCAGTGCCTCTATTACATTCCTCTTCATCATTGATAGAAATGAACATTTTTCTGCTTTTTTGTTGTTTTGTATATTTTCTCATGCTTACCAGTGATCTGTAGTTGGATTTATGCCCTCTATATTTATCATCTGTCTTTTTCTGGTGTGTGCAACAGTGATAGGATCCAGCAGCAGATCTGTATGATGGCACCAGTGGTACCAATGGGACATCCAAACAACTGTGATTCTTCAACATAAGCTTGGCTGTGGTTCCTCTGACAAAGCTTCTGTTGTTTTCTGCCCATTTTCCTAGTAGGTCTTGCATCCTGCCAGCTAATTCTGTGAGCTACCCAGCATTCTCTCCATGCATTTATTTTCTTCTTTTATTAGCTAGAGCTGCTTTTTCTGCTCACAACCAAGATCTGTAACTGAACAGTTGTTACCAAGGAATGGAGTGCATTAGCTCCCCGCAAGGGATTGTGGGGATCACCAATTGTTTATCTGGCATAGCTGGGTCAAAAACTAGTCAAAATCTTGCTTAAATGCCAAGACAGGAATTCAACAGCAATAAAAAAGCTAATCAAATCATTGCCTGTGGTCACCTGGCATCAAGTGCTCATTGCAGGCATGACTTTGGGGAATTGAGTTGCTCCAACCCCAGAACAGAAGGATGTACACAAGGAATTTATGGACTTACAAAAGGGGCAGCAGCTTTGAACATCAATGGGCAGCTTAAAGAAAGAGAATGACAAGTTAAAATCCTTGAATTCTAGGCTCATAGCACTGACTGAATCCAGGGAGTTCCTAGGATCAAGATAAAAGAACCTCTTATCTTTTGTTGCTGCAGGGACTGAGCTGGTTAAAAACAAAATGTGGTCTTAGAGATAGTAAAAACACTACCAGTGGAATTCTGAGTTTTTCGTTCTTGCTTATGTAAAAATTAGAGAATTGGTAGGAAAAGAGTATGTTGCCATGATAGCCTAAACACAAACTCCTACTGATAGTCCACTGTCACTGGAGAACATACTGAGAATTCCCTCATACCTCTCCCTAAAGACACCTGTAGCCAGGGTGCGGGTTCTCTGGGGATAGAGACATGCACAAATCTTTGGGAGATGCTTATACACAAATCTTAAGAATCTGTGAATCCATTGTGCCTAATGGGATGATTTCCTTCCTTCCTTCCTTCCTTCCTTCCTTCCTTCCTTCCTTCCTTCCTTCCTTCCTTCCTTCCTCTCTCTCTTCCTCTTCTTTCTGACCTACAAAGCCACTTGTAAAGCTCATGAAGCAAAATAATGTCATAAGAAGTCCAGTTTTCTCTAAGGCTAGTATATCATGTAGTAGAGCTTGACAATTGTTTCACATTGTGTCAGAAAGGGAACTAGCAGAATCTATGTGAAGGGATTATTGACTTTCCTAGGTAATAAGGAATCTCACAGAAACTGAACTTGGGGATTAATGACAAGGACTTGGGGGAGAGAGGGGAAGCAAGGATGAATTACTTAGAACATAAAGAATATCCATGCTACATGTTAACTCAAAGGCATTCCCACTCATAATAATTAGCTGGGAAGAGAACCTGCTCTCTCAATGTCAATGATCTCCCTTCTGTATAAACTTTAGAATTTCCTTAATGAACAATATGGCTATGGTGATAAATATGGGTGCTATTTACAAGTACAAAAACATAAGATTCCCCTTACCAGTATATTAGAATGTATTTCCAAAAGTAGTATATCAGAACCTACAATATTATACTATATGTTTGAATGTTACTTTTATTTTTTTATTACTTTTGTCATGGAGGGTTTTTGTAATGTGGATTAGATACTTATTCTGGACTTCAATTTATATTTGATTTTTTGATTCATCATGCCTCAAGTCAGCATTACCATGAATGTCTTAGACAACTGAATGCCTTATTCAACATCATTACATCTTCACAATTTCTTCCAAATGAGAAGCTTAACTTCCCCCCGAGGGAAACACACACACACACACACGAGAATGAGATAATGACCTTAGGTTAGTTTAGTTTTATCAGATACCTCCTTGAAGAACCTATATGGCACCAGATCATAGGATGCTGCCAATTATTTGAAACTTTGATTTGTATATGGTAATATTTCTTTTATAGTCAGTATGCATGGATCCAAAAATGAAGGACTAGAATTGGAATTAGCACCTCTCCCAAATAGACACACTCAACCATTCCATTGTTTTTATTCCCACTACTGAAATTATGGGAACTACTGGTTTAGAAATTAGTAATAACCAAGTGAGAAATGTTCTTCCAAGGGTTTCAGCAATGGATGTAAGCAATGCCATCCAGGTAATTTAGAGTCTCATGACAATGTGTCAGTAGGTAAAAATGGAGATATAGTATATTGGATGAGATAATAGATCCGGAAAATCTATAGGGAACAGTGTTGATGATGCATGAAGGCATCAAAGAGGATGTGCATCTGGCTGATTCCTGGGGAATTTTCGTACAACAATTTCTAGTTGTGAAATACCGAGACTCTATACAGATAAGAATAGCAAGAGCTCAGAATCCCTAGGCACCCAGAGCAGGGCACTGACCTAAGTTACACCATCTGGATGCCCAATTTTTAATTTTGAGAACATGTTACAAATAAGGATTTGTTAAAAATTGATTGACCATAGTTGTTTCCATGACAGCAGTGCCCAGTGACAGCACAACTAGTATAGAGGTATCCAGGGGCCACAGAGCAGGTGGCACCAGGGAATTCCTCTGGTGAAACCTACTTGATGCTTAAGCCTGATACGTAATCTTTGATTTTTCAATATGTGACTCTCCAATTTTTATTCAGCTCCAACCTCAAAATATCCTGCAATGGAATACTTCGTCCAACTCTGCAGAGCTCTTTACATGCCACTCCTAAAGCTGATATTATTCCCTCTTCCATGGTACTTCTCATACTTTCTTTATTATATTAACTGTCCTATTAGAAAGGACTAAAACTTTCTTGTGGTTAAGACAGTGTAGCCTCACTCAAGGCCTGGTGTAGAGTAAGAACTCTGAACTGTGATTCCACTAAATGTGGGTCCTTGATTTTCTGGCCGTTGCCCTATGCCAATTGACAATGTATCACCTCTGGACGCAAACTCTATTCTAGACTCTGTTTTGTGATGCCGGGGCTGAAAATCTGCAAACTGTATTTTGCTTTGCTAGTTTCCTCTCTGCAAATCTTGGCCACGAGAAAGCAGTAGAGAGAGCTGTTCGGATGGAGGGGAGGAGGACCTTGGTCCATCTTCTTTGCATGTGTTGGTTTCCTGTTCACTGGCTGTCCCACTCAGCATTGGCCTAGCCAGTGATGGCGAACCTATGACACGCGTGTCAGAGGTGACACGCGAACTCATTTTTTTGGTTGATTTTTCTTTGTTAAATGGCATTTAAATATATAAAATAAATATCAAAAATATAAGTCTTTGTTTTACTATGGTTGCAAATATCAAAAAATTTCTATATGTGACACGGCACCAGAGTTAAGTTAGGGTTTTTCAAAATGCTGACAGGCCGAGCTCAAAAGGTTCACCATCATTGCCTCATCTCACCTCTTCCCCTTGGCAGCCACAGTTTGTTTCAGTAAAATGCTGAATTGAGTTTTCAGTTTTTCAGCTCTTGCAGAACCAGCCTCAATGTGTTCCTGCAGAATTTTTTGCACCTGCTGCTGCTGCTCAGCACCCCACTTCAGAGGTGTGGGTCCTAGTCCCATGAGGTTTCCCCTCCAAGAGACGAGACACCAGCCTAGATTCAGCAGCACCTCTTTTCCACAGTCTGAGTTTCAGCCCACAGGATCCCTTCTCCCAATCAGTTTCTACATTCTCACCCCGGGCCCCAGGATGGGGGCTGAAGCCTATAGAAACTCCTCATATAATAATTTAATTTTTCTTTTTTCTTCTTAAATTCTATAATACCTGGTTAATCATTTTTATATAAAACTATTTCTGTTAAAATAATTGATTACTGCCCTGAGCGGAGCTGGACTGGGACAAACTCTTTCCCAGGGTAGGAGGTGTAAAAGCATGTTTGAAGGTACCCTAAATTTCTACTTTGGCCAATTTAAATCCTAAGCCCTGAACGGTGCATTTTCCTGATTGTGCTTCTGCATGTGATATACTACTGACTCAGAGAACTAGAAAAACACAGGTGCTGAGGCCAATTTGAATTGTATTTTCAGTGTTCACAATCAAAACAGGTAATGAGGATATCCGTGTGTCATTCTCTGTGTTTTTGTGTTGTTTGAATAATTTACAAGAATAATTATGTATCAATCAAGGTCCTGCAGAAAACAGATTACATATTCAAATTGAGTAATTTGAGATGAATTTAATTACAGAACTTTTTACACAATCTAGGGCAGGGTATAGGGAAATCAAGAGAGATAATGCCGTACCCTAGGCTGAGTAACGGGGAGAGACCTGTTTCCACCCTTAGATCTGAAAGGACTGAAGCCCTTAGAGAGATCGGTCAGCAAAATTCACCTGTCAGGAGCTGTGACGTTTGGCTGAGGTGCAAGTGAACCTGAAGAGAAGGAGCTAGGGGAACCCATTCCTCCACCCACCTCTGATCTCCTGCCAGGGCTGCCCATTAGCCCAGCTCGACTGGAAACCCAAAGTCCAGAGAGGGTTGCTTGATGCTGTTCACAGAGGCCAGTCTCTGGGGGCCCAGCACTGTAGAGAAGGAAGGACAGGGGAGCTGGAGGAGAGAATGGGGGATATCTTGCACAAATGGGTTAATTGCAATGTAATTAAAATGTTTTTAGCCGAAACCGGTTTGGCTCAGTGGATAGAGCGTCGGCTTGCGGACTGAAAGGTCCCAGGTTCGATTCCGGTCAAGGGCATGTACCTGGGTTGCGGGCACATCCCCAGTAGGAGATGTGCAGGAGGCAGCTGATCGATGTTTCTCTCTCATCGATGTTTCTAACTCTCTATCTCTCTCCCTTCCTCTCTGTAAAAAATCAATAAAATATATTTAAAAAAATGTTTTTAATAACAGCGACACATGCAGGGAAAATCCTTTTGAATAAATGAAGAAAATATACTGAGGGCAGGGAGGGGTAGGGGTGGGAAGAGGAGAGAAGCACATTTACAAAACATTTCTGGAAGCACTTAAGTTAAATGTCAAAGAGAAGCTCTCTGTCATCTGAAAAGATGAAGGAAACTGGAAATATAAGCGTTCTCAGTAACATTTTTATTTTTATCAATAAATACAGATTTTTAACAAACTTATGTCTTGATTCAGGAAAGCACGTTAGTGCTAAAAAGTATAAACACTGAAATAGTTGGAAAAATACCTTCACATATAACATACACAGACACACACACATACACACATATGTTTAACATTTCAAAATAAAATATGTGATTGCAGAGCATTTATAATTAATTAATTTGTTTTCATAACCCTCTAGAGCATATTTCTAGGATAGATGACTGCACAATGCTGTGCATGATTTATTTATAAACTACTAATGAAGACATATCTAATTATCATAATTAATTGGTATTTTTGTGCTTTGGGGCTAATCACAAAATATTTCATATTCTGGTACAAAGTAAACCTGGCAATGGGGCAGACATTTAGGACAAACCCTGCTGTTGTTTCTAATGTACAGCTCTGTTTTATTTATTTATTTATTTATTTATTTATTTATTTATTATTTCTGGCTGTTATTATACAATGCCAAGACAAGTAGTCCATTTAGTCAATCCATTTTTTTTAAAAAAATATATATTTTTATTGATTTCAGAGAGGAAGGGCGAGGGAGAGAGAGATAGAAACATCAATGAGAGAGAATCACTGATCGGCTGTCTCCTGCACAACTTACACTGGGGATTGAGCCTGAGCCCAGGTATGTGCCCTGACCTGGAATCATACCATGACCTCCTGGTTCATAGGTCAATGTTCAACACTGAGCCATGCCAGCTGGGCGTCAGTCCAGTTTTAAAAGAATTTTCTTGAATAAATCAACAAACAAAAAGTAACCAGGGGAATCATATTTGGCACAGAAGATAAAAACTTAAGTTGCTTATAAAATTTTTGTGTTGTATTATGGTCAGGTAGCCAGACATACTATTTAGAAGGATTTTCATTATCTTGAAGTCAAAGGAGAATTTTGAAGGAATTTTATCATTGTAAGATCAAAAAATAATTTTTTTCCTTCAAACTTGTTAATTTTAATTTCTTTTTTTATGTATGTAAAATTAATTTGAAGTAATTGTTATGGAACAGATCAGGATTTTACTTGTACTGTCCACTTTCTATAGTTATGCGGAGTTTGTTTTTCACATAGTCTTTTTAATTTTATTTTTCAATTATAGTTTACATTCAATATTATTTTGTATTAGTTTCAAGTATACAGCACAGTGGTTAGATAATCATATACTTTACAAAATGTTTTCCCTGATATTCCCAGTAACTATATTCCCTATGCTGTACTTTACATCCCTGTGACTATTTGGTAACTATCAATTTGTACTCTCTCTCTCTCTCTCTCTCTCTCTCTCTCTCTCTCTCTCTATATATATATATATATATATATATATATATATATATCCATACTAGAGGCCTGGTGCACAAAAATTTGTGCACTCGGGGGGAGAGGGGTTCCCTCAGCCCGGCCTGTGCCCTCTCGCAGTCTGGGACCCCTCGGGAGATAACGCCCTGCTGGCTTAGGCCTGCTCCCAGGTGGCAGAGGGCAGGCCCAATCCCTAGGTGCAGCCCCTGGTCGGGCTCAGAGCAGGGCTGATTGGGGAGGTGGGGCGCCGACCCCTGTCATGCAAAGAGCAGGGCGGATTGGGAGGTTACGTTGCCACCCTCAGTCATGCTCAGGGTAGGGCTGATTGGGGGGTTGGGGCACTGCCCCCTGTCACACTCAAGGCAGGGTTGATGAGGAGGTTGCGGCGCCACCCCCTGTCACGCACAGAGCAGGGCCAATCAGGGGGTTGGGGCACCGCCACTGTCACACTCAGGGCAGGGCCAATGGGGAGGTTATGGCTCTACCCTGTCACACACAGAGCAGGGCTGATCATGGGGTTGGGGCACCGCACCCTGTCACACACAGAGCCACAGGGCAATCAGGGGGTTGGGGAACTCCCCCCTATCAGGCACAGAGCAGGGCTGATCAGGGGTTGGGGCGCCTTCCCCTGTCACGAACAGAGCAGGGCGGGTAGGGAGGTTGTGGCCCTGCCCCTGTCACACACAGAGCTGAAGGGCGATCAGGGGGTTTGGGCGCTGCCCCCTGTCATGCTGATCCCGGTGCCGGTAGGCCTCGCGGCTCCACTGATCCCAGTGCTGGGAGGCATATTACCCTTTTACTATATAGGATAGAGGCCTGGTGCACGGGTGGGGGCCAGCTGGTTTGCCCTGAAGGGTGTCCTGGATCAGGGTGGGGGTCCTGCTTGGGTGCCTGGCCAGCCTGGGTGAGGAGATGATGGCTGTGTGCAGCTGGTCACACCCCCTTCAGGGTGGGGGTTCCCACTGGGGTGCCTGGCCAGTTTGGGTGAGGGGCTGAGGGCTGTTTTCAGGCTGGCGGGTGACTGAAGCTCCCAACCGCTCCTTTTTTTCTTTTTTTTTTTATTCTGGGCCAGCTTTAGCTCTGAGGCTTGGCTCCAGCTCTGAGGCCTCAGCTGCTGAAAGCAGGTATCTGGTTTGTTTGGGTTCTATAATCAAAACACTGTTTCAACTCCAGCTCTGAGATCCCGGCTGGCCTAAAGCAGGTTTCTGGAGTTTGTTTAGATTCTATATTTGTAACAATGTTTCAAACTGGAAGCTCAGAGGCCGGCAGCGACAGGCGGGGAACGTTGGCTTCCTCTGTCACTGAAGCAAGCAAGCCTCATGTTCGCTTCAAGCTGCCTGGCTGCCAGCCACCATTTTGGCTGGCAGTTAATTTGCATATCGCCCTGATTAGCCAATGGGAAGGGTAGCAGAGGTACAGCTAATTACCATGTTTCTCTTTTATTAGGTAGGATAATTGATTTCAGAGAGGAAAGGGAAAGGATAGAGTATCATTGATCAGCTGCCTCCTGTACACCCCACACTGGGGATTGAGCCTGAACCTGCAACCTGGGCATGTGCCCTGACCAGGAATTGAACCGTGACCTCCTGGTTCATAGGTTGACGCTCAACCACTGAACCACACCAGCCAGGCACAATTTGTACTTCTTAATTCCTTAAGTTTTTTCACCTAGTTTCCATCCCCTCTCTCCTCTGGCAACCTGTCTCTGAGTCTGTTTCAATTTTGTTTGCTTGTTTGTTTTGTTCTTTAGGTTCCATGTATAAGTTAAATCATATGGTGTTTATCTTTCTCTGGCTGACTTATTTCACTTAGCATAATACCCTCTAGGTCCATCAATACTGTTGAAAACAGTAAGGTTTCATTGTGTGTGTTTTTTAACAGCTGAGTAGTATTCCATTGTGTAAAGTATCCTACTGCTTTTTTGGAAGCAGACACTTGGGCTGCTTCCAATTCATGGCTATTGTAAATGAATTTAAAGATGCATACATTCTTTCAAGGAAGACCCTCAGAGTATTTCCTCTCATGTTTGGATACTGGAATAGTACGAAATTATACAAAGAGGAAAGATGGATATCAAATATCTTTTTTGTTATGGACAGAAGTCAGGTTTAGGATATAGATTATATTTTCAGGATTAGTCTAGTCCTGCCCCTCCATTAGCAGACAGCCCCATTTGGAAGGCCTGTCTTAGAAGAGTAGCTTCCCCAGAGGGGAGAAGGGCAGAGCGGAGCCACGTATGCCCAGCTATTCTTACCGAAATTTATAAATTCCTTAAATCTCTCCACTTCTTATGCAGAGGGAGAATAAAGTTAGAGAGAGAATCAGGGTTATACTTAATGTCCTTTCAAAAAAGAGTTGGGGGTAAAAGATTAGTTATGTTAAAAATACACACAAAGAAAAACATTATTTTTGAAGAACTTTATTCAATTTAAGTGAGTCTTTGAATATCTTAGGGTTAAAATATTCTAAGCATTTTATCTTATATCTCTGGTGGCAATCAAGAGATCCATAACAGAGCTGCTGTTTCTAAAAGATGGAAAATGCACTTGGGTATAAGATTTCCTTCCTATGCTATTAGCCCCGGGTAAAGTGTGTGGTAAAAGGAAATTAACCACATTGTGGTTCTAATGGAGCAAGGGTTGTGACCAGACCATAGCAGATGGCCAGTGTGGTCTTTCACACAGAATCAGTTTCTTCAAGAGTAGCCAGTTATGACCTCAGTAGACTGGGTGATTGGTTATCGACATAGCAAAGGTAGTCAGGATCACCCCATGTTGTATATTGTATTTTTTCAGGATATCTGACATAGGGCACCATTCATGATGTTCAGAACTTGTTTTAACCCAGACTGTGATGGTAGCGGGCAGTTTTAAATCTTTAGGTTTTGTGGTAAAAATTGAGATGTTCCCATCTGATCCTGCCCAGCTGTGGGGAAGACAGTGAGCAGACATTTGCAGCAGTCAGGTCTGTGTGAGTTCTAGAGATCCACTTTCCCCTTCACAGAGCAGCCCCATCCTGTGGCTAGAGGAGGCACAGGTAAAAAGCCTGGGCCATCTTAGCCCACGTGGGTCAACTCTGATGGGCGGCACAGCCTACTGGTAGACTTTGTCAGGTTCTCATTACAATCTGACTTCTCTCTGTTACTGGAGGTGTCAATCCCAAAGAAATCTCTTGAATCCCAAAGCCCACTTCAGTTTGTGCTTCAGAGTACCTATCCTGTGCAGGTGCTCATGATTTTATGAAATGAGCATATTTTCCTCACAATAATTAAAACAGATTATAAGGCAATGATAAAATATAATAGCAATGTTGAGAGATTAGAATGTACATTTATATGCTTAGCTTTTTATTTAGGACTTATTCAAGTTTTGAGCCTTCTTTTTATTTTTAACTAAGAACACCATTTGTTTGATCTTCTGCAAAGTATAGTGCATCTTTTGGACATTAACTTCTACTGAACTTTCAGGAATTAGAATAACTTTCATAATTTATATATCAAGATATTTTATTCTGTATCTGCATTTTATTTAAACCAATCCTTATTGATTTAATGTTATTTACTTCTACAAAAAAGTAATAAAAATCATTGACATTGATGTCCTCCTGAGAGTCTACTAGAATGAAAAAGAAGTGAATGAATACTCTGTCAATAAGAAGGAATCATACACAAGAAGAGACAGATGAACATACTGGCTTGAATTAATCTGACATTAACCACAGACTATGTGGTTTAAACAAGATTTATGTCGTACTGGCAGGTCCAACTTGATTTGATTCCTGACGGAAGCCCTCTTCCTGGTTTATGGAAGGCCTTTTCTCTGTGTCCTCATCCTGCAGAGAAAGAGGAAGATCTCTCTTCCTCTTCTTATAAAGCCACTAACTTCATCATTAGGGCCCTGCCCTCATGACCTCATTTAACCCTAATTAGCTCAGAAAGGCCTCATCTGCAAATACTATTTCATTGAGGGTTGGGACTCAACATATGGATTTTGAGGGGACACAATTCAGGCCTCAGCACTATTAACAAAGAAATATTTTGAGATGAGCAGAAAAATTAGTTTTCCAGATTTTGAAGAAACATTAAGGTTCCAGCAGCTTTTGTCATGAGAATACTGAACTGAAAGTAAAGAGGCAGGGGCTGAGTTCCAGTGGCAGACCGGGTGCCTGTGTGAGTTGATACCAATTAGAAACTGCCTGTCTATGCCTTTGACCTTCTTTGAAGGTAAGCTGGTGCTACCAAAAGGCCTTTCCACACCATTGTTGTGTCTTTCTAAATGAGATAAGTAATGAATTCTGTCACAACAATAATGAAAAATTAAAGGTAAGATATCATTAAAGATGACTTTTCATTTTAGAGATTGACATGATATATAAACTAAGTTTTGAAAGCAATGATGAGAATGGCAAACTGTTTAGAGAAATGAGCCACCTGAAAAAGGAAGAGTTAGTATATAAGAAAGAATTTTTGGAAACTATATTTGAAGATTTATACCACTGATTGTCTCATTAGCTTTCCACACACCTTATTGGATATTGTTCTTCTTAGTAAGTAATAATTTCTCTCTTTAAAATAAATCTATAATATTTTAAACTGCATTTTTGCACTGTTTTCTCAAGCAGTGATGTAAAAAGGTATGGGTAATTTGTTAAAGAAACAAAACAAAGGAAAAACCACACTGTGAGATTGGGAGACAACTTATTAAGAGACCCTTGTGATGGTGCTCAGAGCACTGGGTTAATTATTACTTCCTAGAAGTTAATGATGAGACCTATCGGTTCAAGCTTGTGAGTGAGTGAGAAACAGGAACACAAATAAACTCAATAGTAATTTGTCTTTCAAGTGTGAGAACATACTGTTTCCCTAGAATGTTAGTATTTATTGTGATGGATTAATAGATAACCTTTAGGGATTGTGCCCACTCAGCATTAGACGCTGATAGTAAGGGTGCTGCCACACATTCTTATACAAAACAGGCATTTTCTAAATGGGTTCTTCACCTAATTTTTTATTAAATGTATAAGCACACATTTTCACCTGTTTCCCACCTTACTCTACCTGTTAAACATTTGTCATCCATCTTTAAAAAGTATTCAGGAGACACAAAAGCCCTTTATAGCTTGAATAATAAACTATGCTGAGGACATATACAAGGTAAGCTAGCTTAGGGAGAAGAAGACTTGCTGTGTTTTATACCATGTTTATTTATTCCAACTATAAAAGTAGAAAAGAACCTCAAAGTAGTCTGATAGATAATGATTGAAATTTGCAAAAGTTATTGTGACTAATTATGTTTAGCCTGTTTTGTTAAGCTAATTGAAAATCAAGGTGGAATCTCTCTCTAGATAGATTCTATATTTTATTACATTTATTAAAAAATGATACAGTTATGTCATCCTCAATTTTCAAAAATAATCATATTGTTGTTGAAACTGTCACAACATATTTCCCAGCTGTGTATTACATAAACAGGTAAGCAATCTGATATTCTGACCTAAATGTTCCTAGTTTAGTTACTACAAGACTTGCTGGTTCTTTGACTTCTTTTTGGAAACAGTAAACCAATTGCATCTTATAACATGTTTGCCAATGGTGAGAAATCCATTGTGAGGGCATGCTAAATACTGGAGGTTTAGATTCTACAAAAGGTCTCAGTAGCTTAACTTCATCACTAGGGTTACACTTTATACAGACTTTGATGAAAGCAATTTTATTTATCCTCCCAAGGTAAAAGGAATCACTTAAATTCATTTTGAGAGTTTCAAACTTTGGTGGTCAGTCATTTTCTTTTGTTCTGTAGGCTCGAAATCACTGAGGGTTAAACAAAACTCCAATCTGGAGGATAAACTGGGTTGGACTTTTGACTTAAGTGAATCATCAGTTTGAGAATTGTCGATTCATTAGTTTGCTACCACTTCCCTGTCCCTAGCACCTACTCCTGATTGAGCTATCTCTGTAACTGAGTAACCTATTAGTCTGGTTTTATGTATTAGCATAGTCTCAGATGTAGAGCTTATCTAAATACATTTGCACATTGATAAAGCAGTTGTTCAACAGAAGAGACCGTGAAAGTATTTATTCTGTTTTTGCTATGTATTAATCAATAAAATGTGTTATTCATTGAAATGTCCCTGGGTGCAGTTTTAGATGGGTGCAAGCTCCAAAGGGAAAATAGAGATATTTCCCTGCTGGTGAGAAAGATACATCTACATCAAGCGCGGTCCACATTGTAAGGATGCTGGGAAGCAGGCAGCTGGATGAAATCCTGAATCACATCTCACACAGCTGCTGCTTCAACTTTCTGTAAGAACACAGCTATGCTGATTAAATAGACATGCGTATTTGAAAAGTTGCATGATTTCTTTTTTCTTTTCTGGCCATCTGTAAATCATGGAAGAACAGGAATAGGTGGTTTTCTTGCTTAACACCAGGTCACCCATCCAAATATTTCTCCCCCACATATAATTTTGTCCTGGCCAGACAATTTCCATTCTTGGATCAGATCCTGCATTTTCCTATTTGATTTTGTTTCTTCTGCCTAAAATTATTTTCCTCCAATCTACATTTATGAACAAGCATCATTGACTACCTTTACACTGAAACCTTTGCTTATTCCTTGTTCCCATATACTTATGAATTCTTAGAATGCTTTGCCTATACCACTGTTATGACATTTTTCTCACGTAACTTTGTAATTCTTGTAGTGATTTTAAAGATATGTCCACAAATTCTTTGATACTCTTTGTCACAAAAGGGGCAGCTTAATTCAGTTTCTCTTAAGTGAAGATTGCATTTAGTGATTCTATTCTAGTGAATAAAATTTAACAGAAATAACGGAGTGTTATTTCTTGCCTCTTCTTGAGTCACTCACTCTAGAGGAAACCAGAATCATGAGAACACTCAGGCAACCTTTGGAGAGACCTACATTGTGAGGAACTGACACCCACCAATACCAGTGACCTTCGCAAGACATCCTTCCTGTTGACCTTGAGATGACTCCAGCTGCGGCCCACAGCCTGGCTTATACTTCATGAGAGACCCTGAGGCAGAACCACCCAGTTAAGCCACCTGAATTCCTGACCCTCAGAACCTGTGAGATAATACATGTTTGCTGTTTCACTGTGCAAAGTTTGGGGTAATTTGCTGTAAAGCAATAGATAACTAATAGTAGGATTCAGGAAAGAGTATTTTAGACTGAAGAAAGAGCAAGAGTAAGTGCCCCGAGGAAGGACTTTCCTTCTAAGCCTTGACAATAAATGATGACAGATGAGTAGGTAGCCACCAATTAAAGCAGGATTTTCTAGGCAATAATGAAGAGTTTGAGAGTTTTAAGAAGAAAAGAAAACATAATTTATGTAGAAATTGGTTTTTTAGTGTCTCAGGTTGGGTTCCCTAGAAGTAGAGCATGAGGCAATCCACCTTTCAGGAGAATGGGAGCAAGGGAAGCAAGAATGTGGTCTCAGTGGAAAGTAACTTCAGTCTGATCCCATAGGAAAGCTCTGTAGCAGTACACATTGCACCACAGAGTTAGTGTCTGGGGCAGGGGGCAGCCTTTCTTATCTCACCTGTCAGTCATTGACCATTTTCTATCCTGGGGCTGTAAGGATACAGCCTGAAGGAAGCAGTTTCTATTTCCCATAAGTCTATTCTCCAGAGAAGATTGGAGTCAGCTCGTATATATTACTAGAGGCCCAGTGCACAAATTTGTGCATGGGTGAGGTCCCTAGGCCTGGCCAGCGATCAGGGCCTATTGGGGCCACCTCGCCCAGTCCTGATCGGGGCTGGGCTGATCGGGGTTAGGTCTGTTGGGGTCTGCAGGCTGGGGGAAGGAACCGCGGGAGGTTGGTTTGCCAGCCAGAGAGAGAGGTTGGCTGGCCAGCCAGGGGAAGGGACTGCAGGAGGTTGGCAGGCCAGCCCCGATTAAGGGCATTGGAGCAGCCGGCTGAGGGGAGAGACCAGCTGGCCACTGAGCGGAGAACTAATTGTGATGATAGTCAGGTTAGGCAAGTAGAGAGAAGAAAACCAGTTTGGCAGACTTGCTATAGGATACACGAGGGGGTGAGTAACTAAACAGCCATTGAACTTAGAAAAGTGGAGTGGAAAGTAATCTATGATATATTTTGAGTAATAAAACTAGATGAATAGATTGAAGAAACATGGGAATGAAGGGTGACTTTTTTGGTATATGTTATTAGATACTGCCATTTACAGTGAAAATTTATGAAGGAATAAATAAATATATATTTCCAAGATCCCTAAGATAATTTCATTTTTTAGAAAGATATACTTTATTTTCATATATCACTTGGAGAGAACAGGCTAGAGAGGTTTCAAGGGAAGGAAGAAAAAGTGGAAAAGGGAGGTATAAGTCAGAGGGAAAGGGACAATTAAAGAGATGACAATGTAGAGAACAGTAGACAGTGGAAGGAGAAATAAATAAGAAGGTGTGACATGAAAGAAGAAAAAAAAAAGAAAAGTCCAGAGATTAGTGTGCGGGGCTTAAGGAAGAAAGAATAGTAGAAGGAATCTGTAGAGTAGTAGTTCTGAGGAGTCCCCCAGGACCCTGAGACCTTTTTAGGGGTCTATGAGGTCCTCCTTTGTGCACTGCATATCTGTTTAAGATCAGACCCCAATCAAGCAACATATCCAAAAAGACTAAATACAGAAGGAGATATGAGAATCCAGTTATTTCTATCACCCAGGCTTTAAAGAGATTTACAGCAATACAAAACAATGCCACATTTTGAAAAAATAGTAATTTTTCATAAATGTTAAAAATTATTTTTAAATGTGTTTTTGTTGTTTTAAAAAATATTTTAAACCACAGAAACAAAAGCTCTTTGGGGTCCTTGCTAATTTTTAAGAGGAAAAAGAGGTCCTATGACTAAACAGTTTGAGAATCATTGCTGGGTAGATTATCCAGGTTTTATGGCAAATAGTAATTCATACACTCTTCTACTGAATTGAGTTGTTCTTTTTAAAAAAAAATGTTATAATCTGGTTATTTAGTAATCATCTTTGAGAGGTTCTATTCTGAAACAAATATCCAAAGTTGCTAGAACTGAAGTTGCTAGATAATAGTGTCAACAATTTTCCCACCACTATGTATGTCAACTTAAAGTCTACTTACTGAGTGGAGTCAAGCCAATATAGGAATGGGATCCATAAAACAGAGCATTCTGTTTCTCCTATTTTATTTTTCTATCAAGCCAACTCTGATGTTTCATAATTGAAATAGTATTGTATAGTATAAGAAATTCATTAGTAATCTAAGGAATTCTCTGAACCAATGAACTGCTTTTGATGAAATATGAAACTCATTTAAAATATCTTAAGCAGAAGAGATTTCAACATAAAGATATATAAGATCTAAAAGTAGAGCCATGACACCATTATAAACAGAGGGTATTCCATGGATCAGCTAAAAGCTAACTCTCACTCTTGGCCCTTGTTGTTGCTCCTCAATGCCCTTTACAGTAATTTTAAAAGAGTGTCTTCTTTTCACCACATGATATTATCCCCTGCATTTTCCAGGTCCAATTCTATGGAGGATCATGTTCTCCAATCATCAGAGCCCTCAGGCAAGGTCTCCACAGAGGTTTTAGGTAGCACTGTGCCCACCCTCAGCCCAGCTTTGGCTTCCCCTCTTGAAATTCATCTCAGCTCTGCAGCCAGAAAGTGAGAAGGCAGCAGAGGACATGGACCACTCCACAGTACATGACTTATTTTATTTAAAACATTTTTCTAAAAACCTAGACATTTTAACATCACAAAATTGTGAATTATTTTGAAAGCACTTATGTTTGGAACTAATTTGTAATATAGTCCTTGTTAATCAGGCCATTTTTTTTCCATTTAATGTTGTTTTAATGTAGACTTCCATGCTTTGGCCTAAAATTAAAAATGGAGAAATCCAGCTCAACTCTTAAGTATCTTAAAATTGTTCCTTTTCTTTGATTAAAATGTAATAAGTTATTGAATAAAATGCTTGTCTTTTGGTACTTAAAAACAGTTTATTAATAAAAATATGTTGCTGTACGACAGATACTATGGTAAATTTTGACAAGGGAATATTCAGGTAGATGTGATAGGAAATATTAGTCACATGGTCATTTTCACCATGATCCATGAAAAATAAAAAATAAAATATGTAAAGCATGAATATATATATATATATATATATACATATATATATATATATACACACACACACACAGTACCCAAAATGTGTCACTGATGCAGATTTGCAAAAACAGTTCCATTGTACTAATGCAAGTATTAGATTTGATCTAGTGCAGATGTGTGCTGTAAGTGTGCAATTAACTTCCACCATAATTATGGATTGTTTTGAGTTTTAAATCCAGACTGTTTATCAGAAGATGTTTTTGTATGCAGTTTTAAGCCATGAAAACTAATTTTTCCAGCTTTATTGAGATATAATTGACTTATAACATTGTGTAAGTTTAAGATGCACAACGTGATGATATGATACATGCATGTATTGTGAAATGATTGCCACAATAAGGATAATGAACACATCTATGATATCACATAGTTATCAATATTTTGTGTGTAATGAGAACATTAAAGCTCTAAATTTATAATAACCCACAAGATGACTATGGTCACTCTGCTATTCATTAGATCCAAGAACTTACTCATAACTGTTTGTATCTTTGATCAACATCTCCCCATTTCCACCCTCAACCCCTGGCTATCCTTTATCTACTCTTTGTTTCCATGAGTTCAACTTTTTTAAAATATATTTTTATTGATTACAGAGAGCAAGGGAGAGTGAGAGGGAGAGAGAGATAGAAACACCAATGATGAGACTCATGGATTGTCTGCCTTCTGCATGCCCCTCACTGGGGATCGAGCCGGCAACCCGGGCATGTGCCCTGACCCAGAATCAAACCATGACCTCCTGGTTCCTAGGTCGATGCTCAGCCACTGAGCTATGCTGGCTGAGCCATGAGTTCAACTTTTTTATTTATTTTTAATTTGGCAAAAAATTCATTTAGAGATTAGAGATAGATTTTATTTTACAGACATTTCTTAGACATGTTGATGTTTTAAATGTTCAAGTACTTTTGAGTTACTTCAACTTTGGATAAAAAATTAATTCATATGATGAATAGCCCTCGCCGCTTTGGCTCAGTGGATAGAGCTTTGGCCTGCGGACTAAAGAGTCCCAGGTTTGATTCCAGCCAAAGGCACATGCACAGGTTGCAGGCTTGATCTCCAGTAGGAGGGTTACAGGAGGCAGTCAATCAATGATTCTTTCTCTCATCATTGATATTTCTATCTTTCTCTCCCTCTCTCTTTCTCTCTGAAACCAATAAAAATATATTTAAAAATATGATGAATAAATTATAGTGAAAAAATTTCAATTAGATTTATAAGATATTATTCTTAATAGAAGGATAAGTACACAAATATTCATGATAATATTCAATGAAAAATTACTAGGTAGAGTTTTTTTTTTAGTTTTTTAAAGTATCTTTTTATTGATTTCAAAGAGGAAGGGAGAGAGGGAGGGAGATAGAAACATCGATGATGAGAGATAATCACTGATTGGCTGCCTCCTCCGTGGTCCCCACTGGGGATTGAGCCTACAACCCAGGCATGTGCCCTTGACCAGAATCGAAACCAGGACACTTCAGGCTGTAGGCCAACGCTCTATCCACTAAGTCAAACCGGCTAGGGCAGGTAGACGTCTTTTTATTGATGTAAGATTAATTTATCATAAATAACTCATCATCATAACAAAATACATTTTAAAATATATTAAATTTCTTCTAGATATCTTCTTTGCTCTAATAGTATTTATAACATTATTTTTCTCTGATTTAATTTTAGGTCTCATTCTATTTAAACCACCATATTCTCAACTACTAAAAAAATTGATTTGCAAACATTTTACTAAATTGCTGGCAGTATTGGTCAATTTTAATTTTGAAATTAAATAATAAATTGTTCTGCTTATAATTATAAGCCTGATAAAGAGAGCTAATAGCATTAGGATAATGATTAAGTAATTTTGAAATAAATATGTATTCAGTAGTCATTTCCCAATTTACAAAAGTCTGGAGTGTAGGTATAACCTCTCTCTCTCTCTCTCTCTCTCTCTCTCTCTCTCTCTCTCTCTCTCTCTCTCTTTCTTTCACACACACACACATACACACACACCTCAAATGAGAAAATGTGGGGATGGAGGCTCTGATGGATTAAATAACTTTGCTAAAATCACACAGCTAATGCTAATTCAAAATTTGCTTTATGGTAAAACAAATTGGATTAGTTCTTGCTCTGAGAACTGTAGTGAAAAAATGACAATTAGAGAGAGAGACTGCTGCATTCTGAGGTGCAAGACAGCTGTAGAAGCTACGTGTTTCTAAAAGCACAAAGGTATCTCGGAACCTCTCCAGCTTCCAGTTTTCTCTTCTGTAAAGCAGTTAACAGTATCTGCTTTATAAAGGTGTGAGGATTATATTCCAAAAGCCCTTTCTTACTCGGGATTTATTTTCCCCTGCACTTTTTAAACAGATCGGGGCATAAAATGAGAAGCCAAAAGGGGAAAGATACTCATTCAACATGTTGTGCAGGTGGGAAGAGAACTATACCAATGAGGAGCTTTGGCTGCAGAAACACAGCCAAATGGTAGAAAGCAAATGTTATCTCTCCAATAGTGACCAATGAGGGCCCCGTGACCCAAAACAAAGGGGGTGGGGTCCCATGCACCTGGAACCTAGGTAGACAACTGTACTGCTATGTAACACATTTTCACATGTTTGGTGACTGAAAACAACACCCATTTCTTATCTCAGTTTCTTTAGGTCACAATTTTGACCATGGTTTAACTGGGTCCTATGAACCAGGTGTCACAAATCTGATATCAAAGTGTTGGCTGGGCTGTAATTTTATCTGAAGCTCAAAGTCCTTTTTTAAGCTCTCTGGTTGTTGTCACTATTCATTTTCTGGTAGACGCCCTGGGCTACCGGAGGTAATCTATTATTTTCTGCCACAAGGCCCTCTTCATAACATGTGAAATTTGATTTCTTCAAGGCAAACATAAGCACATTTACAGCTGCTTATTACTGTTTACCTCTAGCTCCCCTTTGAATGCCTCACCTGCTTAGGTCTGACCCACCTAGGATAAAGTTATATTTGATTAACACAAACTCAAATGAATAGAAACTTTAACTATATTTGAAAATTCCCATTATCTTCTCTATACAAAGTAAACTAATAACAGAAATGATTTCATTATTCTTACAGGTCTCACCCACAATTTAAGGGGAGGGGTCATAAAATGTGGTCATGTTATAATTTCATCATAGTTTACCTGTGGCTGTCTTCTCATGATCTCTTTTACTTATTTCCCTTATATAGCAGTCATACTTTGTATCCTGGGATAAACCCTGACTAGAATAAGCAAGTGCCATTTAAAAATGTTTAATTTCACCCACAATGACAAATGGATAAATATGATATATTGCAATCTGATGCAGATCCACATGTGCGTGCGCGCGCACGCACACACACACACACACACACACACACATACTAGTGTATGTATATGAAAACCTTTATGATTACAATATGCAATTCACTCATTTATTTTCTATTTTGTTCTATACTAGTTTAGTCTAGTATAGTCTATTTCACTCCACAGTTAAATGCTAGTTGTACTTCAACCAATCGATTAATGTAACCCTAAGAAGTGAAAAATTAGTAGACTAAGCCAACCACTGTGATTCTATTCCCTTGCCAATGACTGTTGTAAGAAAGCTAAACTTTTTACCTCTAAGCTAAAGCAAACTAAAATTTCAGAGAAAGAGTCTTTTAGTAGAACAATTAGTGGGGAAATTGGGCCATATAAAAGTAAATATATCAACCAGAATCTAGAATACATAAGAATGCATGTAAAACATTTGCAAATATAGTGGAATACACATTACAAATTACTATTTTGTTATCCCACTATAGCTGCCTTGGATTTTTAATAAATCAATGCCAGCGTTGATGGTGTCCCTGTTCATTCTATACAGTCTTCTCACTTGAGTAAAGCAGCTCTGTGGCTGAAGCCTTGCCTTGCTTCATGCATTTCATAGTGCTATGCTTAGGAATATAATGGGAGCCTTGGAAGCTGGTGTCAGAGTCCTATGTGCACAATAGCAGTACCAGTTTTCTGAAATTCAATTTTAGAGGATCAGAGTTTCGTGCCATGTTAAGGCTAATTGTACAAATGTCAATCTTTTTTGGGTTCATTAAATTATGATACTTAATTAACATCAATGTCAGTGAAAGAAAAAATACCCAAAGCTTTCCTAAAAGTTGTTCATATTCAAATATATGTTGATTGATGGAAGCCTATTGTTTCCTAGTGCTTAGTAATGTTCTTCACTGCATATATTACCTGGAGACTTCACCGAACACTGAATATTTGGAACTCTAATGAAAAAATAGCTTCTGTTGTTAGATGGAAAGTACTATTTTATGAGCAGATCTCATGACACTTCTTATCCATCTATTGAGTATGCATCTGCATCTTGATTGATTTCAACACATTCTTTACTAGGCTGTTATTGGTTACAGAATCCCATGAATAAAAATAAGAACCTATTTGTTGGATGGCATATCAGAACATGTTAGGAAGACATGGTTTCAATTTATAGAGTCACATATTATCTTTATTTCTAAATAATATGTAATGATAAGCATGTGACTATGAGACTTATTAATTTCAATAGACTAATCAAATGTAACTTAAATTAACTTGGTAAAATACTTTGTGATAATAAATAATGAAAACAGGCAAGAAATAGGATTAGACTTGAAAGCAATCATGATGCTATCAAGAATGTTAATAAAAACATGAATCTAGTCACATCTTTCCTGAGCCTTATTATTGGTTACATAAAACACACCAGTTCTATGATATTTGAAAGTAAAATAATGATTCTAAATTCTTCTTTTTAGAGTAGGAATAAACATGAAGTGATGAAACATTGAACAATGCAGATGGTAGATATCGATGATTAAGTTCACGGCATATTTGCATGATTTGAGGTGGATAAGTTGTAGTAATCACAATGATCTTGTAGCGGTGTTGAGAACAAAGGACAGAGACACAAATTAAATGAAAATCAAATGTATTAATTATGAATAAAATATATGATGATTTTATTTAGCTTATAAATACTAGTACATTGTTTATCAAAGCCTTTAGTATATAGCAAAATGAATTATTTTCTCTCTCTCTCCCCCTAAATGCCTTTAAAGTTATCAACAAGAATAATGTAGGTGTAGAGAATAGGCCTCGCAGTAGAAAAAACTGCAAACAAGAGAATCTATGAACCAGCAATCTAAGTACTAATGAGAGAGGAAAAGTATAAGAATAGACCCTGTTGTAATATAATATTAACCTCCAAACAAAATGTAAGTGTAGAGGCAAGACCCAGTTTCATAAATAGCTACCCATAATAATATACAATTGGCATTCCATTCTTTCCTATTAGAAAAAGAGAGAGTAAACGAGAATAAAATGCAACATTAAATGTCTGATAGAATTGAGCTCCTAATTAAGTGTTCATCAGAATTAAGTTAGCATCTCCCCTTCACTTTCTTTTTGTGTCATATATAGGCTGCTAAAAAATCTTGGCATAATTACAGTCAAAATAGATGTACTTTGCCTGTTCTGAACAAGATGATGTTTGGCAGAAAATAAAGAGCTCAAGCCATAGCCAAATTACTTAAATCGCTAATGCAAACAAGTAAAACCTATGGCCTCTTTAGATGGAAAAATAATTTGACTTTTGTGACCCCTTTTCTGTCTAGCATATAATTTACAACTATCTGGCACAACAAAAATGATCTTTTCCTATTTTCTGGCTGGCCATCATAGTCTTTGTTTGCTTTGAGAAGTCCTGGACTGTGGAATAGCTTTAAGAGGCCAGCTTCCTTGTGCATCCCCAGAGGCTGCACATTTCTTATCCTTTAAAACCTCTGACTGTCCTAAAGTCTCAGTCTAAAATCTGGGATGCAACTTTGACCCTCAGCATATATTCAAATTTCTTTCTTGGTCACACAGCAGTTATGTGCACCTGTACAACAGTTTGCATGATGTGGCTGGATTTGAGCTTCACAATCAGCCAGTCTGAGGGTCAAGCTCACCCACAAACAGAATGATAGCAATCAATACCCAATTACAACAGGAGAGCCCACACAAGGGACATTCCTGGCTCAGAAGCTCAAGGAGCCTGCACCAATGAGTGCCACAGGAGTTCTACTACAGAAGACCACTCCATCAAAACTGGGAGTCATAGCATGCAAATTAACACTAAAATAGAGTATCACTTCACACCTGCCAGAATGGCTACCATCAATAAATCTACAAAAAACAAGTTGGATGTAGAGAAAAGGGAACCCTGGTTCACTATTTTGGGGAATGCAGACTGGTGCAGCCACTATGGAAAACAGCATGAAGTTTCCTTAAAGAATTAAAAATGGAACTTCTGTTGGATGCAGTGGTCCCACCTCTGGGAATACTATCTAATAATAGAGAAACATGGTAATTAACCGTAACTTCGCTACCCTTCCCATTGGCTAATCAGCAGGATATGCAAATTAACTGCCAACAAAGATGGCGGCCAGCAGCCACGCAGCTGAAGCAAGCAGGAAGCTTGAATGCTCCAGTGATGGAGGAAGCCAAGGTTCCCCACCTGCCGCAGCCCAGCTCTGAGCTCCGGATGCAACAATGTGGCAATTATAGAAGCTAAACAAACTCCAGAAACTTGCTTTCAGCCAGCAGCGGCCTCAGGGCTGGAGCCAGCTCTCAGCTCCAGTGACAGCTATAGAAGGTAAATAAATCCCAGAAAAAAAGAAAAAAAAAGAGGCTGGGAGCTTCAGTCACCCACCAGCCTGAAAACAGCCCTCAGCCCCTCACCCAGACTGACCAGGCACCCCAGTGGGGACCCCCACTCTGAAGGGGGTGTGACCAGCTGCAACAGCCATCTGCCCATCAAGCAGGCTGGCCAAGAACCCCAGTGGGGACCCCCACCCTGAAGGGGGTGTGACCAGCTGCAAACAGCCATCAGCCCATCATCCAGGCTGGCCAGGCACCCCAGTGGGGACCCCCACCCTGAAAGGGGTGTGACCAGCTGCAAACAGCCATCAGCCCCTCACCCAGGCTGACCAGGCACCCAAGCAGGACCCCACCCTGATCCTGGACACCCTTCAGAGCAAACCAGCCGGCCCCCTCCCATGCACCAGGCCTCAATCCTATATAGTAAAAGGGTAATATGCAAACGGACCCTAACAGCAGAAAGACTGGGAATGACTGGTCACTATGACACACACTGACCACCAGAGGGCAGATGCTCAATGCAGGAGCTGCCCTCTGGTGGTCAGGGAGCTCTCACAGGGAGGAGCTCTGCTCAACCACAAGCCAGGCTGACGGCTGCCAATACAGCAGTGGTGGTGGGAGCCTCTCCTGTCTCCTCAGCAGCGCTAAGTATGTCTGACTTCAGCTTAGGTCCGCTCCCCACTGGCAAGTGGACATCCCCCAAGGGCTGCCAGGCTGCCAGAGGGATGTCTGATTGCCATCCTGACCCAATACCCTGGGGAGCAGGCCTAAGCCAGCAAGTGGTCACCCCCGAGGGGTCCCAGACTGTGAAAGGGCACAGGCTGGGCTAAGGGACCCCCTACCCCCGAGTGCACAAATTTTTGTGCACCGGGCCTCTAGTATATTATAAGAACCCTGAAACACCAATCAGAAAAACTATGTGCACTCCTCTGTACATAGCAGCATAATTTGTAATAGCCAAGATCTGGAAACAGCTCAAGTGTCCATCAGTAGATGAGTGGATAAAAAGCTGTGGTACATTTACATAATAGAATACTGTGTGGCTGAAAAAAAAAAAAAAAAAAAAAAAAAGAAAGATCTCTTACCCTTTGCAATGGCATGGATGGCCCTGGAGATTATTATGCTCGGCAAAATAAGCCAGTCTATAAAAGACAAATACCATATGACCTCATTTATATGTGGTATCTAATGAAGAAAATAAACTGATTAACTAAATAGATCTAGAGGCATGGATACATGAAGTGGACTGGCAAATCTTATAAGGAAGTGGGGTGGGGGACTGGATAAAAAACGGTGAAGAGATTTGTCAAAGAACATATATATATGCATAGCCGATGAATACAGACAATGGTGTGGTGAAGGCCAGGGAGTAGGAAGGGCTATGTAGAAGTGGACAAAGGTGGAGGGGATGGGGGACATCTGTAATGGTGTCAACAATAAAAAGAAAAAGAGAAAATGATCAAATGATCTTTTACTAGCACTCAACTGTAACAAGTAGTTTAAACTACTCATATGGATTGAATGATCTTCATGAACATTCTCAATAATAGTAACTTTTAAAGAAATTATAAATAATGCACCATTTGTAAAAAATGACTTTTTCTTCCAAATTGGTCACATTTCATTGGACTGCTATATTCTGGTCTTTTAAAATAAGCTTGAAATCTCTATATTTCTATTCCTAGAATGTCTCAATTTTGTGGCTGAGAGAACACATAATGGGATATGTAGCCTTTCACCTCTGAGTTTTACATTTAAATCCAGTATCCATCGTCAGTAACCAAGTATTATCATATCTCAGGACCATCCTAGAAATGCTACAAAAGATTTAGTAGCCTCAATTTTATTCTGGTGAGTATGCTGGTTTTTTGTTTTTTGTTTTTTACTTCAAACTAAAACCATGTCTAGATGAAAATCTCAGCTGGGTCTACAACTGAAAGGGTCAAGAAATAAGCTACATTCTAAGTCTGAGCTGTGTGTAGACGTTCTAGTTTGTTTGTGAAGCTTTTTCTAATACTCTAGAAAGAAACAAATAGATTAAGTAAAAAATTTTTGCTAATATATTACAATTATATAAAAGTTAAAAAATTTTATTAAGCTATGAAACTTTAAGAAAACCTATATTGTACCTATATTAAAAATATATGTGTGGCTTCTGGTTCTAGCCATGATGAAACAGCTGCTATTACCTTTTTATAGAAACGCTGTTTTCCTATCATGAACAACTATAAACACTGGCAATGTATGTAAAGCAATTGTTTCAGGCATTAGACAGAAAACAACAGAAACGATCCTTAAGAAAAGAACAGCACACGAAGTAAACCTCACATTTACCTCGACTTTTCCTCAGAAACTGTTTTCCAAGTTGTGTAAGAGAAATAGAACTTAAACTGAGAGCAACTGTATTGCTGCATGAGGAAACAGATTGCTAACGGGCATCAAGTTGGGGGAGTTAGGGTACAGCAAATAAGGGAGCAACAAAGTCTAAATCCCAAATTTCCACACAAAAACTTCCAACATATCCTTGGCTAACTGATAAGTTATGCATACACAAAGCAAGACTCTGGTAGACAGAGCAGAGCTGAACAGAGATTTCAGAAGTTGCAAACTGCTGTGGAGATACGAGAATTCCAGCCCAACCAGAGTAGAATTAGCCTTGATGACCAAGCCAGGCATTGAGTTGAGACCTCAAAAAGGCCAGGCTCTTGGAGTCAAGTCGATATCTGAGAAGCAAGGACAAAGTTAAAATTGACCAACCCTAAAAGAAGCTTAAAACTAAGGCTTAAGGTGACTTAACTGCATACTGGAAAATAAAATAACATTTTTAGAAGATTATAACATATTCAAGAGTCTCAGCAATGGCTGGCATCCAATACAGATTCATGAAGCATGTGAATAAGAAAGAAAAAAAGTGATCGATATTCAAGAGATAAAGCAGACTGTAGTCACAGACCTAGAGGGGAACTTGATGTCAATGTTAACAGAGGAAACTTCAAATACTATTACACATTAAATTACATATTAAAGGAATTAGGGGAAAAGGTTAACACAATGGGCTAATAAATGAAATGATTAAACAGAGCATTAGATCCATTAAAAAAATCAAAGAACACTTTCGAACTGTAAAATACAGTATCTGAAATTAAGAACTCATTTGATAGCTCTTTATTTTCAACAAAAGTATCACTGCAATTCAATGGGGGAAATTAAGTACTTTAAATGAATGAAGCTATAGAAATTTATATACACACACACTAGAGGCCCGGTGCATGACATTCATGCACTGGGGGGAGGGAGGGCAGTCCCTTAGCCTGGCCTGCACCGTTTCGCAGTCCGGGAGCTCTCAGGGATGTCTGACTGATGGGGAGCAGGCCTAAGCTGGCAGTTGGACATCCTTAGCACTGCCTCAGAGACAGGAGAAGCTCCCGCCATGGAGGCTGCACTTGTCAGCCATCAGTCCGGCTTCTGGCTGAGTACACACCCCCCTGTGGGAGCACACTGACCACCAGGGGGCAGCTTCTGTATTGGGTGTCTGCCCCCTGGCAGTCAGTGTGCATCGTAGCGACCGATTGTTCTGCTACTCAGTTGATTTGCATATTACCCTTTTATTATATAGGATATGACAAAAACATGACCCTTGACTCTTATTTTACTTCATAAACACAAATTACTTTGAAATAGATAAAAAACCTAAAAGTGCAAGGTAGAACAATAAACTCCTGTAAGCAAACAAAAATATCTTCATACTTTGGAAAATGCAAAGATTTCACAATAAGATACAAAAGGTATCTACAATAAAAGGAAAGAAATATAAATTTGAAAATACTAACATTTGAAATGTTGATTATTCAAGAAACCATTAAATTATAAATTTGAGGTATATACTGGTAGAATTATTTGCAGTACATATATCTGACAAAGACTTTTGTCCAAAATACACAAATAACTCTTAGCAAGTAATTTCAAAAGCCAATTTTTTTTAATGGACAGAAGGTTGAACAAATACACATACATATAGTCAAAAGTAAAAAATATATATATCATCTTTGAATGGTTATTGAGATTATTTCTTGACATCATTCATCCTCAGGAATAATGTAAATTAAAATACAAACTAAAACATACTTACAAATTGGATCAACAAACAGACTGATAAGATCAAAGGCTTACAATTATGTAGAGCCACCAAAACTCTCATACAAAACTGGTGGAAACTTTAAAAAGTATAAGTGACTTGTAAAGTGTTTAACTTATTTTCTGCAAGTTGACACAATAATTTCATTACTAATTGTATACTTATAGAAAATAAGTATGTTTGTCCAATTTATGGACATTTTATTCAAAATAGGCTACTACAGGAAACAACCAGGCCAAAATTCAAAAACAGAAGAATAGATAAATTGTGATACATTCATATAATGGAACACTTCTCAGATATAAAAAAGGTTGAAATATTGGCACACATAAGAGCATAGATTATGTTTATTGAAGTACTTAGTGATTTCACTTATATTAAAGATTAAAGAAAAGAAACAACATTAATTCATGGAGATTGAAGCCATAAAATAGTTATCTTTCTGGAAGGCAAAGAGAAGGGAGGCAACTGACACAGGGAATATTCTAGATAATTGAAATATTCTATATTTTGGTCTCAAGTGTAGTTACATGAGAATATGCATATTCAAGATTCATTAACTTTTATTTTTTTTTAAATATATTTTTATTGATTTCAGAGAGAAAGAGAAAGGGAGAGAGAGATAGAAACATCAATGATGACAGAGAATCATTGATCGGCTGCCTACTGCATGCCCCTACTGGGGATGGAGCCCGCTACCCAGGCATGTGCCCCCTTGACCAGAATCAAACCCAGGACCCTTCAGATGCTCTACCCACTGAGCCAAACCATCTAGGGCTCATTAACCTTTATATTTAAGATTTATAAATTTCAATGTGTGTCCATTATATTTCAGTTTTTAAAGTCTATTGGATGGTTTTAACAGTTGCTCAGAAATTGTAAAAATTTTGATTTGTAAATTTGAATGAAGATGAAGAAAACATTTCTAACTTAAGCAGGGAGAGAAAACAAAAAGAAGGTAAAACCAAGTTAAAGGCATGTGGGATACTATCAGATGATCTTACGTATGATTATTGTGAGCCCCAGGAGGATAGTTGAGAGAGAATAGGACATAAGAGATACTCAAGGAAATTAATAGCTAAGAGTTTTATAGAACAAACTAAATACATTCATCCAAACTTTCAAAAATCACATGAACTCTAACAAGAAAATTTATTTCAAAAACAACTAACCTATACTATGGTCAAACTACTAAAAAGTCAAACATAAAGAGAAAATCTTAAGAATATCTTAAGCAGAAGATTTTTAGTAGATACTGAAAACCAAGACTGACATCTTTAAAATGATAAAGGTGGAAATACCTTGCTTACCTTGAATTCTATATTTATATTATATATATATATGTATATATATATATATATATATATATATATATATATATATATATATACATACACATATATATAAACATTGAAGATAATAATTTTTTTAAAAGCTGAATGTATCTGTCACCAACAGACTTTCACCATAGGAAATACTAAAGAAAGTTCTTTCACCTAAAAAGATGGCCTCATGAAACTGTGAAAGTGAAAGAATAACTTAACAGCATAGAATGAGTGTATGTGAAAATATGAGAGGAAACACCTTCAATTTAAATGATTATGGGTTTGTAACATATAAAAACCAATAGCGATAGAGTAAAGGTGGGCATGGCTGAATAAATTAATCTCTTCTAAAGATTCTGCATCATTTAGGAAAAAGGTAAAAATAATAATGTATAGTAGATATTAATAAGTTAAGAATGTATGCTGTAATTTCAGTATAAGCAATAACAGAATAAAACTAAAATGAGTACTAAAATAACTAATAGCAGAGATAAATTGATTAATGTGAAATATATAATAACTAAAAGAAAGAAGTAATGGAGGTATAAAGGCAGAAAAATACCATTGGCACAAATAGTGCAAACGGTAGAGCTAAAATCATTACATCAAAAATTGCACAGTGCTTGCAAACATCTGTCATAGATGCAAAACATGACATGTAGCCTTGTGTTAACTATTCAAATGTCCAGTAGCCACACAAAAAAACACCTTTAAAATTGAAGAAAAAATAAATTTTAAACTGTCGTGTTCATTCTCATGTTTATTTGTCATGTTTAATTTCTTATGTAAGCATGCTGTGTTATTATGAATAATGACTAAGTGGAAAATCTGAGTGATACCATAAGATATATAATTTATAGGAAAGGATAAATATGATATAAATTTCTGTCCTTGTATTAAGAACATTTTGTATTTCCCAACTTTTGATTTAAGATTTTATCGCAGTTCAATGATTTCTGTAATTTGTGTGTATAAGTTTATATTTGTGCGTCAAGATGTCACCACTGATTAAACAACATAAACCATGCTAATTCTTGTATCCCCAAAAGATAGTGTCTTAATGTGATATTGATATATATCAGGGCCCATGAATATAAACAATAATTTGTGAAATAAATCAATGTGTAGTTTCAGTCAACAGCCCTGTTAGAGTAAACCTATGAAACATACCTGAAAACCCATCCATAATCCTTCATTGTTCCATCAGTTCAGCTGTCTATCTCCTGGGACTTGATAATTCTATAGAGCTCTGTACATTTTTCTTGCTGATACTTTAATATTCTAGGATAGAACTTTTTTTCAACCCATTTCAGAAATGCACATTCCCAAATTTTGATATTTACACCCATAAAATTATTGTTATATAACAGACAACACTTAATTATTGAATTGTGAATACAATTACCCTTTTCATCAGAGGAGAGCTATTAAGGGATTTAAAAGATTTTGCAAGCAAAATGCAAAAATAAATACAATAAGAGAAGCAGGATTTTGCAATGTTTAGAAGCAAATTTTTTCAAGTTTCTAAAATACAATCAGCTTGGTAAAATATGAACAGCTTCTAATCTGATAGCATATTACTTCTCATTGCCTCAGCAAAACTATTTTTGAATCTACAAAGCATTTGCCATATCCTATTCATGGGAAATCTATCGCAGTTCTGCAAAGCACTCAAATTTTGCAGAAAATTATAATGCTGAAAATGATCGCACAAGGCTCCATTTTAGCTTAGCCTAGTTCTCTTCTCAGATAGCAAAATATGTTGCAGGTGTTTAATCCTGAAATGACTCCACAAAATTTGGTTCTCATTACCAATGAAGTAGCCATTCCCTTTTAAAAACAATTATTCTCATGTCAATCAAATAATTGTATTTTATACATTCTTTATAGTTATATTAAAACAGTTATGTTACCAATTATTTTAAAGCCAATATTTTTGTATTTGCTGCTAATATTTTAATAGTAAAATATTCCATTATGAGTATATTCTAATTCTAAGTTATCTGCCTTGAGATTGAACTACACTGTCACAATTTTCTAGAGATAAAGTTGGGCAGGTATTTTAAGAGTAAGAAAAAAATCTATTGACTAGAGTTAGAAATTGATGCATAAAAAGGTGAATGATGGGCTTGGGAAATAAGGCACACATTTTGTGCAAGTAACAGCTATTCTTGCTGGCATGGTTTTACATAAAATTTTGGAATTACCTTAGAAAGAAAAACATTTTTTTCCCCAGTAACTATGTACTTCTGTCAAAACTTAAAAGTTATTTTAAAGACATCATTTGTGGGCAGTTACTTTTAGAATACTTTTTTTTTTTTGCTAAGGCAAATACAATTTTTAAGATATTACAAAATATTTCTGCAAATACTGGACAAATAACTTTATAAAATTAGTAAATTGACATGGTGCATTGAGGAAAAATTAATAATTAGATATGAGCATGTTTGTAGTAATTCTTGCATATTTATTTCTTTACTTAAGTTAAGAAACAATAAAATGCCAAATTTATTTGAGCTATGTTTTTTCATAGTTTTGGAATTTCAAAAGTATTCACACTGCTTATACTAATAAGATATATTCTAAACTAGTTAAGCAATATTTTAAATAAAATAATTCTGATACTGAAATTAGCTAAAACTCAGAGTTCAGATGATCGAGGTATTTTTGTATGTTATTTTTTAAAAGATAATATTAGCATAAAGAAGTTGGGCTTTACAGTTAGACAAATCTCTATTTAGTTCCTAGTTGTGCTAGTTTACATATATATGAGACTTGTGCTTTTTTGTAACAGTCGTAAATCTTGGTTTTCTCAATATTAAAAGGAGTTTGTTAATTTAGCAAAGAATTCATTACTCTCGATAAAAACACAAACCATTATGCAATGAGCAAAAATAAAGGCAGTATGGTGGTGTTGAAATATTAAAATGTTATTTCATAATATGCAAGGATGAGTCAAGCAGTAGGACTCACGACCAGCTAGACACAAGAGCTTAGAAAGGCCTTCTTGAATGAAGGGCATGCTCTGTTATATCTAGAGCGGCATGGTCTCATGTCTTGATTCTCCCTCTAATTCTGCTCTTTATCTGTTTTTTCTGTGACTGTTTTCCTGCTTCAGTAGGTTTATATTGCTTCAATTCTAGTATTAGTAACCTAGCACTATTAATAATCTGCAAAATTACCTTATACTTTACTGAGTGGTTTACTGTCAACGTTATTGATAATGTAAATTTGAAACCACTTTATAAATATTATAAACTAAAGCACAAATATTTTATTAACCTTATGATGAACTAATTTCTAAATGTAATAGAAATTAAATACAAATAAAAATAAAAGAAATTAACTAAAAACCTGTAATAGCACATTTGACTTGGATATTTTAATATGAACTCATGATATTTATAAAATACAGTTTATATTTCTGACTACTGAAAAATTTGACACACTGATGAGTATAATTATTGCTCAGAACTTGAGTCCTAAATACCATTTTATTAACAACAAATCAGAGTTCCTTGGAAAACTGATTGTTTCCAGGTCTGGAGCAAAAATATCCCAAGATGAGCCTACAATATTATATAGTGCCTGAGACCAAGATAAATGAAGACATTTCAAAGGAACGTGAGAGAGAGCTCCCCATGGTTAACCATGTAACAGTTAAAGAACAGAGAGAAAAAAAGTAATGAAGGGAAGAAGGAAAGAAGAAAGGAAGGAATGAAGAGAGATATGGAGATTAAAAAAAAAAAAAAAAAGAAAGGAGGAGGAAGAAAGGAAAAGCCATGAACTTCTAATGAAAGTAAGAATAAATAAATAAGACAAACTCAAATAAAACCAAATAAATTTTCTATCACCAGAGGAAATTACAGTACCAATTTCTTATCTTAAAAATGGTAACAAGAAAAAAAGAAGTTATTTACTTTTTTTAAAAAAAGAAGAAAATAAAATAAATCCAAAAAAAATGTGGAAAAATCTCCTTTTTTACTGAAGAATATCAGCTAATAATTTTTAAGTCAACATTTTTCAAATTCTTAATGAAATAATGATTGGAACAAAAGTTATCAATGGTTGTTAAAATTACTTAATGTTTTAAAATTAAATAATTCAAATTATCACTAAATTAGTAAGTTATAGAAATTATATTTATTACAACTTAATAAATGATTGATAAATTATGTAATGTTTTTATGACACAGTATTTTTTATTAATTGATGGATTCCTTTTTTTAAAGAATAGTTTATTGATTTTTAGAGAGAGAGGAAGGGAGAGGGAGAGAGAGAGAGAGATAGAAAGGGAGATACATTGGTGTGAGAGTGCAGCACTGATCTGCTGCCCCCTACAGGGGATCGAACCAGCAACCAGGGCATGTGACCTTGGCCAGAATCAAACCAGAACCCTCTTGGTGCATGAGACCAAGCTCAACCAACTGAGCCCCACTGGCCAGGGTGTAATATGCCCACTCTTGAGTCTGTGAAAGTGGCCATTTCAGAACTGTATGTGGAGGTTTCACTCAACTGTGCTATTCTGGGAAGCTTTGCTGCCTTTGGCTGGGCCTTTTCACATGTCTAGAGGCTCAGTTGTATCTTAGGGTTCATTCAGCTTTGCTTCACATGGTCTCTCATTGCTTCAGGAATTTTGACTGTTATAACTTGTTAATAAGAAATTGGTTTAAGCTTCTTTTCTGTCTTAACATTTTTTATATTGTTAACCCCTCAGCATCTTTGTTTCAGATGTATCAGAAGACTATCTGATTGAACCAGTACAATTGATGAATTGTTCTTCTTTGGAACAGGACTCTTCCCCATCCATTTAGATGCACTTAAAATGGTGTCCCAAAATTCACACAAGAAGTAATTTTGGCCGAAACCGGTTTGGCTCAGTGGATAGAGCGTCGGCCTACGGACTGAAAGGTCCCAGGTTCGATTCCGGTCAAGGGCATGTACCTGGGTTGCGGGCACATCCCCAGTAGGGGGTGTGCAGGAGGCGGCTGATCGATGTTTCTCTCTCATCGATGTTTCTAACCCTCTATCTCTCTCCCTTCCTCTCTGTAAAAAATCAATAAAATATATTTAAAAAAAAAAGAAGTAATTTTGATAGAAAACACAGGTTTATAATTAAAAATTGTAAATTTTTTATTGATTCATAAAGTATACAGTATAAGGTTATGTATGGAATAGCATATCGGGTAAATGGCCTCCACGGCTTTGCTGGCACATATGCACTCTTTTGTTGAAATTTTCCATGACCGTTTTGCATAAATGTGGCTGAATTTCATTGCTACAGCGCTCAGTTTCCTCCTTCAAGGCGTGGGTGGTTCCGGGCTTGTTGGCATAAACCTTAGACTTCAAAAAACTCCGAAGAAAAAAGTCCACCGATGTTAAGACGCATGATCTGGGAGGCCATTTCTGATCACCAAAACGGGAAATTACACGACCAGGAAATGACTCATGGAGTAATTGAATCGTTTCTCGGGCTGTATGGCATGTGGCACCATCTTGTTGAAACCACATGTCGTCCATATTCATATCTTGTAAGTTAGGCACAAAAAACTGGATTATCTTGTTGCAATAGTGAGCACCATTAACTGTTATTGCCTGAGCAGCCGCATTTTCGAAGAAGAATGGTCCGATGATGCCTCCAGCCCAAAATCCGCACCAAACAGTGACACGTTGTGGATGCATTTACCTGATATGCTTTCCCATACATAACCCTATACTGTATACTTTATGAATCAATAAACAATTTACAATTTTTAATTATAAACCTGTATTTTCTATCAAAATTACTTCTTACGTGAATTTTGGGACACCCTTTTAGATTGGAGAGTGGGCATATGTCCCATATTCCAAGTGGGAATACGATAGGTGTGGATTGGAAAGATTCTTTTAGAAGAGATTGTGCACTGGAAATAGTGATCACATCTACAAAACATCTTGTCAACTCAAGCATTGTCCAGGCTATTAGCAAACTGATCAAGTTTTCAGCAATGATTCTAACTTGAAAAAGCAAAGGATTGTAACTGCATGTGAATAAATTCAGTTGATATTTTATAACAAATGATAGGTACACCTTTATCTCATATTGCATGCAAACATGATCAGCTTTCTGGAGGAAAATGCTGCCCTGAATACATTACTATATTAGTTTTATAAGCAATGCCTCAGACCTTTATCAAGGTATAACTAAGTGTTCAGATAAAATAGCCAATTTACAATTACAGCAGTAATAGGACCTGCCCTGTTATCAGAGCCATAGATCTGTCACAGACAGCTCCTTGAAAATCTATGCAAAAGAAAGGAGAATAGATTTACATTCACATCTACCTTTGCACAAAAATGTGACCAAAAGGAACTTCATGCATTTTGAAGATAGTACCAAGGTGCACTTGTGTTAGACCTACCTGCCACATAGAAGTATTTAATTCCATTTAGTTAAAATGTACAATTTTAGCATAAGAATGCTAAGTTTTGTGGGGAGATTAAATAAAAGTTAATACCCTCATACAGCTATGTGTTTATAATTATAAGATACACATAAATTTATGAAAAGTGCTGTTAAAATATGATAAAGGGTTCATATGTGTGATATAAACTATCTGAAAGAGTAGTTCTGAGCAAGTGTTATTAAGGAACTTTTCCATGCACAGCATGTAGTGACCCTGACAAATAGGTCAGTTTTGTATAAAAGGAGAGGAAAAGGGAGGTACATGCAGAAAGAAGGACTACCATAAAGTGTGATACATTAAAGATTAAGTTTCTAAAATCAATAGGCTGAGTTTAATCACTGGGCTGTACACCTGAAACTAATATAATATTGTATGTCGACTGTAATTTAAAAATAAAAAAAATATTTTAAGAAAGGCAACAGGCTGAACCTGTTTATAATTTTACAGAAATATTTGGAGAAGTATAAGGAGAACATATCCTCCCCACCATGATTTTATGGGGGTGTTGTTGGCCTTTGTGAAATTGGGCCTGGAAAATTATGCTGAATAAATCTGGTAAATTTGAAAAAGATGTTTCATGTCTTTGCTAATCTACCTGAATATTTAATGACTCTGGCAAGCTGCATGTGTCATTTTTGTGACTCAATATTATCCACTTTCATAAATATCATCCAAATACTGAAACGAACACAGGCAAACCATGGACCATTTGCTGCTCCTTGACAATCGTACAGAAAATGGTTTCACTGAATTATATATTCATTTTTAATTGTAATTAAAGTCTGACAAAAACCTATTAAATAATATCTTTTTAATTAGAAGTACATTTTATACATGTCTCTTAAAGTACTAAGGTTACTTTTGACTATTTTTCCTAGGAATCTTCAAAACCCCTAAAAATGTTTTATGTTCATATTAAGTAGTAAAATGTATAATTTATAGTTACAGCTTAAACATTGAAAAAAATAATTCTTACTTTTTTCTCCCACTAGCTCTTTAAAACTTGAACATTTTAAGAACTATCCTCTATATTTATATTTATCAAATGTAGTGATATATTTTTATAGGATGTAGTGAGGACTAAATTAAATATTTGATAGATTTAAATATGTGAACCAGAGTAGGCAGTTACTACATAGGAGCTAGTGTAGTAATATAAATAATAACCTAACAACAAAGTATATGCATGGAGAGCAATTTTAACACTATTAATACTATGCCAAAGATAGTATCATGTAGAATCGCTACATTGTAATCATTTCATCTTTTTATCCTCTCTTTAAACATTATTTCACCTTTATCCTTTATTCGCTACAATCATTTAGTTCTATTAATATTTTTTCTCAAAATATTTCTTCTCTCTAGCCAAATTATTATTCATAAACCAATATTCATTCAAAATTTAGAATCTGAGCATTTAAATGTCAATCTTTATAAGATTCAATACACATCTAAGTTCTGTGTTGCAACTTGAAGATGTGAAGTGGCCTACAAGAATTCGAACAAATTGAAAAATGAATATAGGTTCAAAAATGATTTAAGATATTAGCTTCTTTTATGAACTGGTGAATGAGATAAGTCACTACTGCTACCATGGTAAAGGGTTAAAGCTCATAAAAGCTTGAAAAAGGGTGTAATTTTTTTTAGCCATATTCCCCTGTACCAGCAGAGGTTATTACTAGAAATTTCTTTTTCATGGACCAAAGAAAGAATACAGAAAATAGAAAGGACATGTCCTCCTACTTTGTGCTAGTGCTCAGAGTTGGGAGAGAAATAGATACGCTGTTTATTAGTGATCAAGGTAATGTGCACACCAACGGTGATATTAACAAATGTTCTTCTAAGGTTTGAAAACGCAGTTTTTCTTACATGCCTGTGGTAATTCTCCTCAGACCTCCATCTTATCCCAATTTTAACCTTTCCAGCAAAACTTCTATCTCTATACTATTTTATTAGATTGCTGTTTCTGAAATTCTAAGAAACTACTATTTTAAGTGAGTCTATCAATTTTTTCTTTTATTCTTGGATCTGACAATACTTTCTTTGAGAATAGTAGCCTAAGGAGTCTCATTATAGCAAAACCAGTTTTGAATATCTTTAGACCTTATGATTAGTCCTTAAATTAGAAGACCCTCATGATCAATTAAACAAAGCTCTTCCTTCTATTTAAATTTTTGGTATTTTCTTGGAGATTTAGCATAGCGATTTCATTAAGGAAAGAGTCCATATTGCTTGGAACCTCTGTGCATTCGTTAACAAGGCTAATATTTCACAAAAGAAATTCCCTCTGTACTTCACTCCCCTTCTTAACTTTCTAGTTAATGAGACTTAAACTTTTTTCCTGTTATTGATGTATTTTTAATAATTTTAGATATCAATTTATTATCCATTTATATTTTATTCTTTATAAATTGAAGATAAAGCTTCTGACATGATAATATGTGTAATTTACTGGTGGCAATTATATCTGATAAAATGACTTTAGCTAATTGTTATGGAAAATTTGACTCAACTGGCTCCAACCATCAAGAAATTTTTTGGCTCCTAAATAGCTGTCCAAAGATAATAAAATTCAGGGCCAATTTGTTTCAGTATCCTGGTTCCATTTTTGTTTGTGGAGCCAGGTGTGTGTTGGCATAAACTTCAAGCAGCATTCCTAAAGGTGGCACCAGTGTTCACATTGGCATACTTCAACCTGCAAAGAAAGGGGTGAATGCTTTTGTTTTAATGTTGTCAGAAAAACTGTAATTGTCACTATAATAGAAATGTTTAGGTAATATATTTATCTTGATGCTAGTCATTGGAATAGAACAGACTGATTAATTTAGGCCAGACATTGTCCATCTGAGCAATTGGGAGTATGGTAACTCATGTGCAAGACATGGTGATGTGCTGAAACTTGGATATCTTAAATAGGTTAGCATTATAATTTGTAAATGGAAGGGTCTGCATAAGTGATCAACCTACTTACTATAGTGATCTTCTTTTCAAATGTTATCTTTTGCCAAGTGTTCTTTATTTATGATCAAAAGCAGTTTTATTTCACATTGTGCGAAGGACAAGAGTTCCTGTGTGTCAGTGTAGTGAATGTTTTCCTTTTACAAAGCTTACAAGTATGTATTCAGTAAAGTATCATGGTCCTTAGAATCCCATTTAGACTCTTGGCCTAATTATCTCAAGGGTGATCCATTAGATGATTAAAGGCAACATTTAGGCTATTAAGACTATTGATTACTTGTCTAATTTATTCACAGTAGTGGTGTTTCTAATCATTTCAATCACAATGTGGTATCTTACTAAAACTTGTTCAAACACTGTTTTAAAAGTAATGTTTTATAATCATCTCTCAAATATTCTGAGGTTTGTATTCCTGGAAAAGTTGTGTAAGTTGAAATGGTACATATCAGATCTAATATCCCCGTAGAAATGATTTTATAACTGGAAGTTATGTTGCAGAAAAGGGCCTGATGCATATTTAGTTTAGTTTTGTTTTAGTAATGGCTACACATAAATCATTGTATCAACTCTTAGATCAAACATAGAAATACATACTTGTAAGACAGACCAGTGTGGTGTTTTTCACTGTGTTTTGAATGGGAAAACATGGTATCCGAGTACATAAAATTTTGTGAATTCTGATTTAGAATTCTAGACTTCTTTTTTTCTTTAAAAAATTAGAGGTGTAAATAAAATATTAACCAGTGACTATGGGACATAGGGATGTCTGAGGAAACAGCACATCCTGGCACATGTAGGTACACTTTAGCCTGGGCACCGATGGCAAGTGTCAGAGGAAGGCCAAGAAGCATTGGCAGCAGCCAACACAAGTAACACTGGATGAGGTGGAAACCAACAGGAGGAACCGGGCAACTAAGAGGGGGCACTGCCAGGTAGCCACGGTGGACTCCCGCGGACGGAGCTACAATTATGACGTAAGGAATAGAGCAGGCCACGTGGCAGCCGAGTAATTAATCATGCTTGTTTGTGAGTGGGTATCATGTTCTGTGGAAGTTCTTATGGACACATTTTCAGTAGTTAGTATTTATTTTTACCTCATGGAGAAGAGTGATGGAAATATAAATTAAATAGACAGTCTGAAGTGAACCAGCCACAGTCTCCTAAGAGCAGGACAAAATAACAGCAGAGATTTAGCTCTGAATATGTATTTCTTGGGGGGGCGGGGGGAGTCTGTAGCAATCTCCTAAATATCCACAGTATTACCATTCTTGATTTCAGGGTCTTTGTGCTCTCAGATGGATTCTCAAATGAGGAAGGAAAAAAAGTAATGAAACTAACAATTTTTTGGGCCATTTTGTAAGTGCCTGGCTCCATTCTAGAATTGGAGTCAGCAAACATCTTCTGTAAAGGGCTGGATAGTAAATACTTAGGTTTTGTGGGCCATATGGTATCTGTTGCAACTAGTCATCGCTAATATTATATCACAAAGCATCCATAGCCAATGGATAATCAAAAGGTTTGACTGTGTGCCAATAAAACTTTAGGGACATTGAATTTAAATATCACATAATTTTCACATGCCACACCATATTATTCTTATTTTGATTTTTTCTGCCATGTAAAAAAGTCAGCATTCTTTTGTTCTCAGGTTGTACCAAAAAAACAGACTGTGGACTGTAGTCCTGATCCTTGCTCTAGAAACATAAATAAAGTCATTTTATTTCTATCAGAATTGAGTGGAATCATTATAATTCTCATTATATATGAATAAACTGAGGTTGGGAGAGGTATATTCTATTTTATCTAAGGACACACAGTAAGTGGTAAAACCAGTATTCACTCAGATTATGTCTGACTTAAATTATCATGTTCTTCTGATACATGGAGATTTGTATTAATTGGCAGTGGTTCCCTAGAGCTCTGAGCTGAAATGGGCTGTAACTTCGCTCCAGCTCGGCAGGGAGAAGTCTAGTGGTGAATCTGTGATGTCTTCTGTGAGTGTGGCAGGTAAAAGTGGCAGTAAACACTTTAGATAATGATTACTCCATCTCTACCAGGTGAAATACCACTAACGGTGGTCTCTGGTGTTGAGAATTCTGGAATCCATTGGGATTCCACCTGCATTTCAAGCAACTTCTTTTGCAGGCAGACTTTCACAGAGGAGCTGGCTCGTTTTGAGATGGCCAGGTGCCTGTACTCTGACCATGTTGCCACATGAGGATGGCTCCCCTGGCCCTATTTTTTACTTGCATTCCTCCACCTCCCTTCTCTGGCTGCCAGTGCCATTTTAGGACTGTTTGCTGATGCAAGATGAAAAAGAAAAACGCTGCTGCTTCTGATACCATATCTCTACCAGCGACATAGTTCAGTCCCAGACCAACTCCTAAAAGCTGGATGGTGGAGAACCTGCTTCCGACTATTTACCCAGAAGGTCTGTACCTCCATCTGCTTTCTGATATTCCCAGCCCAGGTTGATTTAAGAAATTCGTGTGGCTCCCAAAACTGAAATTAGGGGGCAGAGGAGAGGAATGTGAGGAGGGAAAGGCCCCTCCCACTTCTTGGATTTTTGTCACCTCGCCCCCAGTGTTCTTATGAGAAGCCCATGTAATTTTTGAGCTCTCCTTTGGTTTTTCTTTTTGTCATTTAACATTTTTGTTAATCTTTGGTTTATAACGTAAATGCTGAGTCCCTCAGTGTGCTGAGCTTTAGTGGCAAAACTCATAAATGTCACCTCTAGTCTATTGTTTGGACCAAGAGGTCCAAAGGCCTGATTTGAATTTCAAAGCTGAGAAATTTTTCTTTTTTTTTTTTATTATTAGTTAAGGTATTACAAATGTGTCCTCATCCCCCCCTTTAACCCCCAACCTCCCCCCTACACACAAACTCATGCTCCCATCCCCCCGTTGTCCATGTCCATTGGTTTGGCTTATATACATGTATACAAGTCCTTCTGTTGATCTCTTCCCCTTACCCCCGCCCTCCCCTACTTTCCTTCTGGGGATTGATACTTTTATTTCTTCTTCGTGTCTGATCGCAATGGCTAGTACTTCCAGTACTATGTTGAACAGGAGTGGTGAGAGGGGGCATCCCTGTCTTGTTCCTGTTTTTAGGGGGAATGGTTTTAGTTTTTGCCCATTGATTATGATGTTGGCTGTGGGTTTGTCATATATGGCTTTTATTATGTTGAGGTATGATCCCTCAATTCCTATCTTGCTGAGAGTTTTTATCAAGAAAGGGTGTTGGATTTTGTCAAATGCTTTTTCCGCATCAATTGATATGACTATGTGGTTTTTTTCTCTCAATTTGTTTATGTGATGTATCACGTTTATTGATTTGCGGATATTGTACCATCCTTGCATCCCTGGGATAAATCCTACTTGGTCATGGTGTATGGTCTTTTTGATGTAGTGCTGGATCCGATTTGCTAGGATTTTGTTGAGGATTTTGGCATCTATGTTCATGAGGGATATTGGCCTATAATTCTCTTTCATTGTATTGTCTTTATCTGGTTTTGGGATTAGGGTGATGTTGGCTTCATAGAATGAGCTGGGAAGTGTTCCTTCCTCTTGGATCTTTCGACATAGTCTGAGGAGGATAGGTTTTAGGTCTTCCTTGAATGTTTGGTAAAACTCCCCTGTGAAGCCATCTGGCCCCGGGCTTTTGTTTGCTGGAAGCTTTTTGATGACTGCTTCAATTTCCTCCATAGTTATTGGCCTATTGAGATTTTTAGATTCTTCCTGGTTAAGTTTTGGAAGGTTGTATTTATCTAGGAATATGTCCATTTCCTCCAGGTTGTCTAGTGTGTTGGAGTAGAGTTGTTCATAGTATTTTCTAACAATCCTTTGTATTTCTATGGGGTCTGTTGTTATTTCTCCTCTTTCATTTCTGATTTTGTTTATTTGGGTCCTCTCTCTTTGTTTCTTGGTGAGCCTGGCTAGAGGTGTATCAATCTTGTTTATCCTTTCAAAGAACCAGCTCTTGGTTTTGTTGATCTTTTGTACTGTTTTTTTGGTCTCTATGTCGTTTATCTCCGCTCTGATCTTTGTTATTTCCTTCCTTCTGCTTACAGTGGGCTTTTTTTGTTGTTCTCTTTCTAATTCTTCGAGTTATAGAGTTAGGTCATTTATTCTCATTGTTTCTTGTTTCTTGCAGTAGGCTTGTAGAGCTATGAACTTCCCTCTCAAGACTGCTTTTGCTGTGTCCCATAGGTTTTGGATTGTTGTGTTTTCATTGTCATTTGTTGCCATGATGTTTTTTATTTCTTCTTTGATCTCACTGGTGACCCAGTCGTTGTTTAATAGCATGCTATTTAGTCTCCATGTGTTTGATTTTTTTGGATTGTTTTTGTTGTAGTTGATTTCCAGTTTTATGCCTTTGTGGTCTGAGAAGATACTTGATATGATTTCAATTTTCTTGAATTTGAAGAGACTTTGTCTGTGACCCAATATATGGTCTATCTTTGAAGATGACAAATGTGCACCTGAGGAGAATGTATATTCTGTGGCTTTGGGGTGAAATGTTCTGAAGATGTCAATTAATTCCATCTGATCTAGTGAGTCATTTAGGATTGATGTTTCTTTGCTGAGTTTCTGTTTAGAGGATTTGTCCAGTGGCGATAATGGGGTGTTAAGGTCCCCTACTATGATTGTATTGCTGTCAATCTCTCCCTTGATCTTCTCCAGAAGATTTCTTACGTATTTGGGTGCTCCTATATTGGGTGCATATATATTTACCAGAGTTATTTCTTCTTGTTGGACTGCTCCCTTTAGTATTATGAAGTGGCCTTCTTGATCTCTTTTTATGTCCTTCACTTTGAGATCTAATTTGTCAGTTATAAGTATTGCTACCCCGGCTTTTTTTTCACTTCCATTGGCCTGAAAAACCTTTTTCCATCCCTTCACCATCAGTCTGTGTGCGTCTTTTTTTCTGAGGTGGGTTTCCTGTAGACAGCAGATATATGGGTCATGTTTTCTTATCCACTCATTTACCCTATGCCTTTTGACTGGGGAATTTAATCCATTTACATTTAAAGTTATTATTGATAGAAACTTGTTAGTCGCCATTTTTGTTCTTTACCGCTGCGTTCCTTCTTTGTTTCCTGTTTTTTCTATTTACAGCAGACCCTTTAGCATTTCTTGCATTGCTGGTTTGGTTGTAATAAACTCCCGTAGACCATTTTTGTCTGTGAAGCTCCTGATTTGACCCTCAATTTTTATTGATAGCCTCGCTGGGTATAGTATTCTTGGATTCAGACCCTTCCTTTGCATGACTTTGTATATTTCATTCCATTCCCTTCTTGCCTGATGTGTTTCTGTTGAGAAATCGGTCGCTAGTCTGATGGGGGATCCTTTGTAGGTAACTTTCTGTCTCTCTCTGGCTGCTTTTAAGATTCTTGCTTTGTCGTTGGTGTTTGCCAATTTAATTATTATGTGCCTTGGTGTCGGTCTTTTCGGGTTCATTTTGTTTGGGACTCTGTGAGCTTCTTGGATTTATGTGAGTTTTTTCCTCCCTATATCAGGGAAATTTTCTGTTACTATTTTTTCAAACAGGTTTTCTATTCCTTGCTCAGTTTCCTCTCCTTCTGGCACCCCTATTATTCGGATGTTGTTTCGTTTAGCATTGTCCCAGAGTTCTTTTAGGCTCTCTTCCTGCTTTTTAATTTTTTTTCTAGAAGCTGTTCTGTTTGGGTATTTTTTTCTACCTTGTCTTCTAGCTCGCTGATACGGTCCTCTGCTTCTTCTAGTCTACTGTTGATGCTTTCTATTGAGTTCTTTATGGCAGTGATGTCGTTTTTCATTTCTTCTTGGTTTCTCTTCATTTCCTCTTGGTTCTTCTTCATTTCCTCTTGGTTCCTACACATATTGTTGAATTGGTCTTCCATTCTTTTCATCCACCTTATGACCATTACTCTGAATTCTTTCTCTGACAGGTTGCTTGCCTCCATTGCCTCTATTTCGTTTACTTCCTTTTCTGATGATGCCTGTTTTTCTTTCATATTTGGGTTGGTTCTTTGTTTCACCATGATTTCTCTTCTCAAGGTGATTGGTTATGTAGATCTCTCTCTGTTGCGCTGATTCAAGGGCACAAAATACAACACAACAAGGCACAACGTACAAGGCACCGAACTAAATGCATTCACGATATTAATAACCCCAAATAAAGGTGACCCCCCCGAGCGAAGAGAATTAGGGGATAAAGAAGAAAAAAGAGAAAAATATTAGAGAGAAAAATAAAATCAAAAAGGAGTGCCGAAATGAGATTGGGAAAAGGGAGAGAAAAAAAAAACACACAAAAAGACCAAAAACAAACAAACAAACAAACAAAAAAAACAACAACAACAAAAACAAAAAAAAATTAAGAGAATGAAATAGAGGTGGGGAAGAGGCTATTTGTATGGGGAGAGCGAGGGATTGGAAATTAGATATATAAGTAGGGTGAAATTTAGACAGTGGGTAGAAAGAAGGAATAGGTAAAATCCAAAGCAGGAATAGGGTAAGAGAAACAGGACAACAAAAGGGGAAAAGTGAGGAAGAGAGTTTTGGCTTAAGGGTAAATGTGAGATAGAGAGAAATGATGCTAAAGGAACGATGAAAATAGAGTGTAGAACACTAATCCCAAAATAAAATAAAGAAAAATAAAAAAAAATAATAAAAAATAAAATGACCCTTGAAAAAATGGTAAAAGGATAGCAATAATACTGGTTAAAAAATGTAGTAATTAAAAAGGTAAAATCAGGTGATGAAAAAAATAAAAAATAAAAAAAAATAAAATAGGTTCTTAATGAAATGGTGAAAAAAGAATTAAAAATATATATATATAAAAATATTCAGAAGTGAAGGTGCTTCAGATCTTCCACTCTTCTTTTTGGCACGCCTCAGTCCTGCCAGGCATTCAGGGGAGTGTTGAACTTCCCTGCGATACACTGTCCCTCCGTGCAGTAAACCACAGACCTGATTTTAAGGCAGGTTGTATTTTTTTACCAGACTGCCTTTATTTGTGATCGCAAAAGAGACAGTTCGTGGCTCTGCCTCTGGGTGGCAGTGTGTCTGGATTTACCTCCGAGGCTCTAAGTCCTCTCTATCAGTAGGGTTTTGTCCTCTATGGTATTTGGAACTGATTCGGGAAAGACCACTGCCCAGAGCTGGTTCCTTGCCACTGTCCGCTGTTTCCCAGGCTCCCCAAAAAGAACTTTCCCCTACAGGCTCTGCGAATGACCCCAACTGGGGAATCCCATGCGCTGGGTTTAATAATCAAATGCACGGATCTAAGGGGAACTGTAACAAGAGCCTGATAGTTGTGCGAATTCGCAAGTCTCCACCTTCCAGGTCTGCGCACAGTCTCTGCGCGCCCACTCGCCCCTGGCACCAAGCAGCCAGCAGATTGGCAAAGTCCAAGGCTGCTCCTTTACATCCAATCCAGCTATGGGCTCATTTTTCGTGTTCCCTTCTGCCAGCAGCCCTGTGGGGCCCCTTCCCCACTCGCGGGTCACGCTGGTCGCAACGGCTGCGGACTCTGTGGGGCGCCGCCCCGCGCAGCTCGGTCCTCCCTCCAACCCGAACTGCAAACCGCACCTTTAGGGGATGTCCAACCTTTCCGTGAGAAGAAGCAGTGCTCGTCTGAGTTCACGCAGTCACGCTGCTGGAGATCCCTTGTTTCCAGGTTAGTAGCTTGTCTCTGGATGCCGGCAACAACCACCCAAGATGGCGCAGTCTCCGCTGCTTAGCTGGCGCACCAGGAGAGGCTTCAGCCGCAGTCTCCAACCGTCCTTTTTTTTCCCTGGGGGGTTCTCAGTCTTTCCTAGCTGCAGACAATCTCTCAGCTGAAAATCCTCTACCTATTCGGGCTGAATGTTACCCGTTTCAGCTGCTCACCCTTATCTGCTCCAGGACAAGGCACAGGACAGGTCCGCTTATACCTCCGCCATTTTCCGATCCCCCGAGAAATTTTTGTTTTCATTTCCACAACCCTCCCTGCAGCAACGGATGAATTAGCCTCACAACTAATTTAAGGAGGAGAGATTCCACAGACTAATAATGGAATTGCAGTGAATGAAGAACCTATGGTCTGGTACATCTAAAGGTTATTTTGTCACTTTGCTGATGGCTCTGCTCTGACCTGTGGGGTAGGCCCACCTTCCTGAACCATTGCCAGAGCAAGAGTTTATAGTAAAGCAAAAGGTTGACTACACAGCTGAAGTCTGGTCACCAGGGGTCCCAGAGAATATACGTCTGCCTTTTCCAACTCTATAGTTTTCTTCTGTAGTGAAAAGGACTAGACCAGCCGTGGGCAAACTACGGCCCGTGGGCCGGATCCAGCCCGTTTGAAATGAATAAAACTAAAAAAAAAAAAAAAAGACCATACCCTTTTATGTAATGATGTTCACTTTGAATTTATATTAGTTCACACAAACACTCCATCCATGCTTTTGTTCTGGCCCTCCGGTCCAGTTTAAGAACCCATTGTGACCCTCGAGTCAAAAAATTTGCCCACCCCTGGACTAGACAGTACAATAGATTAGGCCATGAGACATTATAACCACCGGCAGCAAGAGCATCAACAGAAAATAATATTTGCCCCATTTTACAAGGAAGAAAATTTTGCATACAGAATTCACTGACTTTATTGCAAAGATAGACAAGTGTCATGTTGTGTTAATTTTCTATTATTGCAGTTACAAATTTTCAAAAGTTTAGTGTTGTAAGCAATAACTATTTATTATCTTATAGTTTTTACTAGAGGCTCAGTGCATGAAATTCATGCACTGGGTGGGGGGTGTCCCTCAGTCCAGCCTGCAACCTCCCCAATCTGGGACCCCTCTCACAATCCAGGTCTGCTGGCTGCCAACCACTTGCCTGCCTGCCTGCCTGCCTGCCTGATTGCCCCTGACCAGTCCCCTGCCAGCCTGATCTACAACTAATCACTCTCCTGCCAACCCAGTTACCCCCAACTGCCCTCCCCTGCTGGCCTAGCTGCTCCTAACTGCTCTCCCCTGCAGTTCTGGTCCTCCCCAACTCCTCTCCCTCCCCTGCAGGCCCGGTCACCCTCAAATGCCCTCCCCTGCTGGCCTGATTGCCCACAACTACCTTCCCTGCCATCCATCTTGTGGTGGCTATCTTTGACCACATGGGGGTGGCCATCTTGTGCAAGAGCATGAGGGTCAATTTGCATATTATCTCTTTATTATATAGGATGGGTCAGAAATCCAAGTAGGCTTAGCTAGGTATTCCATTTAGGATCTAACAAAGCCTAAATTAAAGTGAAGGCTGGCTGGATTCTTAGCTAAAGGCTCTGAGAAAGGATCGATTTACAAATTCATTCAGGTTTCTGACATAATTTGATTATTTTTGGTTGTAGGACTGAGGCCCCTGTTTCCTTGAGATGTTGCCCCTTCATACTCAAGACAGTTAACAGAGGTTTAAATCTTTCTTGTCCTTGGAATCCCTGATTCCTTTGGTCAAATATCTCTATTATTCTCAGTGCTTTGAAGAGCTCACGTGATTACTTTGGGTCTACCAGATAATTCAGAATAATCTCACTATTTTGAGGCCAACGGATCTGTCATTTCAATTACTTTGCAAAGTCCCTTTTGCTATGTAGCATAATGTATTCACAGATGTAACACAAGGGATAAAGATTATGGGACCAAAATTATGCTTTACTCTTTTTTTCCCTTAAAGCAAGAATAATGCATTTTATCATACCTACCTTGCTGAACTGATATAAACATCACAGGAGATAAATAAATAGTGGTAAACACAGTATTTCAAGATTTTAGCACCTATCTTTTATTTCTCATCATTGAAACTAGATTATGATTAGAGCCACTGCTCTTGGTTGGAGAAAAAAGGAAAGAAGAAAAGTCAATGTTTAGAGGAATGTATATTTAGAATTATTTAACTCTAATGAACTTTGAGGATCTTATGAAAAAAGCCATGTGGTGTATGTAAGTGCAAATAGATTGGAAAAATCAGAAGAGAAATTTCTTTCTTCCATGCTTTATAATGCCGAGAGATAAGGCAGCCTTTGCTCTGGAATTTAATCTGTCACACTGTCTTTACAAAGTGACAGGACATGATGGACATGTTGAAAAGACCCAACATAACACGGTGCGTGGTTTGTGGTGTGTGCATAAGCACAGATAATTAGAAAACCCCTGAAAAGGGGCAGTTTGAGTAGAATATAATGGAGAATTATTCAATAGACAAATAAAAGGTAAGAATGAACGCAGCTTTTTAATAAAATAAAGTTAAATTTAATAAATAAATATTTATTTATCATAAAACATTTAATAATATAAACATAATATTAGATGTTCACCCCCAACCTCCAAATTTTATAGTCATCTGTTTGGTATTGAACCTTCATATACGATTAAGGTAGCAAACCTCATACCAAACTATCCCCTTGTTAGAGGAGAATCCGGTGATACAAGGTAATTGAGTTTTGTTCTGATCCTCTTTGGCCTCTCTGAAGAAGCAATTTGTGAATTATTTAGGAAAAAAGGAAAAGGATATTTGCCTTAAGAGAGTGATGCTGTGTGCAAAGAAGAATTTAGTTCAGTGGCGCTGTCTCTTAGAATACATCTGCTTTCCCAGCTTGAAATGAAAATCGAAATGGAAATTTCTATTCATTCTTATGCATTAACAAGATTCCTTCCTTTCACTGGCGTGTTTCATATATCCTAAACTAGACCAACAGCAGATCAAAAACTTTACAGATCATGCTGAGGCCTTTGTTATTAAAACGACAATCTATGACTGGGCCAATAAAGCAGAGTAACCCTATTGTAAATAAACTTGGCATGAACATTTGGGCTTCTCAAGGAAAAACTAAAGAAAATCAAGAGCAGTATAGATTTTAATCTTGCATTTCTGCTGAGTTATACCGCTTTACATTTATACAACTTTTTAAAAGAACAGCAGCTTATAGGCTTGAGAATAGCGGCGAAATGACTAAAATTGCTTTTTTTCCTCTTGTATCTTTTTTGGTTTGAAAGTACTCTTTAATGTTGTGATTAGATAACTTACTATCAGAAAGAATAGAAACTGCCAATATTATCATTGAGCATTGAAACAAATCATAAATATGTCTACAGAACACCATTTTCCAAAGATTACAGATACACTAATTTTTATTAGCCATCAACAATATTGGCATGTATGTGACAGCCAAAGGTTTAGAGTGAAAATGATTTAATAAAGAAATTCAAAACTCATGTAAAAAATGAAATTGCAACCCGGCTGTCTCAGCCTTAGAGAGTTGAGGGGGCAGTATGCACATTTTGTTTTATTTCTAAAGCTTTGATCGGCCTGCCAACATGCATTTGTGCTGTCACTCTGAGGACACCTAGAAGCACTGAAGTGGCAGACAGCTCTTGATTGATGAGTGTTTGCATCCATTTAGATATCTGTTGCATATTTCTCCCCTGACATGTTTAAATGAAAAAAAAAATATCATACAAGAACTTTTACAATTATCTGAGTCAACCCACACCAGAATTCCATCTTGGTTTGCTCTGGGAAAAGGCAGCAAAAGCCACACATGCCCAGGAACACAACAGGTTCCTTGGAGATAGGGAAGATAATGACAGTTCCATAACATTATTAATGTATTCCTGTTGAAGAAAGGGCAACAAAGAATTGAATACCAAAACTAAAAAGTTGTAAAGAAATCAGACTTGGCAAAGAACTTTCTGAAACTGTTTCAAATCATTTCTTTGGCAGGAAGCTATCTTGCTATTTTCCCATTGCAATTTTCATTTGCAAAAGGCAAAGGACCTCAAGATTGAGACTTTAAATTGCAGCATTTGATTCTTTAAATATTAGTAAGCAGTGTTTAGAGACTACAGTGGCCTTGTAATCAAAGGCTCAGCATTCTCATTTCATGAGCCATTATAGGTTTATACCATGTTAAGCTCAGGGTTGGCTCGGGGTGCATGTTGGAGCATACATATTGGCTTCAACTGGGTCTTTTAGTGTGCCACCTGGCTGAATAAAATGCATGAAATATATTCATCCCTTGATTTATCTACCCTATAATAATGGACCAGTTTCCATTAGGGCTTTTTATGTTTCAGCTAAAAGAAAAGCAACTTGAACTAGCTTAAATGACACACCACAAAGAGATGGGTTTTGCTTGTTTGATTTTGGCTTTTATAATCGAAAGATCCAGGAATTGGGTGGAAATCAGGATTGGCTTGCTTTAGTTGCCAGGAGTTGTCACTCTGCATGCATTATGCAGGGTCAGACTGGCTTCTCTCATAGTAAGAGGCACAATTACTCCCATAGGTTTGAACTTTACACTGCCCTCAAACCAATGTCAAGAATTAGACAAAAAGCTGGCTTCTTTCTCCAAATCCATTAGAAAACTTAATTGTTCTAATTGAGTCAGATGTTTCTTGAGCCAATATATAGAGCATGGTTGACAATCACCAAATAGCAAACACAAAATTAAATTAAGGAAATTTTATGGCTTGTAAGTTAAGAATTAGTGTGTTTATGAGCTTAGAATAGAAATTTTTGAGGGAATTGAATTAATTAGTATTAAATGTCTTTCTGGAGGAAATGATATTTTTAAGAGATACTTAAAATAGAGGAAAGAAGAAGTGTGTGAAAACGAAGGAGGAAATTGGAGGTGAGTGTATTGTAACCAATCACTATTACATCGATAGCCTTGCACATGCATCTGTGATACACTTAAAAATCATTATCCTATCAAGCACTTATTCTAAATTTTAAGCTAAGCTCTTTATAAATATTTCATGTGATGATAAAACAGCCCTGTTTAGAATTAGATATTATCTTTATTTAGCAGATGAAGAAACTGGATTTCAGAGAGAGAAGCAACATTTTCAAGGTCATTGGTAGAAATGGTGGACAATAACTTGAATATATCTCTTCTACTTTCAAAGTTCATCATCATAACCACTACATTATTATTGTACTCATGTTTGTTTGTTTTTGTTTGTTTATTTTGTTTTTGCATTATAGGTTGGTCTCTTATTATTGAGAGCTTCCTTTCTGCTTTATTCACTACCATATCCTCAGTGCCTAGAATAGAGCCTGGCTTAGAGTAGATGCTTAATTAACATTCAAACATTGTTAAATTAAGAATTATATGCCTTTGGTCAGAAAATGACATTTAATGATTAGATTACAGCAAGCATGAGTTGGTTGCTATATTAGATGGAGGGATGGAATTTACCATAGGAAAAATAAAATAACTATAATGTGTACTATAATCCTTGAGAGAAAATGCTGGATTTAAAATCTGTCAAATCCTAGCTCGTTTGGCTCAGTGAATAGAGCGTTGGCCGAGGACTGAAGGGTCCCAGGTTTGATTCCAGTAAAGGGAACATGCCTGAATTACAGGCTCAATCCCGAGTATGAGGCTTGCAGGAGGCAGTCAATGATTCTCTCTCATCGTTGATGGTTCTAGCTCTCTCTTCCCCTCCCTTTCTCTCTGAAATCAATAAAAACAATTTTAAAAAATCTGCTACAAACTTTATCAGTAATGTGACTAAGATATAATTTTATGTATCTCTATTTCCTTGTTTTAAAAATTATGGTAATTTACAGTACACATCTTGGTGTCTTATTGTGAGTTGTTGAGATTATTAAATAAGGTAACACATATAGTTCAGTTACCATGCTATTTTCCGAGAGTAAGCACTCACTGAACATTAAATATTAACCCTCCCATTCTCTTAATAGCATTAATAATCTGTATGAATTGAATAAGCATTCCTGAGAAGGATATTTCGGCTTATTTTTACTAAAGAAGTTATTCTCTAGGGACTATCCTCATCAGAAGTCATTTAAAATTCTATCTAATGAGGGCTTTGCCAGTAGCAGCACAGAGAACTTAAAGGACACCTTTGATATCTAAACAGAATATTTTTAATTCTCACTTAGTATAGCCAAGTAGCTGAAATAGATTACCTCATTTTTCAGTTTCTGGAAAGGTGGAAAATACATCTGATTCTGAAGGCTTAATAAAATTTTATTCCCAGTCCAGAAGACTGATCTTATATTCATTACTACTTTAGAAAATTGTTTTTAATCACACTTCATCCCCTGAAATGTTAATGCTCATACCTGACATATGTAGCTACTTATCACATAGAATCTGACAGTATTAGTTGTTGTTTAATGTGTATTAGACTTGTTTCTCTATAAGTTTTGATCGTTACCTAGTCTCATGGTGACAGCATCTTCCCACCTTAAAAAAACTTACACTATAGTTCTGTGGTCGGCAAACTGTGGCTCGCGAACCACATGCAGCTCTTTGTCCCCTTGAGTGTGGCTCTTCCTAAGCCTTAGGAGTACCCTAATTAAGCTAATAACAATGTACCTACCTATATAGTTTAAGTTTAAAAAATTTGGCTCTCAAAAGAAATTTTAATTGTTGTACTGTTGATATTTGGCTCTGTTGACTACTGAGTTTGCTGACCATTGCTATAGTTAATTAATGTGTACACACCCACCCACACACACACACACATTGCTCAAGAGTGATTTTTAAAAACCTGCCTTATATGATACTAGAGGCCTGGTGCACAAAATTCGTGAACAGGGGTGGGATGGTGTCCCTCAGCCTGGCCTGAACCCTCTGCAATCCAGGACCTCTGGCTCCTAATGGCTGACCTGCCTGATTGGCCCTAACTGCTCACCTGCCTGCTTAATCACCCCTGACTGCCTCTGCCTTTACCCCTACTGCAGAGGCTTCCTCTGGAAGGATGTCTGGAATGCTGTCCAGAAGGTCGTTTGGCTGTCTGGTCTAATTAGCATATTACCCTTTTATTATTATAGATTAGAGACCCGGTGCACAAAGATTTGTGCACTTGGGGGAGGAGGGGGGAGAGGTCCCTCAGCCCAGTCTGTGTCCTCTTGCAGTCTGGGACCCCTCAGGGGTTTACCACCTGCTGGCTTAGGCCCGCTCCCCGGGGGAATTGGGCCTAAGCTGGCAATCAGACATCCCTCTGGCAGCCCGGCAGCCCTCGGGGGATGTCCACTTGCCAGTGGGGAGCAGGCCTAAACTGCAGTCGGACATCCTTAGTGCTGCTGAGGAGGCAGGAGTGGCTCCCACCACCACCACTGTACTGGCAGCCATCAGCCTGGCTTATGGCTGAGCAGAGCTCCCCCATGTGGAATGCACTGACCACCAGAGGGCAGCTCCTGCATTGAGCGCTGCCCCCTGGTGGTCAGTGTGTATTATAGTGACCAGTCATTCCCAGTCTTTCTGCTGTTAGGGTCAATTTGCATATTACCCTTTGACTATATAGGATAGAGGCCTGGTGCACAGGTGGAGGCCGGCTGGTTTGCCCTGAAGGGTGTCCCGGATCAGGGTGGGGGTCCCGCTGGGGTGCCTGGCCAGCCTGGGTGAGGGGCTGATGGCTGTTTGCAGCTGGTCACACCCCCTTTAGGGTGGGGGTTCCCACTGGAGTTCCTGGCCAGTCTGGGTGAGGAACTGAGGGCCGTTTTCAGGCTGGCCAATGACTGAAGCTCCCAACCTCTCCTTTTCTTCTTCTTTTTTTTAAAATTCTGGGATTTATTTACCTTCTATAATTGAAACCTTGTTGCCGTCACTGGAGCTGAGAGCTGGGCTCCTGCTCGCTCCAGCTCTGAGGCCACGGCCTGCTGAAAGAAGGTATCTGGGGTTTAGTTCTCTCTTCTGTGGACACTCTCAAAAAACAGCTTTACTAGTAGACACGGCTGATATTTAACTTCCTAGTTTACAAACCGTAGAAAGTGGCACGCACACACACTCAATCTGGATAACTTGATCAGAGTTTATTTTGCAATATGGTGACTACAAAAGTGTGGGAGGAGAGTAGGGGAACTGCAAAGGATAGTGTAGGCGTGAAGAACCTGGAAAGAGAGAAGGTCTATAAAACAGATTCTAGTCAACTGGTGCTAACCTCATAAAAGGGCGTCACGGAAATAAGGAATCTGCCTTCACTCTCCCGCCCTTCTTCTGCCAATCCGTTGCCAGTGTGAAGCTGTCTATTCATATGGTCCACAGAGATCAGTCTACTGGGTTAGGAAAAAATAGATGAAGAAGGGTGGCGAGTAGATCTAAAGGCTCAACAAAAATATTGAACACATTTATCTTTCTGTATAGTTGTGAGAAACAATGAGATCATATGTGTAAATGTGCCTGGTAGACTATAAATTGAAGTAAAGAAATACATCCATTATTTCATGTTATTTGAATGCTTAATAAATCATTGTTAATTCATTCTATCAGTGCAATTTTTAAATGAAACATGCAGTTCTGCAAATTGTACAGCTAAAGAACAAAATTTTAGTTGGAGTTGTATTATATTTTCCAGGAAAGTATGATGGTTCAAATATCTAAATGATTATTTTTTAATTGCTGACTTAAGTAGGCTTACTGTTAATTAAAAACAAACACCAAAAATAAGAATTGCATTTGTCCTGCAAATGTCACCGTCTCTTTCAAGTCTTGTGCATCTACTTTAACAATCTTTTAACTGTGGTAAAATAAGCAAACACATTCATCAAAATTTCAGATAGAAAAAAAAACAACAAAAAAAAACTAGATGAAATGACTCAGAAGTTTACACTTAGAAGTAATTGAAGATCATTAAGTCCTCTATTTCCTACCTACAAATGACAGAAATGAAGTTCAGAAAGGTAAAGTCACTTGTCCAGGGTCATGGAACTATCAGATGGGACCGAGTGTGAAGACACTGAATCCTACATGGAGCTCTTTCCATTACTCTGTCCTCATTCAACTATACACACTGAAGAGTGCTAATTTACTTAGGATGTGGAGAGTGCTATGATTGACTTCTTTTTTTCTCATTGTTTTTATTTTCGGAACACTTAATATATTAGAAAATGAGAGTTGTATGTCACCACATTGACCCCAGAATTGGTTCATCTTATTTGACAGTCAAGACAGGGGTTCCACCTTGTTGTGCTTACATCACATGTTTCTAATATTATATCCTCAGACAGAAATGACCATCCCATCAAGATGAGAATGCACATCTTGCTAGAATCTGTAAACAACTCAATATCATTTAACCATCTGGTTATCAAATGCTATCTATTCCTTTTTTAATCATTTAATAAACATATATTTACATCCTTTTGAATCCATGGGGATAAATATGATATAGTCTCTGACCTCAAATAGTCTAGTGGAGAAGACAAAGAAGAAAACTGATAAAACCACAGAGATACATTTCATTTGAGGAGAAACCAATGGGTCTCATGATAACACTGACTATGTACTAGTCTGTTCTTAAAGTCTCAAGTGTATTAGCTCAGTTAATATTTACGCATATCTGAGAGATAGGTATTGTTTTCCTCATACTTCAGCTAATACAATTAAACCCAAATAGATTAAGTAAACTTATCAAGGTGTATATAGTTGTATCTACACTAATAAAAGAGAAAAATGGTAATTGGCGTACGGCGATACCGTTTTCATTGGCTAATCAGGGCTATATGCAAATTAACTGCCAACTAAGATTGGCAGTTAACTGCCAACAAGATGGCGGCTAATTTGCATATGTGGGCACAATGCAGGGAGGTGAAAGGGAAAGCAGGAAGAAGCCCCCTGCCACTGACAGTGATCGGAAACCCAGGGGGGAGCTAAGAGCTGGGGGGCAGGGCAAAGGCGGCCCTGGGGCCACCTTTGCCTTGCCCCCCAGCCATGATCAGAGAATCAGGCGCCTTTGCCGCCCTGGCTAGTGATAGCAGGAAGTAGGGGTGGAGCCAGCGATGGGAGCTGGGCACGGTCGAAGCTGGCAGTCCCAGGAGCTAGGGGTCCCTTGCCTGGGCCTAAAGCGAAGCCCACGATCGAGGCGCCCCCCGCTGCCACTGCAGGTCCCCGCTGCCCGGGCCGGACGCCTAGGCCAGAGGCATTAGGCCTGGGCAGGGGTGGAGCCTGCAACCACGGGGAGCTGGGGGTCCCCTGCCCAGGCCTGACACCTCTGCCGGAGGCCTCAGGCCTGGTCAAGGGGCCGATCCGGTGATTGGTGATCGGAGGGTGATGAGGGTCAACTCCTCTGGCTGAGGCATCAGGCCTGGGTGGGGGGCGGAGCCGGGGATTGGGGGGATATGATGGTCCCCTTGCCCAGGCCTGAAGCCTGGGCCAGAGGCCTCAGGCCTGGGCGGGGGCCAGAGCCAGTGATGGGGGGAGATAGGGGTCCTCTGTCCAAGCCTGACACCTCTGGCGGAGGCGTCAGGCCTGGGCAAGGGGCCGATCAGGCGATTGGAGGGTGATGGGGGTCAACGCCTGAGGGCTCCCAGTATGTGAGAGGGGGCAGGCTGGGCTGAGGGACACTCTCCCCCACACACACACCCAGTGCACGAATTTCGTGCACCGGGCCCCTAGTAGTTATATAATCGAGGCTTAAATGTCACTGACTGAAAAATCCAAACTCCATATTCCTTCTATGCAATCAGAGTACTTTGTTTATACTATTATGCCATTCACAAGATTCTAGAAAAACATGGTTGTTTTTTTGCATGTGCCATTTTTCCTGCCCCCTCAGATTTTAGCCCCTCAGAGAATGGAACTGTATGTATGTTTCTGGGACTTATCCACAGTATCGAGCATCATATTTTGGAAACAGGTGCTTTAGAAACAAATTAAGGAGTCCATGAACACTTCTTCCTATAAACCTGTAACTAAAGAAAATGTATAAATGATATCAAACATAGAGAATTAGACAAACACACTGGGTGAAATTTTACAAACACATTTTGAAATTGCAAGACGTAGGCTCTTATAGTAATGTCGAATGATCTCAATGCTCAAAGAATAATCCTGTTCTATTGTTAAGTCAAATAGGATGTCTAATTAGCTAAGCACAGATTTTCTTTTTTTCCTCCCCCAGAAACCCATTCAATTTTTAAAATATTCAAAATTCCTAAACGAAACAATTTTAATCATCTATCTGTAAGTTGGTAGCACTATAGGAAATTGACAGCCTGGCATCAGAGTTAAACACCCTTTTAATTCTTCTTGCTCCTAATTTGTATCATTAACTTATCTTCGTCTGTCAAAGTAATCAAAGCCATCAGTGGGGGAGAAAAGGTGACTTGTACATACGAGTATCATGTATTTATTAATATGACTATTTAAATCATATAGGTAGAGCTTATTTGCAAGGAGTACAGTTGCTGACCATGTATATATTAGTGCCATTCCACCATAGCAAACATCCCATGCTCAAGTGGGCAAGCTGGAACCGGCACTAAGATCTGTTATAGCTCTGAGTAATGTGTGTTCATGCACTATGAGGGCATGCGTGTGTGGCCTCTGTGCACGGCATAAGCAAGCAAGTGCAATCGAATCAAAGCATCAAAGCACCTGGGATAACATCTCTTCTTTTAATAATAAAAGGAGTCTGAATAATAGGAGACCTTGTAGGCACATTATCTAGAATAAAACAAACAATAACTTTCACCCTGAGCATGCATACGTGGTGCACCTTCATTGTGGACATGAGATGTTTTTCTCTTACTTAGTGTCTTTCTCAGCCCGTTACCTTCCAGGGGCTACTATTTGGGGCTGTTGAAGAGGTTTTCTCTGCAGCAGCAGGCGGAGGACTTTGGACATCTACCTGCCTTACAATCCTCGGCTTCTCATGGCACATGTGCGATTTTAGGCCACCGTCTCAAACCTTCCAATATCCCAGACTGGTTTTGGTCAGTGCCACTATGTAGAACCGTATGATAAATTTAAAGAAACTAGCATTTGCTGTTGGGTCTCTAGTATGGACTTCCTTCCCCTCTCTCTCTCTCTCTTGTCTATTGCCTGATTCCCAGCAAAAGACAATTATACATATGCATGTATATGTGTGTGCACTATATATATGAAAATATAGAGTCATATTCACAGATGAGAAACACACACTCATCCATTTAGAATTCCCTAGGAAGAAGAGCTCAGTTTAATAGAATGCGGTGTTTTATTTTTAGTTTTGAGAAAGTATTCATTAAGGGTAAAACAGGAAAGACGATCAAAGCACATGAAAGAGAAACTGCATTCTTTGTACTTTCCTTGTTGTCTTGCCTGAAATGTAGTCCTCTTCACCTATTGCCCCGCTGGATTCACGAACCTCCAATTTTCTTCTCCCTGTTGTGCTAATCTCAAAAAAATGTGCCTAGAAACCAAAGGATGAAGTTGCCTGTGACTTATGTATGTTTGGAATAGGAATCACTGCCTGAGTTTTCTCAGATACTTTTGAAATATTTTTCACCCCCAAGGAAAGGGGAGCGTTTTTTCCTGTTTCTCAGCCCCCTCTCCCTGCTTTTCCCTGTCAATTCCGAAGCTGCCTGAAACAGGCACTAGGAAAACACTGGGTGGCAGTCCCTCTCCCTTGCAGCCACCAACCCCGGAATGGACTGGCATCCGGCGTGCCCCAGCTATGTAACAGCATATTATTTCCCTGGGTTTGCTGCTGCACAGAAATTCTAAATTCCCCCGAAGCCCAGCGTTCTGCAGAGACAGGGCAGTGCAGAGCAGCGCAGCAGAAACACAGACTCTCCTAAAAGCATGCATCGCAACGCAAAACGGTGAGATTTCCTAGGTCAGCCAAAGCAGGGAAACTGGAAGTGAAAAATGTCCTGTGCAGTGATCCAGGCCATGGGACTAACGCGCAAAACTCCCAAGCGTTGTTTTCAGTAACCTCACCCGCGATTTTCTGAGTGCAGATGCTTATCTTGTGATCTGGTATCGTCTCTCTTCCATGTCCTTTCTGTGCGCTGCCATTATTTATATGAGTTTCCTGTAAGCAAAGCATCTGTAAGCTCTAGCATCTGGAGTCTCTGCCATACTGTTTCTTCCCGTTTACCCTAACCCCCCTCCCACTCCCCATTACAGGCAGGGGTTTGCGCTGTGGAGCTCCTGGTATGCGCAGTCCAAGTGCCCGCTGGGACCCTCAATCCCAGCACAGGGCTCGGATGCGCTCTGTTCTAAATTCCTGAGCACTGCTGGGTGGCAAATAAAGATTTTTTGACATTAATTTTAAAGGTTAGTAAAAATGACAATGCAAGACATTCAGAAGGTAATTAAGTAGGCAATGTGTAGCAGTATGACCACTGTAAGGAAAAAAAAAAGAGAGAAAAATCCCATATGCTATATTTGATACAAGATATTTATTTAAAATAGCTAACACTATTTAAAGATCCTGAGTTTCCACCAGGAAGAATCAGGTGGTTTGACTAGGTTGCATGAAATGTTGTACTAAATGGAAGTTATCTGTATTTCTCTAGAGATCTTGTATTTATTTTTTATTGTTAAGACTATACCACTAATAGTCTAAAAGTAAAAATAAGCAAACAAATAAAAACAATAAAAAAATCAATAATTTATAAAACGTAAGGGCAAGTTTTCTAACCAAACAAATTCACAACAGAGTTCCATGTCCTTTCAAAGTATTTTTTTTTATCAAGAGCACATAAAGAGTTTATAGGAGTAAAATATTTTCAATATTAAGTATAGCAAAAATAAATTAAGAAAATGAATTAATAAAGTATAGGCTCCAAAATGATGGGTAACAGCCAGAAAGGACTATATAAATTTATTATTCAAGTAATTTTTAAAACAATAAGAATGTATAAGTCCTTTTTACACAAATACTTCTTGTATTCTATGTCACTGATTTTGTTGTGGGTCCTGGAGATTCAGGAGTGCACAGAGAGACAGAGCCATGCTCATGGGGCTTATACCTCACAGAGCAAGCACCTGCCTCTAGCTCTACATTAGGAATAATTTAAATCCTAAACTATCTAGTACGTTATCTTAGTCATTGGAGGTGCTCACATTTTGTTGTAAAAATAAATCAAATGTGCACTTCAGTGGCACATATACTAAAACTACAATGATGCAGGGATTAGCATGGACCCTGCACAAGGATGACCAAAAAATTAAAAATAACTAAAAACAAGTCAATGCCTTTGACAAAGAGATGCTTGCTTGTAAAATGCAGTATGCCTGAATATACAATAAACAGCCAACATATTTTTTAGTTGCATACTTAATTATAAAGAAAAAGTACATTCAGGTCTGTATTGTGATATTAATTACAATGTGTAATATTTTGATAGCATATTTCTAAAGACATTAATACTTTGCTTATTCTGTTGCCTATAATTTAACTGAAATATTAATAATACTATACACAGAAGTGGTAACATTTTACTTTTACCAGAAATCCAGTATTGAAGTTTTTATATATAAAGTGGAAAATCTTGTCCATGTGAGTCATACATTGTGCCTGTGACTCTAATGCCTTTAACAAGACAGCCTAATGGCCCATTATTGTTTTTAACATGCCACCTTAAAATAACCTTTCGGCAAATTTTCTGACATATTCTATCTCAGCCTCCATTTATTTTATTTATATTGACCCTGGTCCCTTTAAAATAGCTGGTTTTTGAGAAACATTGGTTTAAGCACAGCATTTCTGCAAAGACTTTTGGATTCTTCCAGTAATTCCATGTTGAGGCTGCTTAGTTTTATGGGTAGCAATCTGCTCTTCTTTTGGAATCTGTCAGAATCAGGAAAATACACATTAATCATTTACTATAGGAGCCTGAATGGCTCCCAATGTCCCCTATTTCAAGATGACAATTGGACACTTATCAGAAATTACCCAGATCCTCACAAGGGAGGAGGTGGCTTTGCGGTGTTAACCAAAGCCTGCACCTCCTCCTCAGATGGTGTGCTTAGAGAACCCAGGATGAACCTATGCGGGTTGTCATGTGAATACCTGCAGGGCTGCAGTATTTTTGTTCTTTGTTTATCGATGTACTAAAGGGACTGTTTCACTTCCAGACTGAATCTAAACCCTGAAGCAGCTCCAAAGGAGCAATGCAGCTTTTGAAAAGCCTTTGGGTCCGGTGCAGTACCCCCTGCAAAAGACCGCCTGAGACTGAAGTTAGGGGTAGTGGTGGAGGAGTCAGGAAGATGATGGTTCTAACCTGGACAAGTAGCCTTGTGGGAATTCAAGGAGAGATGTAGTTGTTGGTTAGTCCTTCCACGATGTGAAAACACCTTTTTGACTGTTGGACATTGTGTGAAAATGTGTGGTCCCAGGAAATCATTAAACAGAAGACTCCTGGAATCATTTTCACCAACTGAAGTCTTTACATTGCTGTTACCCTTGAGACTTGTCTTCTCTAACATTCTGGCCTAGGTTCAGAGCCTTTTCATTCCTCTTTCCTTCTTAGCAGACAGGATTGCTGGTCAGGAAAAAACACTTCCACATTGCTCTTGGGAATGCAAAACCCAGAGCCAGCTACTGAGAATGCAAATTATTATTTTTTAAAAAATATATGATAACTGAATCATTCTTTCTCAGCCTACAAGCCAGGCAAAACACCCAAGAGAAATGCACACGTTATTTCTAAATCCTAGATTATTCTGTCTCTCAAAATATACTATTTTGATCCTTCAAATTTGGACTCATGTCATCTCCAGATTACTAGATCATTTATAGGGTAACTCCTCTCCACATGCCCAGATGGATATTTCAGTTTGAAAGGGAGAAAAGACAGTCTTACATATATTAATTTCATTTTATTCACATTTCATTTACACTTATTTTATTCTATTCAAATAAAAATTTAAAACTGGGAAATAAAGATTTAACATGTACTAAAAATAAATTACAATATGAAATAGTAATCAAATGTCAGACTAAAATATTAAATTAAAATATCTTTACACATGAGCATTTTTGAAATGTGAATTCAATATTGTTGTCAAACATGTACAGACTTCATTAAAAACAAAAGTTATAGAAGACAATGACACTTTGTGCTTTGAAAACTTCCTTTGGATAACTTTTAAATAATTTTTTCAATTAAAAAAGATAAAAAAGATCAAAGAGCACTTTAAATGTTACATCCAAGGAGTTTATTCAACTCCAACATACAATAGATCCTCAAAATGTTATTGAATAAATAAATGAATAAATAATTGGATAAATGAAATAATGAATACATAAATTAAATATAAGTAAATAAATACACAAATGCATTTGTAAGATTTTTTCATCTATCTATCTATCTATCTATCTATCTATCTATCTATCATCTATAATGTGTCTATGACTCCAGTTAAGAAGCACTTGACAGAATGTGGAATCTCAGAGAGAAGAAGGAGATGGGTGGGTGGGTGGAAAAGGATCAACCAAAGAACTTGTATACATATATGCATGACCCATGGACACAGACAATAGGATGGGGAAGGCCTGTGATGGGGGTAGGGGCTGGCTAGAAGGGGTCAATAAGCGGAGGGGGGGGACGGGGGGAAAGGGACATATAATGAATAAGTAATACTTTCAACAGTAAATATTTATTTTTTTAAAAATCAAAAGAAAAAAGAAGCACTTGTTCCAAAACAAACAGAAAACAAAAAAATAAATCAATTAACACACACACAAATAAAGCAGCACGTGTCCCAAAATATAAAGTTCTTTCCTGTTTCATCAGTTCTGCTCATTTGCCTTCACTATAATTACCTATCCACTATAATTTACCTGGCAAGGTGCTGTTAAAACCATTCTTGATTCTTCAGGCCAGACATTATTTCTTTCTTCTCAAAACTCCAAGGCACTTTGACCATAGGAAAATCCTGGTGTCTGCATCAGTAATTCATGGCTTTGACCATCACTGTAAGTCTGATCCCTTACTAATGCTGGTTTGAAGTTACTGAATTATGCTTTAACCACAGGTTCTTCATCATTACAATGGAGCCATTAAGTGATAATTCACAGGATTGTTGGATAGATAATGTATGTAGAGCAGCTAGAATAGCCCCTAGCCAGGTAAAGGCTCTGGACTTACTAGTATGAGTTCTCCCTCCAGGCTTTCTGTTTATATGTTTTCTTAACGGCACTGGATAGTTTTTAAGAGTGAGTAAATCGGAATCTTTTTATGCCTGGTAGTATGAGACAGTGCCACGTAGTTAACAGTTGTTTAATAAACAGGAGACAGTGTGAATAGAAATTCATCATAATGAAATTTTACAACAACTTTTAAATATCCTCTTGGGAGACATACATACAATGGGGTATTTCCAGGAATATACACACTTTTCTCTTTACAGATGCCTCTGTATCTCTAAAATAACAGGAAATGTTTGCTAATGCTCTGGGGAGCAAAGCAGTAATCCTGATAAAATGTACATTAGGGATTTTCTAGTTGATCACCTACCCACTTGGTCAGGCAATGGTTAGAACTACAGAAGAGACAAGAACAAGACAGAAATCAGTGAAAGAGGTTAGGCAATTTATCAAAATTATGAACTAGCTTATATTTTAAGAAATTTAATTTCTTAAGAGGGAGTTTTTCTTATTGGTAAATGATTGCATTGGTTTTGCTAATTGGCTAAAAATTGCCTTCTTGGTCAAGGTGAGAAGGTGTTTTGGGGGAAATTACTGTGGGGCTTTTTTTCGGGGGGTGGGGTGGTGGAATGGGGGAATAGGTATTTCCTTTAAGGCAAGCAAGCAAACCAAGAAATCCCTGAGCAGCTAAGAAAGATTTGTCTACTAAAATAAATTCTTTTTAATTACACAACTGATAGGAACATTTCAGATTAAAGCAAGCCACTGGAACCTTATAAATGTATTTTTTTAAAGTGAGGGTTAATACAATGTAATACTCTGATCATCCCAAGGTAAAAAAATATAGCTTGTTTTTTTCAGGATTTTATTTGACATAATCAAAGGCATTTACCTGGCTAAAATGGGCTGAGTAACAACTTTAGAGAACAAACCACGCTTTGTTGGAATGGATATGAGTATATTTGAAAGAAAAAAAAATGACCTTCTCTCAAATCATTAGAGAAACTAACTACAAACTAAATTGAAAAATAATTGCAAGGCCTGGCTTCCACATTTAATCAGGTGGCAGCTATCGGGGTCTCAGCTAACAGACTCTAAATGAATTCTCTAACATTATTAGAGATTGTGCATCACATTGCACAAAGCAAGCTGAAAATAACAGCAATGTGTAAATCTCATTGTCATGAGGCCTGCTGCTGAGAATTTATTTTGCATCATATCCTCACCAATAAAAAAATCTCAAACCAAAAACCAGATCAATAGAACTGTCACTGAGTCATCCACACTTCCTAACCCTGGCCCCTTCCCACAGATGCAGCACCTGCTGTTGTTTCTGGTTTTGTACTCTCGCTTGCCTAGGGAGTGATGGTATTTACTAGAAATTGTAGGAATCTGAGCAGGGTCTGACAGTGTCACAGAGGTCAATGTATCTTGCACCCGTCAGTAAAGAGTACTGCCAAGGAAATGTTCTTAATTCACAATGGACAGATTATGACATTGAAACATGAGCACAGAAGCTGTGTAGGAGGAGGAGGGAGAAGAAATAAAGAGTAGAGAGAAGAAGAAAGTGGCAGATATAATTTTTTCTTTTTCTTTTTCTTAGTGGTACTGGGTTTTGATAAAGCACTAATGATCTGAATGTTTTTAGTCATGATTTTTTAAAGACAATGTTTAAACTCTGGCTCAAGGAAAGATGTTACTTTGAATTCTGGAATAAGGAAGATGCCATTATTTTCAATGGTATTCTTTTTCACTTTTATTTCTTCCTCCCTCCACCTTCCTTCCTTTTTTCTTTTCCTTCCTTCCTTCCTTCCTTCCTTCCTTCCTTCCTTCCTTCCTTCCTTCCTTCCTCCCTCAAATTATATAATCACTGAAACATTTGGCTAAATCATTTTGAAAGAGAATATTTCATTATGTATGTATGTGTGTGTGTGTGTGTGTGTGTGTGTGCAGGGGCGTGGGCACAATTTAAGTAACATTTCCTAACTTATGTCTGCCAGTTTTTAATCCTTCCTCTGAGTATTTTTATTGTCAGAAATGTCCTAGTATCATTTTTACCTAAGTGAAATACTTTAAATATTCAAAACTTATAGAAACATATATACTTATAATACTTTTTCATGCCTTAGTACTTGAGAGGTTTATATGTTCTTATATGTAACTAGAAAAAAACGAAAATGTTGATTACATCAACTCTTTTCTTATAATAATTAAAATAAATTGCGTTTAGTAGAAACAGCACACATTTAGCCTTTTGACAATGGCAGGAAAATTGGTTTACCCTTATTTTAGTAAGCAAAATCTTGTTACAACAGAGATTTGTAAAATAACAGCAAAATCTGAATCTCTAATTTAACGACTGGCAAGAGTTGTTTTATATGTATTGGGTCTAGATTAGATAAATCTAAATTATAAAATGATTTGATGCATAAAATATTTAGGAGGTTATTGTGCTTCAGAAATAAATCATTTAAGCTAGTGCTATTTTCAACACATCTTACAGTCTACAACATTTCAAGGATGTGAAAATGACTTGATATGTTCAAAAACTGGCCTTCAATGAGAAAAAAAATCATAAACAATTTTAAGTGCACAGCTATTAACTGGCTGATTTCTGATCCCTGACACAGGATGTCATCCTCAACCCAGTGTCTGGCTGCTCAGCATCCTGTGGGAACTGCAGACTTCCCAAGATTCCTCTTTACAAATAACAATCAGTTTTGATAGAGGAGACACAAGGAAAGCGTGCTAAATCTTTCACATCATTACCAGCCTCATTGTTTTGCAAATCAGTAGCATAAAGTAGAACACGTGCAGGAATCCTCTTACAGGTTTCTGAATGCTAGGGATTTCAGCTATGTGAATCCTTGTTGATTAGCAGTAAATGAATAAGCCACATGACAAATCATTACCTTTACCAGCTGAGTGGCTGGCTTAAATTAAAGAGTGCAGGTTATTGTTTGAATTCATCAAGATTTGTCCATCTCAAATGATGAGCCTTTCCCTATTCATATGTCAGGCCATCATTATCGTGACGTCTGCTACATCGGATCACCAGCTCACTTGAATAGCTCATAACAGCATTTTGAAAGTATCCTATTTATAGTAGAGATATGTAGAGGAATCCAAAATACTGTCTGCTTTAACAGGCTAACCCTCTTTGGCAAGAAATTCTGCTCAGGAGGCTTTTATTTCTGAAGTGATCAAGTCCCAGCGCTGAGTGCCACATAATGGGATAAAAGGTGATTTATCTGTATTTTAACCAGCTGTATTGCCCCCACCCCACCCCCACCCTTTGTAATTTGCTTTTACAAATGCACTTACTCATTTTCTTCAGTAGGTGACTAAGTTGATCATATTTCACTTATAGATATTTAATATTTGTTTCCTTGTAATAATTTTTCAGTACTATTTCCCACAATTGTCAAAATCTTGAGTTGTTTATTTGAATCCTGATCTATTGCTCTAATAATGAGAAGCTGTAATTATAGAGCTCAGTGAACTAGGGAGCAGAGAGCTTGCATCCCAATATCACTGCCAGTAGCAAGCCATGTGAGGAGTGCTAGTAACTTCTTTAAAATGCACTCCCTAGTTCCCCTGTTTGAACAGGTACTGCTATCTTCCTTTAGAGGGCTTGCAGCAAGCTCTGGAGTAAGAAACTCCTCATCCTTGTTTGTACTTTAAAAAAATTGAGCTTTATCTCCATGTAAGCAGAGAAGTCACCTGAAGCTTACAGCCCTGAAGTTGCTAAGACTGCACCTTCTCACTCAACTAAAAGAGCAGCACAGAACGCTGAGCCAGCAGGGACCCTCACCCTCAGTCGTTCCTGTGGGCAGTAAGATGCCCCCGCACACTCCAACACGTTTGTTTGTTACGCACATCCCAGCAATATTAGTGACAGAGGGCACACAAGGAAAGAAACTGTTTCCCCTCCTACTTCCCATCTGTCGTGGAAAACACACAGGTTTTTCCACCACAGGTTTTGAACAACCTTATGTCCTTGGAGCACAGACTCAAACTGCGTGGTAATACCAGTGTGAACCTTCCTCCTACTCCTCAACCCACAAAGCTATTTTAAGGCTGTACTCTGAGAATAGCCTTCACCATCATGCTGCTGGAACATAAGCCACCACGTAAAACAGCAATGGCGTGAGGCTGACTAATCATGGTGAACAGGCTGGTAAATAACTCCTCTTCAGATCAGTTGTGCCCACAAGCCTTGCCCTAGATGTACTCACTAATCTTTCAGAGCTAAATGGTACAAAACAACTCCTTACCAAGGCAATGCCTAATTTTATTATTTTTTTTACTTACCACATTTAATGTTTTCACTAAATATTTGCTGATTTTGCTACAAAAAATTTTATATTATTTGTTAACCTATTGCCTCATCCATGGACTCAGTGATTAGTAATTACACATGAGGAGTAAAAATGACTTAAAAGATTAGACATAACTAAGGAAGAACATTGAGGAAATAGCTAATTCAGTAATAAAGCTGAATTAAAATTCAGGTCTCTCTCCCTCTCTCTCTCTCTCTCTTTCTCTCTTGAATGCACAGTGACTTAAACATGGTGTGTCATGTGAGACAAATTAGATGGGGGCTCAAATTACATAGCCATGAATCCAAAAGCATAGATTCTATTCTTGGCTTAATCACAGATAATTTGTGGAATTTTTTCTAAATTATTTTTAACAATTTCTCCATACTAAAATGCACTCAATATTAATTTAACTGTCATTCGTTTAACAACAACATTTGTTAGCAACCAATTCTATGGAAAGTTCAGGAAAACAAGGATAAAGTCCTATGGGTCTTACTATTTGTTTTGTTCTAGTACATTTTTAGTATCAATTAATTGACTATACAAAAAGGATAATGCCTGAATTAAAGCATGGGACACATAACTTCCAATGGCTATAATGTGCAACTTATGATGTTTTAATAATTACAGTTAAAATTTTAGATGGTCAAGTAGGTGACAAGATTCTACATATAACAATTATTTTACAATTAAAATGTTTTACTATAAAACTTGAAATTAATTGTAGTCATGAAGACACCATAGATGAGAACGAGTACACGGCACCCCCTACTGACTTCGCTGGAGACAAAGACTTGAAGAATGAGGACATTGGTGATTCTGTTGCACATAATATCAGCTTATTTAAGCACTCAAGGGAAAGAGGGCAAACTTCACTTTTCCACAGGCTGAACTGATATTAATATTGTAACTTCTGACAAGAGAATTAGAATAATAATGGTTTCCAAGGTGGCTCTTATCTGAAAAACTAACTCTTCAAAGCTAAAATTTATGCCTCTACTTAAGCTTCTTGAATCTTACCTTTTCATAGTTAGCTCTTCATAATCTTTTATAATTAATTTCTCATAACAAACCCTTCATAAGTAAAAGATATGATTATTGCCTTTCACTTAATTTTTCTTATATCCATTCACTCAGTGCTAACTGGAATTCTCTCCTTGTAGTTATGTCTGTGGATATTTAAATTCTTACCTCAAAGTTCTCTTGAAATACTGTTAATTACAAGGTGATAATGAAAATTCACCAATGGAGACCATCTCAATTATATAAAATTGAGTCTATATTAATATATCAATGGATTATATGTCAGATCTTAATTTTAAGATCTTTCCTATATATTTATAGAGAACTTGAACTTATGTGAAATACAGAAAAATATTAGTTGTGGAAAATTAAATGAAGAAATAAATGGAGATCAATATGTGGAGATCTAACAGTGGTAGCCTTGATGTAATTTTTTTTAATTATTATTCAGTACTGGAAAAAGACAATGACATTTTTCAATGACAAGCTTCCTTTTATCCACATTTGGAGTCGGGATCATTTGTATCTCAATGTCATTCATCTTTTTCTTTTACCATGTGCATTACTATACTAATGAGGAATATGGATCAATTCTCAGTAATAGTTTGGAAATTTAGAAACCCTCATGGTTTATTTGAGTTTATACTATATAAACTTATATTCTCCAAAGAACTTGTACTGTTAATGGAATTTATCAGGTATTGTTTGTAAAAGATATGAATAATAATAGTCCATCTGGTATATTTACCAGAGGAATCATACAAATTAATGTTGGCCTGGATGTAATCCATTTAGGATGACTCATGAGAATCATAAAAATGATCTCTCGCTCTCCTTTTAAATACTTACCTAGCAAGTATTTGTCTACTAGATTTCTTCATGCTTTTAAAATATGTTTTTTATTGATTTTTTAGAGATTAAAGAAGGGAGAGGGAGAGAGAGAAAGAAGTATCAATATTACCAGAATCACCCTGGGGACCAAATCCACAACCTGGGCATGTGCCCTGACTGGGGAATCGAACCTGTGACCAGGATGATGCTCACCCAACTGAGCCACATCAGTCAGTGCTTATTTTTATTCTTTTTAAACGTTCACTTTATGGTTCTTTAACTTTGTAAAATGCTTTGTGTCTCTCTGGAAAAATACTTAAAACATCAACAGGACCTCCAGATCAACAGTAATGTTAAACTTATAGTTATAAAGACCTAAGCTTAACCTGTATTTATGGGAGAGAAAAGAAAGTAAGAGCATGTAATGATTCATCAAGTATAATAACATCAGAAAAATTAAACCTAATATTTACTGAGTGCTTACAAACTACTTATGAAATATCCTTTTTATTTCTGCAGTTTCTCTTTGACACATACACTTGAATTAACCCTGTTTTACAATTGAGGAAACAGAGTCCAAAAATGTATAAAAACCACGCTGAGGTCACACATGCAGGACATTACAGAAGTAATGCCAGTATTCAAACCCTGGTCTGTTTTAAAACAAACATATGCCCTTATTCACTGTGAAATATGGGTTTGTGCATGGGCTGATGGAAAGCAAACCTAGATAATAAAGTGGTATCAAATGCCAACATTTTGATATTAAATACACTCTCTAAAAATCAATGGAAAGAATATCCCTGGATTAGTATTAAGAAAAAAGAATTATCATTAGCCTTTGTTGAAGGTTCTACTTAATAATATGAAAATATATAATCATATTTGAATGTCAATATGAAAAAAAGCCTGGGTTTAGGGATCCATATAAAATAAAGGTACAGTAAAATAGTGTTTCAAAAATGTAAATATTACAAGTTCTTTCCTTTTTACAAATTTTTATCTTTTCCTACTATCAATTTGATATTTTCAAAATTCCCCCCTAAAAGGAACATAGATTCTAATATATCTAAATGTAGATTGGCCTTTGTTGATTAAAATGAATTATTCCAAGGTTAATGTCTATAGACCATAATGACTTCTTGTTTTTCTATTTCCATATAATATTCAAAATCATGGTTTAATATTTCTATTCACCCTAACTTCACCCCTCTTGTTTTTAAGTCTATATACTAATGACAAAGAAATAATTTAAAACTTATTTTCAGAGGATTCAAACTTCAAGAAAGTATAAAGAACCAATAATGATATATTTACCAAAAGTATATTAGTTTGCTTTTAAGGACATTTAGATAGTTGAATTTGATACTTTTAATCTGCTTCTTTTAGCATGGTTTGGACAACACTAAGTTCTTACTTCCTTAGGCACTGCCGATATGAATTTTCAGTGTACTGAGACATACTCACAATAAAGCAGATTTAGAATCTATAGTTTTCAACACATAGTCATGCACCCCTCTCTTACAAAATCTACAAGTTCAACCGAGATTATTTGTAAACGCTGATCTCGACTCAGTGACTCAGGAACTCATTGCTGGGTCCGTGCTGTGGCACCCAGCTATTAGAATCATTGACTAATACAACTTTCAAGGTTTAAGAAAATTAAAATATATAATCAGATTTTAATGTCAATATGAAAAAGAGCCTGGGTTTAGGGATCCATATAAAATAAAGGTACAGTAAAATAGTGTGTGTTTTTTTTACATGATACAATCCTCTTGTGTTACAGATGAGGAACTTGGAGTTCTCATAAAAGAAAAAACTAGTAAAACGTATTTGTGACCTTAATCTTAAAACAGTTTAAAAACTGATATCACATAAATGTGTCAAACAGTGATGTTGAACATTTAGTATGTGTAAGGCACTGAAGTATTCGATTAAACTAATGCAAGTATTAATGATTAAAATTGAATAGAATGTGATTTTCAGGAAAAAATAAAAAATCTCTAAGAACATTTATAGTTCTCAAGAATAGAGTACACACACACAAAAAAATAACTTTTGTGTGTGTGATTTTGCTACCTATAATGTTGGTATATAGTAAAGCTAGGAGTGATGAGAGGTGAAAAAGCCAAGGCATTTTTTTAGATGAATCAGTGAAAATTGAAGATCTAAAAAAGTAACTTAAATGTTCAATCAAATACTTTACCCAAAGGACAGGAGTATCTATCATGTTATAAATGAAGGGAAAAAAGTGACATGTTGAATCAGGAAGAAAGGAACTTTTTATTAAAAGAGCTTTAACTATTTCATGCCACTCTAACCCTTTATGCCTAATACAACATTGAGAGTAAGTCCTGAGATATGAATAAATTAAAGCAATTACACACATAAAAGACCAAGAAGTAATGCTAGCTGATTACCTTTGCAAAACTAGCTTTTTTCAATATAAATAATATCTTATTTTGATATACCCTCTGTAGCCTATCCCTAGTTTTCTGTGATTTTTTTACCATCTTCAATTAAATAAGGAGTATTCACCAGAGGAATATTTTATCCAAGGTGCCACTTAGTTCTTAATTTGTTTCAGGAAAAAAAAAATCTGTATAGACTTTTGATAAAAATCCCACTTGATTTTGAAAAATGAGCCAGCCACATTATTAAAAAACGTAACTAGATTTGAATTTTTTCCTAATATGAGTGTTATTGTTTTTCTGCTATAACATTAGGCATTGATTTGCTTTGTCTTGTTTACTTGGTTTTACATTTTTACACATCAGGAACTTCACCTGACCAATTAAAACCTTTAAAAAATTAAATAAATCTCATTTGATTTTACTTCTAATAAATAGAAAATCTCATATGGTCACCTCAACTGTTAGTAGGAAACTGATGTTCAAAGATTAACGGCCTTATTCAGTATTACTGAGTAAGTATGTAGAATTAATGGAATTTGAACTCCAGAGACCATGAACTCTCTAAAAATCTCATATATTATGTAAGATAGTCTAAAAGAGTAAAAATATGTAGTCAGTTGATAATGACTTCAACTTCATTTTTAGGCAAGTTCTTCAAGAAAGATAGTTAACCTTTTACATTTTCTAAAACAATATCTTGGAAAGAAATGAGCTTGTATTCTTAATTCTGTGACCCACAATGATTACAGGCTCCATTAAGAACCTCTTGTCTTATAGCAGCAGAAATGTAATCAATGTAGGTTACTGGTCATTCTCCCAAAAGATTAAAAGGTTACTTCAGAGTTAGGAAACACAATTAAACTGCTAAAATAGAACTTGCTTCACTGTGATATATACTATGTGTCTGGCATAAAAGCAAAAGGAATAAAGTGAACATTTAACATGTGTTAGAAATCTGGTACATTTTAGCTTTTATTTCACTTTAAATGATTTCTCTTTTGTACACTATTGTGCTGTTTTTGCTTGGACTTTTTTCAATTTGAGGATGTTTTATTTGTATTTATTATTTTTCACAATATATAAAAACTAAAATCATTTGTTTCTTTTTTAGTTTCTAAATTAATATTTTCATTTATTCAAACATCAAAATTTTATACAAAAATTAATGCATATAGGGCATGGGCTAGGTTCTAGAAACACAACTGTGAGAGAGATGGACATTCCTTGTCTGTGCAGAAGGTGTATTTTATTGGTGGATACAGACAAGGAAGTGGTTAAGTACAACATAAGATAAGGGTTATGAATGCAAATATATAGATTCAATTAATGCTGGGAAGTTGAAGGATCATTCTGGACTTGACACATTCAGAACTTTTTCTCAACATCAAAAGTTAAGTCTGACAAATGGAATTAAGTTAGCCAAATAATAAGAAAAGGAGAAAGAATCTAGTAGGCAGAGAGAATACAGAAAGTCAAAGAACAAGATGACTAATGATATATGGGGAGAATGGAGAGAAAGGAGTCAAGCAACTGGATGAATAATAGTGCCAACTCAATGTAAAAAAATGAGAGTAAAGAACAAATTTGAGAGTAGATATATTTCCTTTAGTTTTGGACACACTGGATTTTTGGTGAATATGGGAAATTAGTAGGAACACTATCCTATCTACTAAAGAGGGAATGTGCTAATTGACCCTCACACCATCGCAAAGATGGCTGCACCCACAGCCAATAAGGAGGGAATATGCTAATTGAATGCCCCACCCTCAAAGATGGCAGCACCCACAGCCACAAGATGGTGGTGCCCAGTCCCCTCAGCCCCACTGGGGCGGCAAGCATGCAGCCGCTCCGCGTGCCTGCCTCCAGAGTCCTCCAGTCCCCTCAGCCCCCCACCTGCCCAGGGCCGCCGGAGGCTCAGGTAACCAGGGTCGGCCGAGACTTGCGCTACTGGCAGTGGCTGCAGCAGAGGTGTGATGGGGCGTCACCTTCCCCTGATCGCCAGGTTGCCTTCTGCCCCTGAGGGCTCCCAGACTGTGAGAGGAGGCAGGCCGGGCTGAGGGACACCTCTCTAGTGCATGAATTTTCATGCACCGGGCCTCTAGTGTATATATAATTGCTTTAGGAAGCATAGTTTTCACATTTTTACATTTTTCAAATCCAAATGTATAGTGCAAGTGTTTATAATTACCAGTAGACTTTTTTTTCTTTCTTGACTATATGTAAAGTCCTGATGCATATTGCAGTGAATAGTGACATAAATTGAATGAAATATGATATGCATAGGTTTCTTTAGTCTCATCGTGCCATATTACCTGGAACCTAAATCATCCATAGTCAACTTCCAGCCATTACATATCATTTGTGATATCTTTATTGAACTTCAAACTTTCATCACCCCAAAGCCATTTCCAAAATTCAGGCAACACCGCCTATTCTAAATCATGATCAGAATCCCCAAATAGGAATGCTCTGATGGGATCTTGTTGTTTAAAGAAAAGTGATTTAGAGCCACATTGTCATTTTAAATTCCTTCTCTTTAAATCTCCAATAGCTAACAAAAAGGGTTGGGGGTTATAGCATCACCTGAGTAATTGTTCAAGTACCTTGCCTTGCATACACCACAACTTATAGGCAAAGCTGAGGTAAGAATCAATGCCTTCCTGACTGCCTCCTGCACCAATCAGCGCTTGTTTGAGACTGTGCACACTACTTAAATAAGGCCTGCTGGGGGTCAGAGTGAATGCCCCCTAGGTTTTTTTCCACCACCTCTTTTCAATGTATTTTTTTAAAGAAGAGTAAAAACTCTGAGAAAATTTCTAAAGGGCCTCCTTTGTCTAGCAGCTTTGTGAGGCTCATGCTAATAAGGGGCTTAAGGGTGGTAAATGAACATAAAATACATCTCAGACTCAGTGTCTCGTGAAATTCCAGAGAATGTGCTTAGTTGAAGATTAAAGCTTTGGTTGGAATGTTATGCTTGAATTTTTGTGAGTCATGTTGTAATCAAAATGAATAATGTTTTTTCAATGAGCAGAAGGTTACTTAATAACTAAGGTAAGTTACTGGTGGCAATAAGTTCAATAGATTGTGTGTGTGTATGTATGTGTGTACATTGTATGTATGTGACTAGGGATAGAAATACTGAAAAGATGCAAGACACATTTCCTTTCATCAAGTGGTGGACACACATATAAACATCCCCTTTCAATTGAATGAAGGGAAAGGAGAAAAACAAGCAATATGTTTTGAGAGTACAAAGGCACAAAATATTTCATCTGAAGGTGAGCGGGCTTTAAAGAAGAAGGTGTGGCTGATATATTCTTGATAGGTGGGTGATTAGGGGAAGCCATTACAGGCCGAGGAATTAGGTGCAGATGTCTGGAAGCATATTATGTGTCCAGGTAATGACAACAGTCCTCTGTGTTGGGGAACAAGTTTTGTAGAAGGCTGAAGTGGGAAATGCAGCTTCAAAGGTAGTTTACACAGTTAGGGTCAGACCACTGGACTGTGCTAAATAGTGCTCTAGTTTGTGGGGACTGGAGACATTATGGAAGGGTTCTGAGGAATGGGGAGTCATGACTGGGCCTGTGTGCAGCTTTTACACTGTAAGGCCTCGGATGTACGCAGTCTTCTATCACTCTGCAAATGAGAGAGCCAAGGTCCAGAAAGAAAGCTGGTCAGTGCTAACCTCATGCTGTCTTATGTGCTACTGTTTGAGAAATAATAAATGAGTCTTAACAATATTATTATTATTGTACAAAAGGCACAGGGTTTCCAAATGAAAAGTAATATTTCAAGGTCCTAATATGTAACTATATAGACAAAATATTCTTAAGTTAGAGACACATAGGTATCCTTATAATAGAAGAAAGCCCCATAACACAACCCATAAATGTCATGATATATTGAAAGTTTGGGATGCTACAGTGTCTACAGTGGGTAGTTGGAGGGCTCAGGAAATCCTTGTTCCCCTCCCCTCCAGCTCAGATTCTAATTAGAGAGTTGGATAGAATATATACATATAATTTATTTGAGAGCAAAAGAGATGAATATACTAACTATCCAAGCCTATATCTGAAAAAAACACACAATTGCATATATGTAAATTTGGTGTGAGGAATGGCCAAGTTGAGAAGGAAGAAGAGAATTTGTGTTTTACTTCCGTTTTGACTACTTTTTCTAAAACTCTTGCATTATACTCCATTCTTAATTTATCTTTTTCCTATTGAATCAAATCACTAAAAAAAAAACATGGTTCATAGTGTCACTCTTAATAATATGGCACCGAGTCTGACATAAAACTTATTTTGTCCAGTTGTAAATAACTATAGAGTTCTGTTAGACATCTTAGGCTAGCACAAGAAAACACTATAGACTGGGTGGTTTAAACAACAGAAATTCAGTTTCTCACCATTTTGTAGTCTGGACGTCTGGATCAGGGTGCGAACATGGTCGTGTTCTGGCGAGACTGCTCTTCCTGGCTTGCAAATGATGGCTACCTTGTAGTTGTGAGATTACATGGTCTTTTCTTGGTTAGTGTGCATGAGTTCTTATAAGGCCACTGATCTTTTTAAATTAGGAACACACTCTTCTGGCCTCTTTTAACATGAATCACCTCCCCAAAGCCCTCTCCCCAAATACAGGTACATTGGGGTTTACGGCTTCAACATATGACTTTTGGAGGACACAATTCAGTCCATAGCAATTCATATAGAAAATATGAATTGTGTAGAATAACATAAAGAACACATCATCATGACAAGATGTTCAATGTCAACCATCAGGGAAGATGTAATTTAATACAAGAATGGGAAACCTCTACATACACTTCAGAATGACTAAAATAAAGTGACTGGCAGAACCAAGATGCAAGCAGGATTGCAGAGCAATTGGAACCCTTTTACATTGCTTGTAGGACTGTAAAATTATACAAACCTTTTAGAAAACAGTTTGGCAATTTCTTATAAAGTTAAACATAGACTTACCGCAAGAACAAGCCATTCCACTCCTAGTTGAAATGAAAATATTTGTCCATAAAATATTTAAACAGGAATGTTCACAGCAGCTTTACCCATAAGAAGTCCAATCTCTAAACAACATGAAATAACTGTTACATGAATAAGCAAACAATGGTCTGTTCATAATCAGAATAGCTCTCAGCAATTAAAAAATGAACTGTTGATGACATGCAACAACATAGATGAAACTTAACAGCATTATTCTGAGTGAAAGAAGCCAGACACAAATGAATGCATACTGTATGATTCCATTTATTTGAAAATCTAACAAGGACAGAGAGTTGCCAAGGGAAGGGTGAAATTAACTGGGGTCATAAGGATACACTTAAAGATGATGATAATCTTTTGTATTTTGATTGTAGTAGTGATTGTACAAGTGCAGCAGCTTATCAAAATTTGTAGGTACATTGTATACAGTTTGGAAATATTTATAGGATCCAAAAAATAAACTGATGAGGAAAGGACTTGGCTCATACACCACAGAAATTCAGTGTGTAAAGAAGTGTGAAAGAGACATCTTAAAATATCAGTATAGAATAGAATAATAGGGTCACAAATTAGAGAAGAAAATAAAGGGTAAGAGCTTAATCAAGAAATATATATTTGAAAAGTTTTCAGAAAAAACATAATTCTTAATATATGGAATGCCTGTATTAATAGTTTTCTGCTATGCTAAGCAAACATAATCATTAATTCTTGATTATTTTAATAGCATTTTGAGACCACAGAACACTTTAGATATTAAACATTTATTTTGAGACAAAATATTTTTTATTAGAAAACACTGTGGGCAAAATAATGAAACACATCCAATGTTTAAATAGCTTGAAAATTTGGCAGAAACTGGGGGTCTCTTTGTTACTATTTCATGGCATTCTCATCTCAATCAGAGTATCTTTAGAAAAAGAACATGCCAATTTTTCTACTTACGTTAGGTTAATTTCACTGTCATTGTAATGAACTCTTTCCCCAAATATTACTACCTCTGATATATTTCTATAATTTAAAAATGGAATCGCAAAGTTAAATACAATACCATGGAAATCTTACCCCTAAAATGTCCTTATTTCAGAAAAAAAGACATTGAAGCCATCAAGACACACACACACACACACACACACACACACACACACACAACAAAAACACAAACAAAATAAAAAAAAAATGTGAAGCCATCATGAACTATTTAGCTAAGATAATAGAAGAAAAAACAGATGAATTACTTCAGAAGAAATAAAGAATTAACCCCAAATAAAGAAAATATACACACTGTTGAAACAGATGGCTTTTATCACCTGATATCAATGCACTATTTAAATTTAGATTACTGCATCAATTTATTATCAATTCTAAAATCACTTTGATGCCTCTATACCTACCCAATTCTATATTACCTCCCTCATAATACAGTTTCATTTCCAATGTTTTAAAATAATTTAGTTCCTCTAGCCAAGTTTCCTGCCTTTTTTGTTTTACCTTTTCTTTCTGTTTTACCTTTATGTCAAGGCCAAGTCTTCATTGGGATGTCCCTAAGCTTTCTTTTTTCAACTTATATTTTGATTTAAACCACAGCTCTTCACACATTTAATTGTTAGTTCAGTGCTTCATGAATGCAAGTAGTTTCACATAAACCTAGCCTTTATTTTACTCTAGGTGATAAGCCTCGCATCCTCTTTATATCTTCTCCTAGTGGTCTGGAGTAATATGAATACAGCAATTATTTGCTTGTAATTAGTTATGGATAAACTGCTGTTATGGGAAAAAAAAAAACACTAAATGTGACATGATTAAACACTGATAATTATTATTTATTAACAAAGGTGGACCATTCTCTTTGGAAATATTCAGTTACCTAGGAAATATAATCCTATTTTCATGGAGAGGATTCTGAAATCCTTTCTGGGGAAGGAGATATCTAAGCTTAAGTTTGCTGACTTAGGTCACTAAGAACTTTTCATGAGAAGTTTGCAATTTTTTTGTGCTAAATTTTGTTGTACCTTTATAGAAAAGTATGTATTTTACACTTTTAAAAATTTTACATCACATTTTCATTAACATATTATATATGAAATTAATATAATAATGTCTAAATCGATTATTGGTAATGCACCTTTTTATTTTTCACATTTATTACAATCTCTATTAAATATGTATGCTGTATCTGCCAGTGCCATTCTAGGCACTGCGAGTATTGTAGTGAATAAAGCAAAAATCTCTACCTTCGTTGCCCAGCCTTCCTTACTGTTCCCTACTCCTGAACCTTCAAAGATGTCTCCTTGGTTATCATCTTAACCCAGTTCCTGATAACTTAGCACCCAATATATCTATATTTTCAAAAGGGATGAAGTTTCTACACAATGTTACCTCACCTTGTATTTGCATATCTATGAATCTCCCTCAACTTGTTTAATACAGTTGATGATCAACTTCAAGATAATTTTCTGACCCAATCTATGGTAAATATTTATCCACTTCTCTAGCTAAAGGGAAAAAGTTTTTTCATGTCTTAGTAGCTATATTGATGAATAGCAAATAATTTAATAAAATTGTAATGATAGTCACATTTTTGGTTCTATATAATTACCTTTTCAGCCTAAATATATTGGTGTCTTTGCTTTATGAAAAATTATGAACTATAATGAAGAATTTTCCTGAATCTCTCATCTCTTTTCTTTTATTATTTCTCATATCCCATCATATATATATATATACATATATATATATATATTTTAACCGGGTGCACGAAATTCGTGCACATTAAAAGGGAATTAATTGCCCTAACCGGTTTGGCTCAGTGGATAGAGCATCTGCCTGCAGACTCAAGGGTCCCAGGTTCGATTCTGGTCAAGGGCATGTACCTTGGTTGTGGGCACATCCCCAGTAGGGAGTGTGCAGGAGGCAGCTGATTGATGTTTCTCTCTCATTGATGTTTCTAACTCTCTATCCCTCCCTTCCTCTCTGCAAAAAATCAATAAAATATATTTTAAAAAAGGGAATTAATTATCAGAGATATTTTAATATTGCTATTTGCCCTTTCTCTATAATAGAAGTGTGAGAGATGAAAGGAAATTAGTAAAATGTATATGAAAATAATATATAAATTCATTAATAAATAAAAAGTAACAAAAGGATATAACAACAACAGAGGCATGATATAAAAACGACAAAAACATGATATGAAAAAAACAAAAACATGATATGATAACAACAGAAACCGATATAAAAACAACAGTGATGCAAACAATAACTCATAAAGTGATTAAACTTATTCTAATATCTCCCTGTACACCACCTTAAGAGTGAAAACACTTTCAGAGTGCTTGACTAATTTTCCTTGTGATGAAGTACTTAGAACTTTAACTGTAACATCACATGCTCTTCAAACTCGAGAGAAAGCAACATATAACTGACCATGTGCAAAAACGGGTTCAGGTAGGAATATGCCTACTTTGTCTAGAGTTTGTCCTTGTGATTTATTAATAGTCATCACAAATGCTGGCATCATGGGAAACCAGCATGGGAGGCCAGTATCAGATGGGGACAAATTAATTCTTGGAATCAGAATAGCCTCTTCCTCTGCAGATCCTGTTAATACTTCAGCTTTGATAATGCTAGGTTGTAATCTTTTGATAATAAATCTGGTACCATTACAAAGACCCCATTTATTATTGAGATTTCTCAATAGCATGATGATTGCACCCAGTTTCAATTTTAATTTATGACATGGCATTCCTGAAGGAGTAATACTATTAAGAAATTCGATGGGAAAATTTTCCTTTTCAGCATCATCTGTGGAATCAATGGAATCATCACTCAAATATGTGTGAAAATCTCCATCGAGTATATCCAAATTTTCTTCATTTAATTTTTGAACATGCTCATTTTTGGACAAAGAATTGCAGGTTTAGATATATTTTTAATATTATCTATAGCTGTGCTTCTCAACCTTGGCTATACATTAGAATCACCTGGGAATCTTTTTAAAATCCTGATTCCTGGGCCTCATCCTCTGGAAATTGTTTCTTTGTTATGGGGTGGGGCAACAACATTAGTAACAAAGAAACAGAATTAAAACTTTATTGTGGGGAGCTGCTACAGTGTTTTGGACAGGTTCAAGCCTTGGACTAATGAGAGGGCACAGTCCTCTCATTGCCACATGCAAGTCCCAGCTTGGAGGGCAGTGCCCTCCCAGCACTATTATAGTCAACAGCTGTCGTTGTAAGCTTGAACCTATGGTCTGAACATGTGGCCCCACCTGCCTGAGTGATGTAGGCTTGATAGAGTTCAGGTGCATGTAATTGAGTAGGATTGAAACCCAGGAGAATGTTGTAAACATCTTGGTCACACCCTTACTTTGCCTCCTAGCATCTGCTATAAAATAAAGGCATGGCTGTGGGCGTGGTCTCTGTCTCTCAGAGAAGCAGCATCCCACCGAAACCCGGCTTTCATTATCCTGTCTGTCTTTTCTAAGCCTTTCAGTTGCCCCCACTCAGGTTCACCCCTGGCCATGCTGGCACACAGCACACTTTAGAAAGATCTGCCTCCACGCTCTGAGGGCGGGTTCCTGCCTCAAACCCTGCCCTTATAGGAAACACCTCAGGGAAACATCTCGGGGGAGGGTGCAGCCCTGCAGGGCTGACTTCCTTCTGCTTGGTCGTGGTGGTTCTGGACATGATGAACACCACTGATGGTTTTTATATGATGTGTTTGTGAGATTCTATTAATGGTATAATGGTATTTTTTAAATTAGTACCGTCAGTTGCTTATTGCAATACCTCCCTTAAATATCTATAATAATAAAAGCATAATATGCTAATTAGACCGGACAGCCAAATGACCTCCAGATGTCCTTCCAGAGGACCTTCTGGATGAAGCCAGAGCTGGGAGGGCTGAGGCAAGCCGCACTGGCTTCCAGGTCCAAGCCCCATGCATGAATTTCGAGCATCAGGCCTCTAGTTATTTAATAACAAAGCACAGTATTTAAGCTTTATGTTTCGGTTTTCTTTACTCTATTTTTGGAGCAGGCGTTTAAGTGTCATTTAGTTTCTATTTTGTATAATAGGAATGCTAAAAGGTATTTTAGAACTAATACAACTATTTAATTTTCCTTACATTTATTATTATAGGCTCCCTTAAACTCAGCAGTTTTGAAGCTTTATTTTTAGAGGCAAGTCACTCTAGATGGCAGGAGACTACTATTTGGCACTAAAACAACAAATTGTGTCCCATTCTTCTCCATTGTTCATTTAGACCTTTTCTTTCTTTCTTTTTTTCTCAGCAAATAGCCAATTATGAAGGATCTATTTTTCTCAGTTTTTAGTTCCAAGGCCCCATCAATCATACCAGACCTGAGGGGAGAAAGCATCATGTGCACACTAAGATTTTCAAGCCCAAAGCTGTGTTGTTGGTACTGTAGCAGTACCATCTGCTCTGAGCCAAGTTTAAAGCCAAGGGATTCCAATAAACCCACACGTCAAAAACTTCCCACTATGCAAGAAAACCAACCTAAAGGATCTGTGTGAAATGTGAGCCACACACTTCAAAAAGAAATCAACAATGTTTGGAATAACACCACAGAATTCAAGCAGAGCGCCTATTACAGAAGTCACAAAGACCCAGCTACGCCAGGAGGTGGCACACTATGAAGAAAACTGCAAAAATTAAAGGGATATAAAACAGAAAAAAAGCTGATCAAAATATTATCATTAAATAAACATAGACTCAGTTTAATAATATTCAGTATTTAAAAGGACCTTCTAAAGTGATGCAAGTACCAGAAGATCTTTTATCAAGAAAAGTTGTATCTCCTTTATATTACTTAAAATATTTTCAAGTAGAGTGACAGTCAATATTTTAAATATTTTTAAAGCATGCAATTGTATTAATTTAAAAATTAAGAAGGCAGTCAAAAACAAAAATTAGTGTTAACAGAGTCCTAAATCTTGAAATAATTGTATTGTAGACTTAGAACTTTTAAAAGAAATAATAAAGTTGTTTAGAGCTATAAAATGCTTTCATTTTAATCATCTAAGTGGTTTTACCTTCTTAAGTTCTCCATATTTGAATGTATTTTCCTACAGAACCAATGAAATAATATAACTTATGTTCCTAATCAGAGCTTAATATACAAAACGTTACTACATATAAATGAATATGTGCATAACATTTAATTGTGACAAGCACTTTTTTCTCAAAAGTTTAAAATTTCAATTCAACAATCTGGTATACACTTTTAAAAATATATTTTTATTGATGTTTAGAGAAAGAGGAAGGGAGAGGGATGGAGAGAAACATCAATGTTCATTGATTGGCTGCTGTCTGCACACCCCCTACTGGGGATGGAGCCCACAACTCAGGCATGTGCCCTGACTGGAAATCAAACTGGCAACCTTTTGGTGCATAGGATGATGCCCAACCAACTAAGCCATATGAGCCACGGCCATGGCCACGTGTACACCTTTATTTTTTGTGATTATTTAACACTAGAGGCCTGGTGCATGAAATTTGTGCATCGGGGGGATCCCCTCAGTCCAGCCTGCACCCTCTCCAATCTGGCAATTGGACATCCCTCTCACAATCCCGGACCACTGGCTCCTAACTTCTCATCTGCCTGCCTGCCTGCCTAATCACTCCTAACTGTCCCTCCGATGGCCTGGTCACCTCCAACTGCCCCCCGCTGCTGGCCTAGTTGCCCCTCACTGCCCCCCCCACTGGCCTGGTCACCCCTAACTGCCCCCCAGATGGCTTGGTCACCCCACGCAGCCTGCTCAGTTGTCAGGTTGTTTCGGTTGCAATGGCTGCTTAGGCTTTTATATATATACATTATCTTCATTTGTAGAACAAGCTCGTGATACAGCTTGAGAATAAAAGGTAAGTAACAAAGTTTTTGATAGAGGAAAGAAAACAAGAAATCTTCAAGAAAATGACAACGTGAAAATTATGTTATTGAAAGACCCTCAAGAAAGGAAAATTTGAAAGCAGGAAAGTCTCCTAATGCTCAAGATTGAGGGAATATTTCATTACATGCAACAAAACTGACCAAGGATTTGGTTTTCTTTTTTTTTTTTTTCTGTTATGAGTGTTAAGCTTTGCTTTAGTTATCATTTTGCTGTGGAACAAATCACTTCAAAACTTGGTGGCTTAGGATGACATTTATGACTATCTCTCACAGCTCTACGTGCTGACTAAGATCGGCAAGGTGGTTTTCACTCAGTGTCCTTCATGAGATGTAGTTCAGGTGCCAAAAATAATCTTTTGATTATGTAACAACTCTAATCAAAAGTAATGTGGGTGTTGTATTTTTTATGAAAGGAAGTTTAACATTCTTCTTAAATTAAGATGTAGTTAATATACAATATGATGTTAGTTTCAGGTGTACAACACTGTTATTCAGCATTAATATGCCTAACGAAGTGATCACCACTGTCACCATCTGTCATTGTCCAAGGTTATTACAATATTATGACTATAATCCCTGTGTTGTATATTATGTCCCTGACTTATTTTAGAACTTGTATCTCTTTCTATATTACTTTATTTTGGTCTTTCTCTGCAACCTCTTCCTCTCTGGTAACCATCAGTGTTCTTCCCTGTGTCTGTGAGACAGTTTCAGCATTCTATTATTTGTTCACTGTGTCTTTCTTAAAATAAAATAAAAAGTATTGATTTCAGTGAGAGGAAGGGAGAGGGAGAGAGATAGAAACATCAGTGATGAGAGAATCTTTGATCAGCTGCCTCCTACACGTTCCCTACTGGAGATTAAGCCAGGAACCCCAGGCATGTGCCCTGACCATAATTGAACCATGACCGCCTGGTTCATAGGTCAATGCTCAACGACTGAACCACACAGGCCTGTATTGTTTTGTTTTTTCAACCATGTTGCAAATGGCAAAATTTTATTATTTTATTGGCTGAGTAATATACCACGATATATATTTACCACACATTGTTTCTTCATTCATCCGTCCATGAACACACAGGTTGCTTCCATATCTCAGCTATTGTAAGTAATGCTGGGATGAACATAGGGATGCATATATCTTTTGATATTAGTGTTTTCATTTTCTTTGGATAGATATAGAAGTGAAATTTCTAGTTCATATACTATTTCTCTTTTTAATTTAGAGGAACTTCCATACCCTTCTGCATAGGAACTGCATCAATTTGCAGTCCCACTGACAGTGCAGAAGAGTTCTCTTGTCAATACATCCTTCCAATATTTATTTGTTGTCTTTTTTATAATAGCCAATCTGACAGATAGGTGTGTGGTGATTATTATTGTGGTTTTTATTTTCATTCCCCTGATGATTAGTGATGTTGGGCATCTTTTTATGTCTGTTGACCATCTGTATGTCTTTGGGAAAATGTCTATTCAGAGCTTCTGCCCATTTTTTAATTGGATTGTTTGTCTTTACTTATTGAGTTGTATGAGTTCTTTATATATTTTAGATACTGATTTCTTAGTAGATACATGATTTGCAAATATTTTTTCCTCATTCAGCAGTAGTTCCTTATCAGATGCATGATGTGCAAATATTTTCCTCATTCATTTCATGTTGTTGATGATTTCCTTTTTTTGTGCCAAAGCTTTTTAATTTGATGTAGTCCTGCTTATTTATTTTTGCTTTTGTTTTCTATGTTAGATTTAAGAAAATCATTGCCTTTTTAGCAGTAAAATGGTTTGTGAGCTTTAGAATTTTCATCTGCTCTTTTTTGCTTTTCAAATTGTTTTTTGAGGGAGACTCTTTCTGTCCTTCCTTCCATGCTTATCATTTCTTGTTTAAAAGTTGCCTCCTTGCCCTAACCGGTTTGGCTCAGTGGATAGAGCATAGCCTGTGGACTGAAGGGTCCCGGGTTCGATTCTAGTCAAGGGCATGTACCTTGGTTATAGACTCGATCCCCAGTAGGGCTTGTGCAGGAGGCAGCTGATCAATGTTTCTAACTCTCCCTTTCCCTTCCTCTCTGAAAAAAATCAATAAAATATATATTTTTTAAAAGTTGCCGCCATCACAATTACTTCCATCTCTGCCCTTCATTATTGTCTTACATTCATTCTGTAGCTTATTTTCTTCAGTGATATGGCTCAACAAGTCTTTAGGCCAATGTAATGCTTGATTTTGTCCCTGGATCAAGTTTATACACATTTCTTGACTAGGTAGAGCCATAGTGAGCCAGCAGCCATAGCTTCAGTCATATGACCAGTAGATCTATTTCTTTTTATAAAAAATACATTCACTTACTAACAGGAAGAATACTCCCCTTACACTTGAATTCCATCTGTATGCAAGGCTTTGAGCCCATTGTCTTGCCCTGAACACATTTAGTCCCTTTACCCACAGCAGGTAAACTCCTAGCCACCAGGGATCCAAAACCCTTTATGATTATTGCTTCATCTTTATCTTTATGTTCTCTTTATGCTCTATAAGATTATCTCTGTCTTGATACCTGTATAATTTGTTTTGTTTTCATATTTGTTATATCATTGTCATGTGCATGGGCAGATTCTATGGCAACATTGTGAAATTTTCAGAATTATCTGAGAGCTATTATATTTTAGTGTGCACAATCCTCCTTCGATATCAGAAATATATACCCACCTTTAATTTTCATGCATTATGAACTCTCAGTATGATCAACATCTTACATCCTTCATAATCTGTAACACAATGACATCCCTAGAATAGACCAAATTAAATGTTTGTTGTTAAGGATGAGTTTAAGGAGGAATACCTCTGAAGGAAGGTTATCCAGTGAAAGGGAACAGTAATGTGAGACTCTGATCAAGGCTTCAATAGTTGAGAAGGGAAAGACATGCTGAGCAATTTAGGAGTTAATATCTGCAAGATTGAAGGTGAGTTGAATTGGTTGGTAGGGGAGGTGAACAAGAGAAAATACGTTGTGGGGTTTTGTTTATTTGTTTTTTACTTTAAAATTTTTGTATTTACTTTAAATCATTTTATTTTATATATTTTTAAATATATTTTATTGGATTCAGAGAGGGAGGGAGAGGAAAAGAGAGAGAAAGAAACATCAGTGATGAAAGAGAATCATTAATGGACTGCCTCCTATATGCTCCATACTGGAGATCGAGCCTGCAACCTGGGCATGTGCCCTTGACCAGAATTGAACCATGACCTCCTGGTTCCTAGGTCAATGCTCAGCCACTGAGCCATGCTGGGCCATTTTATTTTTTTTTAATTTTTTCTTTATTGTTGAAAGTATTACAGATTCCCCCCCCCCTCTTTTTTTTCTTCCTATTGACCCCTTCCACCCCGCACCTGACCCTCCGAGGCCTTCACCACTCTATTGTCTGTGTCCATGGGTTATTCACACATGTATATAAGTTCCCAGGTTAATCTCTCCACCACACCCCCCTTTAAATCATTTTACATTTTCAATTATAGCTGACTACAATATTATATTAGTTTCAGATGTACATCTCAGTGATTAGACATTATATAACTTACTAAGTGATCATCCCAATAAATTTAGTACCCATAAGACACCATATATAGTTGTTACAGTATTATTGAATATATATATATATATATGTGTGTATATATATATATATATATATATATATATATATATATATACCCTATGTGTACTTTACATTCACATGACTATTCTATAGCAACCAATTTATACTTCTTAGTCCCTTCACCTTTTTCTCCCATCTCCCTAACCCTCCTCTCATCTGGCAACCATGGATATGTTCTTTGTATTTATGAGTCTGTTTCTGTTCTGCTTTGTTTGTTTTTAAATTCCTTTGTTGATAGATACGTATTTATTGTAATTTTGTTGTTCACATTTTGATCTCTTTTTCTTCTTAAAGAAGACTCTTTCACATTTCTTGTAAAACTGGTTTGATGGTGATGAACTCCTTTAGCTTCTCCTTGTCTGGGAAGCTCTTTATCTGTCTTTCAATCCTAAGTGAGAGCTTTGCTGGATAGAGGTCCTTACTTTCATCACTGAACATTTCTAGGGTGAAGCTTTGAATGATTACAGTGGTAACAACTTTCAAATTTGATGCATATCAAATTGTAAAAACTACTAAAATTTTTAGAGTCATTATTGTGTGAATAAAGAAAATCATCAAATTCCATAGTACCATTTTTACTGAGTTTCAGCAAAACAAAACTGATTTTCTTCTCTGGCATATATACTGGTTATGTATACACTTTCATTAGAAGAGCTTCCAAACATTTTATTTAATGAAAAAATATGGGGATTTGTATAAAGACTTTAAGGGGTTAATTTTAAAAATAGAATTTAGCCTGGCAGGCATGGCTCAGTGGTAGACCATAGACCTTTGAACCAGGTTACGGTTCAGGCTTGATCCCCAGTAGGGATGTGCAGGAGGCAGGCAATCAATGATTCTCTCTCATCATAGGTGTTTCTATCTCTTTCTCCTTCTCCTTCCTCTCTGAAATCAATAAAAGTGTATTAAAATAGAATTTAGTTAAACAAATTAATTCTTGTTTATTTAATATTGCATTATGATTGCATTATCACATTATATCTGTCACTGCTCTACAGCACCAGGGATTCAAGAATGTATAACAGGACATCTCACTAACAAAGAACTACTCTTTGTCTTGCTTTATGCAGAGTTGTACAATCCTGGTAGAAATTCAGGGAGTAATATTTGTCATTTGTGTTGGGATGTCCATATGGTCATTTAGATAATTTTATCTGAGGAACATAAAACTACTGTGACCTAGGCTATCCATCTTTCTGCCTAGCCCCTATATTTTAGGAATAATCATATATAATAAAGAGGTAATATGCAAATTAACCCTCACACCCTCACAAGATGGCTGCCTACTATCAGGCTGGCAGGGGGGTTAGTGAGAGACAACCAAATGACTGAACAGCAGGCTGCATGGAGTGACCAGGCTGGCAGGAGGGTTAGTGAGGGATGACCAAACAACTGAACAGCAGGCCGCATGGGGCGACCAGGACAGTGGGGGAGCTGTGAGGGGCGACCAAGCTGGCAGGGGGGCAGTTGAGCAATTAGGAGCCAGCAGTCCAGGATTGTGAGAGGGATGTCCGACTGCCGGTTTAGGCCTGACCCCAGGCTTAAACCAGCAGTCAGACATCCCCTTAGGGGTCCCAGATTGGGGATGGTGCAGGCTGGGCTGAGGGGATGCCCCACCCCCCTGTGCACAAATTTTGTACACCAGCCTCTAGTAATATGATATTTGTGAGACACCTGATTTTCTAGCATCATTAGCAAAATCATTTTAAGCATTCATGAGTCCCTCTTCCTTTGTTTAAGCTTATTTCTTGTGATTCAAAAGCTAAATAAAATAATGCCTTTAGAATATTTTGGTGCTAAAGTTTTCCAAAGTTTGTGCAATTGCTTGAATCTAACATTGCAAAAAACTTTGTTGGATGACGGAAATGCTTCTAAAATTCAGGACAATTCCAGATACTTATATTTCTTAAATTTTGAGGTGGCAAATATCACATTATTATAGATTTACTATATGTGTAAGAAGATAAATTCTAGGTTAGAATCTATGATAAAGACTTAGATCCAATAATCTAAGTTCAATAATATTGACCTTATAATTCTCATTTATAAGCATTGTCTTTATTAAAATAAATGCTGATGCATGCACCTCATTACTACAGATATTTCTCTAATCCCCTTATATATGAGAGTATTCATATGCCACACTTAACAGAGCTAAATAAAAGTACCCACTACAGTTTCTTTATATACAGTACAATTATCACAGACATATACATGAAATATACCAAAAGTAGTATATACACTTTATATAAAAACACTTTATGATATTGGGGGGGGGGTGATTATTTGTTCTCAAGTTACTTTTACATCCCCAAATGGTACATGAATGACTTAGTCTCTTTCATATCCTCTTTATTCAAATTCCAGTGATTTTTTTTAAAACCATATTTTGTGGAGCAGCTGCAGGGTTTGAGCTTCTTTTTGTCCTGATAAAAATAAAGGCCTCATTTAGCTCCTGGTAGGGCTGTGAGCTACAATGTGTTTGTTAGTCTAATGCATCCGTCCTTTGTATAGCTACTAATTCCAGACAGCCTCACAACTCCGTTCTCTACTAAACTATGTGAGGAGACAGTAGGTCATTGCTGCAGTCTGCCATCTAACAAAAGAAAGAGAGGTGTGAAGAAAATGTTTGTGTACATTTGAGATGCAGTGACTATCGCCGTGTAATTAGCAT